>NC_136410.1:63550733-64150733 GCF_051521515.1 Lactuca serriola | reverse complement strand
AACCCTCGCTGAAAAGCTCTCTCCGGCCATGGACCTTCTCAGCAAAATCGAAGGCCTTCCGAGTTTCGTGTCCATTCCGAAACAAGGGGGAGATGAGAAGAACGGATCGAAACCACCTCCTTCCTCCAAAGCTACTCACACAACCGAACCACCTCCGACTAGTCAAGCTTCGGGTTCGGGTGTGAAGAACAAAGGCAAAAACATAGTTGAGGAAGAAGATGAAGATGAAGACAGGGAGACCATTGCTGACATGTTAAAACGAAAGAACAGTCGCAATGCTGATGATGATGCCAGTCGTGTGGCGCGAGAGGCTGAAGAAGCCGAACGCAAGCAAAAGGAAGCCCGCGATCTCCTTGAAAGCAGGAAGACTCTCTTCCCTTCCTGGACCAGGGAGCGCTTGATCAAAGAGGCCATAGAAACTCCCAGCATATTATGGCTCGAGCCGGTTATCTCGTTCGACTGCAATAATACTGTCGACTCGCAGTTCGATATGCCGCTGACTCGAAAGGCGTTTATCTTCCACGCCTTCTCTAACATCTTTGAAGTCCCTCATCCGAACGCTGAGCTTGACAGGGAGCTCATTGACTTCTATCTGGCGGCTGCTTGTCCTCAATACCTTACTTGGAGCGCCCAGAAGATTGTGAACGTTCGGGTACTGAAGCCTTACGCCGAAGGGAGGTTCACAAACGTTCGGTTCAAGCTCATTCGAGGATCTGCAAGAACTGCTCATCTTATCTCCTTGGCAGATCTACCGAATTTAAATCCTCATGATTGGATTGTCCTGTATAATATCCTTTTGACTAATGAAGCCGAATATGGTCCCATTATAGACCATATCAAAAGGATGTTAGCCTGCTACATCATGGAGGTTGCCCTAATGGATCAGGAGGTCGCCACAGTCTTCAAGAAGAAACCGAAGATAGCTCCTGTGGGATCGGCCAGTGATCTCAACCAAATGCAAATGGGCAAGATCGACCCGAGACGCAACTCGGTTATGTTCACTAGAGCAGAAGGACAGAAATGTCTCTTTGCTTTAGCTGACAAACACCTTTACACCACAGCTTGTCTGGAGCATGTGTTATCAATTATCAAACGGTGTAAAGAGAATTCGGCTGATGATGTCAAGTACTTCGATGACATGATCCAATGGTACATCCGGTTTAGACAGACAATACTCTCGCTCACCAAATGTCTGTTTAACACCGTGAAGAAGAAGGTACCTGCTTCAGCTGCTGGCCCAAGTAACAAGTGAAGGTCTCGCTCCAAATTGACGCAAAGGGGGAGATTGTTGGGCTGAAGATTATTTTGATGATTGCGTCTTTTGGGCTCGATAGTTTAGTTATTTTGTATTCCGGTTTGGGCCTGTCCAACCGAGAGCCTTTTATGTTTAATATATAAGTATATGCTTGCATGCATATTAGGTTAACGATTTTAGCAATTCATCTAGAGCATAATGATAGCATTAAAGGTTTCTTTAATCGTTCTTGTAACCTACCAATCCTCTACAGTTGATGTTCTTAATCGAGCTCTTCTGAGGATTTTATTTAATCATTCGACTCGTTTGATTCAATCTTGTCTCGTTCTTATTTTCGTGTTCATACAGTTTTATATTTACATACTTGTTCAAGATCTAATCGATCTTCATAGATTAAAGGTTATTTTAATCTCATCACTAAGTTGATATGTTTAACTTGTAGTATGAATTTAGTCATCCTAAATTATAAATCGGGAAACAGAATCTTGGACTATGAGATTGATTTGTATCCATGTCTCATGTCCATAGGATATTTTGTAGAACGAAGGAATAGTTGATCATTTATCTAAGAGCCAACATTTTATTATATTAGAGTTTGGCAATGGTTGTGGAAAGCACACTTTGCTAACTATTCAAAGTCTATATTAGCAATTATAGTTGATGAGTTGTCCAAGTGGAAGACTATTGGAATACGTGTCTAAGGTCATAAGTAAATTGGTCAAGGTCATAACTAAATTAGTATAACTCTATGGAATAAAAGTAAAGTCTTTTATGGGTTTCTCTCAATAACTAGAAATAGCTAGAAATAACTTTAAGAGAGAAATAAAATGATTTGTTTATTTATTGTATGATTGATAAACTAATTAGAAATAGTTGTAATTAATTAATTATTAATCAGAATTAATCTAGTATTAGTTTGGGATTAACTTGAATTAATTAAAGGTGCAAGGGTTGAATTGTAATTGTTCGATACTTAAGCAAGGAAGGCAATTCTAGAAACCTCCATGGTACGGGCGATTTCGAGAAGGTTTTTAGGGTTTCTGGAAGCCTCCTGATAGCTGATAAGGATAACTGTATTGAATAGATTAAATCTAATATTTAATTATTTAAATTTGGGTTTACTCTTGTGATCCACTAGCTATAAATAGGACCCCTTGGCATCTGATTTTCATTTCTAATAATTCCAAGAAGATGAAATCCAAATTTCACTTCTTTCATCCTATCTTCTCTTGATTTCTAGTGTCTAGCTTTTTTGGGTGTGAGCCAGTGGAGATGTTCACACTATTGGATGTCGCTTTCCATGGAGCTTTTGAGGACTTGATAGTTAGTATGATTGTTTATACCAAATTGTATGTTTTGCTAATCTGATTTATAATTTCTTATAAGTAGATTTAATCGTTTTTCATAGTATGTTGTTATAGTGAGAAATGTATCATAGATCTCTAGATTGCATGTGCTTACAAATAATTTTGTGTATTCTGCTAAGTTGTTTATTGTTTAAATGTAACGTAAAAACCCCATCAAAATCGAGTGGTGGTGGATGAAAGGTGTGGATCGGCGACTGAGGTGGTTCGGTTTCGTAAGGTGGCGACGACTCAATGACGGAGGATAGTGGCAGTCCGGTGGTGGTGTCGAGTAAGTGAAGAGGATGAGGGAAGAAGCTTTGTTCGCCGATGGATTTAAGGGGATGAGATGCTGGAGGGTAGGGGTAGGGAGTGGGGTTTTCTTATTTTATATTTTATAAATAAAATCAATTAATAAATATAAAATAGTCAAATCTTCATAAATAGTTCATTTAGTTTGTAAAGACGATTTTGCCCTCACATGTCTCGCACATGTTCGGACTTAACAGGTGAATAGACGGTGTTAGCCATAAAGACGATCCATTAAAAGTTTTCAAACCCCGGGAACCATCCTTGAAGACCAAAAAATTTAAGGACCAAACTTGATTTTTTTAGAAACCACAGGGACCATTTTTGAAGATGTGTAAAATTTATAGCCGAAATCATGACTTGTCAAAATCAAATGTTTAAAATCGTCTATGTTTTTTTTGCGCATCCAAATTGTACATGTAAAACATACCCGACATGTCGTGGTCATATCCTTTTAGTCGGGCTAATTACATCAAAAGGTTGCCAAATTTTGTTAATTTCTCGTTTGATTTAACCTAACTTAGAAAAACAAGATAATTATTTGTCAAACTTTGTTCTATATTTGTTGAAGCGTACCAAGTAACTACCAAATTTTACATCCACTTGAAAATAATTACATTTTCTGACAACCGTTAATCCGTTATCGGTCAAAACAGAAAAAAAATGGAAGCTTGTTTACTTGAATAAGAAATGAGTTCAAAATTCATTACCTTAGATAGAACAAATTAAGTTTGCTTTATTTTAGATAACTTTTTGTAGAAAGTTAACTCAGTTTTCTAGCGCAATGTAAAATTATAAATCAAGTTTCATATTTAACTTTTGCATCTTTTGGTTTTGTGACTTTGTGTCCAATACGAAGCCTACTAATCTCGTGAAGACTCTTGAAAAGGAAATTTAAGGAGCACAATATAAAATGCAAAAGGAAGTACAAAGAAATCTCAGCGGTCTACTTTTCGTGCTTTTGGTGCCAAAACTTGTATATATGACAAATTTGGTGTGCCAACCCACATGAAAACTTCAAACACGTTTTTATTAGGACATCTCTAAACCCACTATTTATAATTTATTTTGACATCTTGAACCTCACTTTAAATCCTAATTTCAATCTACTTTCGCCTTATTTCTTTTGAACTCCACTCAATTTCTTGTATTATTTTGGTATACATAAATAATATAAAGCCAAAATTAATGTTATATTTATTTATTTACACCAAGAATGAGTTAAATATAAATCCCGAAAGGTGATGGGCCTGTGAAGAATGGTTGCAGATCGTAAATGAGCAATAAAAAAGTAAGAACGGAATCATACTGGAACCGAAACCAATTTGAAACACATTATGCTTAGGGTTTGGTTCTGGTTCTTAATATTACAAATTTTTGGTTTCGGTTCAATCGGTTTTGGGTCCCCAATGGTTTTATGGGTTTTGGAATCGAATATAAAGGGAAAAATATTAACAGGCTTTCACAAGCATGTTTCTCCCTTATGTGAGTAGTGTTTGTGGATGGTTTAGCGTCAAGCTTTCGCAAGCATCTTCACGTTGGCATGTAAAATCTGTGAATCCATTTCTACATAAATTTCATAACAAATTTGTAATAAAAGAAAAAATGGCACAAATTAAATTAGCTCGTTATATCTTATCATCGATTCTTTTTTACAATCACCCACAACCGAGTGACCACTCTAATTTTCTAGGTTTAATATTAGCTATTGTTCTATTTTTGCTATTCTTGGTTATGTTATTAGGCTATGAGGTATACATGCACCACAAGGTGCGTTGCCGATAACATGGTTGTTTCACATCACCTTGCTAATAACATGGTTGTTTCACCTCATCTTGAGTGCAGTGAGGGTGAAAGGTTTCACTGTACAGTTCCCAATTATCACATTCGCTCTCCTCTTTTTTTTCTTTTATAATATTAATTAAATTATATATAATAAATAAATACGCTAAAAGTTATGGCTTTTAATTCTATATAATAAAGTATAGTATTGGTATAAAATAATTTCTAAAATATAATAGAAAATAAGGGAAAACCAAGCGTGACCATTTCCTGAGATTTGAAGACCGAAGAGAAATGAGGTAACACATAGATAACTATAATATTGGAATAAAATAATTTCTAAAATATAATAGAAAATAAGGCAAAACGAAGCTTGACCATTTCTTGAGATTTGAAGAACGAAGAGAAATAAGGTAACACCGATATAATAGAACAAAAATGAAAAGCGAAAAGTGACATTCATGTCATAATAAAAAATAAAAGTTAATAAAATAATTATAATTAGCTGACAATATAAATTTACGATTAAAAATTTTAGAAAATGTATAAAAGTCATTTACACACGTCAATGACTAACCATGAAAGATATTGAAATTGAAGGGAACATCCCCGCGCATATATATATATATATATATATATATATATATATATATATATATATATATATATATATATATATATATATATATATATATATATATATATATATATATATATATACTAGCCGTTTACCCGCACAAACCGGCAGACGACAAATAGTTTGTTTCGACAATTAATTTCTTTTCGATGGAGAATGATTATTTTCAATTCAATCATTAGTTTGTTTTAGGAAACATGTCATATTAAAAATAAAAATAAAAATAAAAATCATGAAATGACCAAATTATAAGGTGTTGAGTATTTATTTAGATGTAAAAAGATCTTGTCAAAACCTTGGAAGAGAAGATTTATAGGAGTTTGTTTAAATTTTAATATTATTTTATTAGTGATTAGTTGTATAATTAGCTTAATGACATGATCGTCTTAAAAAATATTATTATTTTATTCAATCTATTTTTAGAAATAGTGGAATTTGTTTTATAAGATAGTAAAGATATAAGTGAAAGATCAATAGAAAATTTATAAATCTTAAAACCTAAAAAATCAATATAAATATATAGAAAAAAAAATACTCTAGATATCTAATCTTTTTTCTGATATTACAGGGCTAAAAATTGCAACTTTTTATACCAATTCGTTGGAAAAAAATTTGAATTTTTTTTTAAAAAAATATATTTTTTTTTTTAAAAAAATTTTTTTTTTTTCAGTGATTTTATATAAAAAGTAGCGATTTTAAGTTTGTAAAGTCAAAAAAAATAGATATCTCAAATATCTTTTTTATATTTTTAGGGGTTTTTTTTCAGTTTATACATTTTCTATTGATCATTATATATATATATATATATATATATATATATATATATATATATATATATATATATATATATATATATATATATATATATATATATATATATAAAAGCATATCCCTATAATAAAGGGTATGATAAAGCTAAAGATAAATACAATAGTATATGGTAATATATCGGCTAATAGGCCCCTTCAGTTGGAGCGGGAGGAGGACGAATACTCAAACTAGATCTAGAGTCTAGAAATAACTAACACGGTAAGCCTTTGGTAAAGATATATGCATACCGGAAGCTAAAAGGGATATGCAGAGCCCGAACATGATCGAGAGCAACCTTGTCACGAACAAAATGTTTATCCATTTCAGTATGTTTTGTACGTTGATGTTGGAACGGGTTACCCGAAAGATTGACTGCGGATACATTATCATAGTATACTAGTGTTGCTTTCTTTAAAGGAGTGTGCAGTTCTAGCAGCAGTCGTAACCAACAATATTCAACAACTACATTTGCAACACCCTTGTATCCGGCTTCTGTACTTGAACAGGAGAGAGTCAATTTGGTGTTTTACTGACCATGAAATCAAGTTATCGCCATGAAACACGCAATATCCGGAAGTAGATCGACGAGTATTAGGACAACTAACCCATTCAACATAACTGTAGGCTATAAGTTGAGATGGTGTAGAGGCGTAGAGATGTAGGTTGAGATTCATTGTACCTTGTAAATACTGAATAATACGTTTTAGAGCGGTAAGGTGGGGTTTTTGAGGAGCATGCATAAAAAGGAAAATTTGTTGTATAGCAGAAGAGATATCGGGTCTAGTAAAAGTCAAGTATTGAAGAGCACCGGTGAGACATCAATAAGCATATGGGTAGGTGACAAGTTCTCCAGTCGTAGCACTCAACTTAGAGTTGTATTCGACTGGAGTAGCGACATATTTGCAATTTTCCAGGTTGGCCCGTTTCATAATATCCTTGGCATATTTTTGTTGGGATATGAACATACCACCCTTGAAATAACTAACTCAGATACCCAAAAAATATGTGAGCTTTCCAAGATCATTCATATCAAATTCAGACTTTAGGGAGGCGATAATGGAGGACTAAAGTTTAGGAGAAGAAGCTATAAGGACAATATCGTCGACGTACACCAATAAGTTTGCATATTGGTTGTTGTGTTGAAAAATGAAAAGTGAATTGTCACTTTTGCTGCACACAAATCTGAGAGTGAGAAAGTATTGATCAATACATTGATACCTTGCACGTGGTGTTTGTTTTAGGCCATATAGAGATTTCTTTAGCTTACAAACGTATCCTGGAAATGATGGGTGAGCAAACTCGGGTGATTGATGCATATAAACAGTTTTGTGGAGATTAACGTGAAGGAATATGTTTTTGACATCTAGTTGGTAAATAGGCCACTGGCGACATAGAGCAAGACTTAACATCGTGCGTATAGTGGTAGGTTTTCACGACTGGGCTAAACGTTTCATCATAATCAACACCGACTTCTTGAGATTTTCCATTAACAACGAGGCGAGCCTTGTATCTTTCTAGTGACCCATCTGAATCTTGTGACAAAAAATCCAATGACAACCAATAACATTAGTATCCAGTGGGCAGGGAACCAAATCCCAAGTAGTTTGTTTAATTAAAGCATCGAATTCTTTAGTCATAGCACAATCCCAATTTTTGTCAAGAAGAGTTGACTTGGGGTCGTAAGGAATAGGAGAGATGGAACTAGATATAAGAGAGTATAGAGGGTTCGGTTTTTGTATACCACTTTTGGATCTAGTTTGCTTAGAATATGTAGGTAGGATAAGATTAGATTGGACAGATTGAGAAGAATACTGGCGTGAATCAGACGGAATCTGGGAAAGTAAAGGAGATGAAGGGGAAGAGACATTACTGCCTGGAGAAGCATTTGTCGTTGTGAAAGAACCCGACGTTGAGGGATGGCCGAGAGTAGAGGGGGCAGGTGTATGAGGGGTATTTTCGGTAGTGGGAGGAAATTGCATGTGATGAAACAAGTATGGAGAAGGTGGGATATTATTTATAAAATTATATGAGGAAGAAGGATATAAGAAGCGATTTTGGTAAGGGAAAGTTAGTTCGTCAAACGTAACATGACGAGAAATGATGGGTTGATTTGTGGATAGAGTATGGCAAAGATATCCTCGATGGTTAGATGGATATCCTAGAAAAATGGAAGGTATGGATCGAGAAGCAAGTTTATTGGATGTGGTGAAAGATATATTAGGATAACAAAGACAACCAAACGTGCGAAGATGAGTGTAAGTAGGTTTTCTTAGTTAAAGCATTTATGTTGGAGTTTTATTACGGATTTGATGTAGAGGGTAAAATGTTGAGAAAATAGGTGGAAATAGCAAGAGCATGGTGCCAAAAAGAAGGTGGAAGAGATGCTTGAAGGAGATTTGTACGAATCATGTTGTTGATTGTACGAATGATTCTTTCGGCTTTACCATTTGAGGAGATGAATATGGACAAGTAAACCGAAAATGAGTACCGGTTTTGACAAAAAGTTGTTGAAGCATAGCGTTATTAAACCCATGTCTGTTGTCACATTGAAGGGTTTTAATGGTGCGATGAAATTATGTTTGGATATAAGTTTGAAATTGAAGAAAAATAGAAAAAACTTTTTGATTTTGTTTGTAAAAGGTATGTCTAGATAAAGTGACAATAATCATCAAGCAAGACAAGATAATATTTAGGACCAAGCTTGGATGCAATTGGTGAAGTCCATAAATCAGCATGAATTATATCAAAAGGAGCATAAGTAATCGTATTAAATAAAGAAAAAGGTAAACGACAGTGTTTTCCTAAAGAACAAGCATGGCATGAATTAGTAGCTTTAGTACTAAAATTTGGAAATACTATGTATAAGAAGATTAAAAACTGAATTTCCCGAGTGTAACGCCCGATTCAAGGTACTTTCAATTTTGACCCTTTGTAAATATTTTGCAGTTTGTGATGGGTTTTAGCCATAAGAACTTTCCTATGTACGCATGCAAAACCCTAATGCTTGGATCTAGGTTTTCTAATAAAACATGCTTTGAATCCAAGACTGTTAATGACTAATTAGGTATAAGAACAATACAAAATCAGATCTAGAAGTTTACCTTTGAATCTCTTGTTTGATCTTGTTGTCTTGGAGCTCTAGAGTCATAATTGTCACTCCTCTAATGGCTTACAAACACCAAATAGCAAGGAGGATGATTTAATAAAGAGAGAGAGAGAGGAGAGGGAAGATTCGGCCAGGGTTTCTTTTCTTTTGAAGAGATGTCGATTCCCCTTGCTCTAGGGGTCTATTTATACTTGTAAACTCCTAAGGTTTCACCTTTAAACCCTAGCTGGATAATCTTTCCTTAAAGCAATCCATATCCTTACCATAGATAAGCCTTGGAAGATTTTGAGCTATCCCAAGCCCTAGAATCCGTCCAACCCTTATCACTTAAGGATTTACAGCCTAAAGTGTAACTATCAAACAATTGACAGTTTATACCCTCTTATTTAATTAATCTCTTTAAGTCACCAAATTAATTCTAATTAATTATATGACTTATATTAATCAAATAACAATATTATTATTCCTTATATTATTCTCATAATATATTAATAATATTTATTCTCTCATAATAAATTATCCTATCAAGTTGCTATGGTGAAGGCAACCCAAAAGGACCATGCACAATCGGGTCAAATACTTGCCTAATATAGTTGCAGCCTTAGACACTATTCCAACAGTTTGGTCCCTAGGGGCAGTTTTGCCAATTTCGGAAATCCTAGGAGTACGCGGGGCGTATGCATGCAGGGGACAAATCCTAAAATTAAGGTTTGGACCCTATTTAAACAACATTATGAACCATGATCCTCTCTTTTCTCATCCTCTATAGCCCTTTGAACCCCATTTCGAAACCCTAACCCCTCTTAAGGAGATTTGACCCTTGTGTGTGTGTGTGTGTGTTTTAGTGTGTGTTGGTGAGATTTGTGGAAGAGTAGCTTGGAAGAAGGAGCCTTGATCAAAGGAGATCTTTTAGATCCAAACTTCCCACATCATTTCCAGCTTCATTGAGGTATAAAGCTTGGAACTTGCTCCTTGTATGCTTAGATCTAGTCTTTATGAAGTTTTAGTCCTATGATGAGATCTAGCGGGTTTCTTCCACACCAGAAGTTAGGAGTTGCTTCTCTTCATGTTTCTGAGGTCCCTAATCCATAAAGTTAGCATCTTTATGGTTGTGGATCAACCATTCATGTGTTTAGGTCCATTTGGTGAAAGTAGAATGCTAAGTAAGGTTTGGGTGCTTTTGAGCCATGCAAAGGCTCCAAGTTCGTGAATTTATGGATTAAGACGTTCCAATAGACTTGGATCTAGAATTTAGATGTTGGAATGCAAGTATAAACCACTTAAGGAAAAATTGCTTAATGGTCGTGTACGTTGGGCGTACACAAGAGTACGTTGCATGTATATGCCCGTATCCGCGATCACTAATGTTGCCTAGTATGCAGGGTGTATGTTTGGTACGCGTAGTGTACCAAGCCTATTCTTGGGCCTTCTTTTGGACTTGGAATCCCTTAAGACTTTGGGCCTTAGCTCAATTTTAGGCCTTGTATCTGTTGGGTCATAGTTGGGCCTTAGGTATATGGTGTAACATCCCAAAAACCAGGATCAAAATTTTCATTTTAAATAAACACAAAAGTTAGAATCGTCACATTGTTCCAAAACTATTCATTAATAATAATGTCAAATCATTAGAGTAAAATGTCAAATTGTGGAAACTAATGAGGAGTGAATGTTGCGCCATCAAACCGGCCCTTCCCCTTAGTACCGGAAGTAGTTGAAACCACAAATATAAACTGTAAGCAAAATCTTAGTGAGTTTCCCAATCATATCACATTATAACAAGAAAACATGTAAGTATCATGGGCTACCCCCATGGTCTTTACACACAATGTCCAGGGCCAGATCCCGGTCTTACATATGAGTGCCATGGGCTACCCCTATGGTCTTTCCTTGTGAATCCGAGGGCCAAATCTCAATCCTACACTCAAGTGCCGTAGGCTACCCCCATGGTCTTCCATACAACTATCACAAAAGTCAACAACATTCTACGTAATAAGAAATTGGCCAGCATTAGTGCCTTCGACCCATGAATATGGTGAGAAGACTCACCTCAACTGCTAATATCCCAAACAAACACTCGGCTGCTAGGCTGGATAAATTCTCGTGCTAACTAAACAATAAGGTCCCAAAACAATTGGATCAAAATACAGACTAATACTACAACATAAGACAAATGTCCAAAGTGAGATGGGCCAAACTAGACCTAAAGCCCAATAAGATCCTAGGCCCCAACCAAGGATCAACTAAGGCCCATAATGAGCCCACCAGCTGGAGTGGCCCAACGGAAAGACATCCAAGGCCCAAACCCATCAAACAAGCCCATCCATATGGCCCAAAACACAATTACAACTGATCTAGGTCGTACGCTCGGCGTACACATTGGTACGTGCAACATACAAGATTGAAGTGGGAATCACGACTAATGGAAGTAGTGTGTGCGATGTATAGGAACTACACATGGCGTACGCGGCCCCCATGCAATCCATGCAAAAGTGACTTAATCACTTAAGAGCAAACACTTAAAATTTAGATTTGGACCCTTAATACCATTAAGGCCATAAAGTTGCAAACTTTATGCCTTTGGGTGGATGCAAAGAGCCCAAACCCTAAAACCTAGCTTATCACACCCAAACCTACACTTTAGCACATGAATGGGGACACAGGGTCCAATCTTTCACCTTTATGATATAAAACGACTAGAAACATCTAAAAATACAACATGGAGGCTTAGGGGTAGCTCATACTCACCAAGATCTAAACTTTAGGGACAAAAAGGAGAAAACTAGACTTAAAATGGAAGTTAATTAAACATAACCAAAGTTTGGAGCTTTATATATTCTAGTGGTGCAAAATGAAGAGGAGAAACCAGATCCAAACTCTTGAGGGCAAAGCTTCCTTCTTGAACAACCTTCTTCACAACCAAAAGCACACACTATCTCTCAAAAAGCTCAAAGAAGATCAAAATACGCTAGGGTTTACTAAGAGGGTCGAGAAAGAGAATGGAGTTTGAGGTAGGGAAGGGTATTGGGCCATAATGAGGTTTAAATAGTGCACAAACCCTGGTTCTTAGGGATTTAACCTAAGCCACGTATGCCCAACGTACTGGAGTATGCACAACCTACACACATGGAGGCCACAAAGCTAACCGTACAAGGATGTACGCCCTGCGTACACAATCAAGACCAAGATTTCAAGATCTTAACTTCGGGGACCTAAAGTGTAACCAAATCAAACTTTAAGGATTCAAAAGAGAACCTGATAAATCTTAGATGTTACATATGGGTTGGGCCATTATTAGGCCTTGGACCTCTATAGGGTTATTGGGCCAAGCTACTTGGGGCCAATAAGGGAAAAGGTAGAATAGTCTTTTACCCTAGAGGCTGAGGGTGTTGGGTCGGGGACCTCGGTTATGAATTTTGACCTAATTATTAATTAGGGTATTGTTTGAATGATTAGTGCGCAGATTTTTCCCGGATCAGCAGTCCGAGCGTTTATATGATTTTTAGCAGCCTAAGGCGAGTCTCCTCACAGTGTTTAGCGGGTCGAAGGCGCCAATGTCTGCCCATGATTTTTTATTATTAGGATGCTAGTTGTATGAGCGACTCTTACATATGTAGTATGTAATATGTATGTCGGGCGGGGTATGATGCTAGGCAGGGCCTGATGAGTGTATTGTATGCAATTTGTCTTAGTGATTCTTGCATGTGTTTTATGTGTCTATATGAATGTCAAGTGGGGCCCGATGCCAGGTGGAGCCTGATGAATGTGATGAGGTGGGGCCCATCTCATGTTATTGATAGATCTATTCCAAGCGGGGCTCGATGTCAGGCGGGGCCCGATGGTTGTTGGGCATGACCCATTGTATGTTTGATATGTCACATTTCGTTGGAGGCCTGAGCATCGGACGACTTTTGAGACCTTGAGATGGAGATTGTGTGAGCCACTGATTCTGACCTTGTCGGAGGGTGTTGATGATTTTGTGGTATATTGTGATGTGTCAATCATAGGTTTGGGGGCAGTGTTGATGCAGTGGGGTCATGTGATCGCTTATGCTTCGAGGCAATTGAAACCTCATGAGGCGAATTACCCTATACACGATTTGGAGTTAGGGTTTGTGGTGTTTTGCCCTCAAGATTTGGCGACTACCTCTATGGGGTCCGTTGTACTATCTACATGGATCACAAGAGCCTGAGGTATTTGATGGATAATTGGAATCTGAATATGAGGCAGCGTAGATGGTTGGATGTGGTGAAAGACTATGATTGTGAAATCCTTTATCACCCGGTAAAGGCTAATGTGGTGGCTGACGCTCTGAGCCACAAGGCATTCACGACTCTGATCAGGGATATATGTTTGAGGATGACAATGACTACCCCACTCTTAGAGCAGATTCAAGTGGCTCGGGTTGATGCTATGAAGGAAGAGCACCGGAAGAGTGAGCGCATAGTGGGTCAGGTGGCTTCCTTTAATTATGATAGCCACATATTTTTGACCCTTCATTGGAGGGTGTGGGTTCCATATTGGGGTGGTGTACATCAGGTGTTGATGGAGGAGGCATACAAGTTGATAATTTCTATTCATCCTGGAGCGACAAAGATGTATAGGGATCTCCAGCCCAACTATTGGTGGCCATGCATGAAGCAAGATGTGGCCTGGTATGTGGAGAGGTGCTTGACTTGTAGGAAAGTCAAGGCCAAGCATCAGCGACCCTATGGCAAAATGGAGTTGTTGGAAGTTCATGTTTGGAAATGGGAAGAGGTTACGATGGATTTTATTGCGAACTTGCCTCAAACGATGTGCGGAGTGGATTCGATATGGGTCATCGTGGATCGATTGACCAAGAGCGTGCATTTTATTTCGATTCCGAATAGTATTTCGGCGGAGAAGTTGACCAATATATACATTCGGGAGGTAGTGGCACGACGTGGAGTGTTGGTTTCTGTGGTTTATGATAGAGATGTTCAGTTTACTTCTAGATTCTGGAAGAGATTCCTTGAGGAGTTGAGTACTTGTCTGCACTTCAGCACAACTTTCTACCCACAGACTAATGGACAAGGTGAGCAGATTATCCTGAGATTGAAGGACATGTTGCGGGCATGTGTACTGGATTTCGACGGTAGTTGGGATACGTATCTTCCTTTGGCAGAATTTTCGTATAACAACAATTATCATGCCAACATTGATCGACCTCCTTTTGAGATGCTCTTAGGGGAGAGGTTGCAGCGGGTTATGGGGAGTACCGAGGTGGTACTCAAGACAACGGATTTGATTCAGAAGGTTCATAGAAAACTTTAGACAACTTAGATCCGAGAAAAGAGTTATGCGGATAGACACCGTTTGGACTTGTAATTCCAGGTTGGGGACATGGTACTCCTGAAGGTCTCACCTTGGAAATGTGTCATCCAATTCAGGAAGTGGGGCAAGCTGGTCCTTAGGTATATTGGTCCTTTCAGGGTTTTATCCCGGGTGGGCCAGGTTCGTTATCGTTTGGATCTACCATCGGAGCTTAGTCAGATCCATAGTAATTTTGACATCTCTCAGTTGCAAAAGGTTTTGGTTGATGATTTCGCATTGGTTCGTTTGCAGGATATTCATGTGGATGACCACCCGAATTACATTGAGAGACCAGTGGTGATCCTAAGCCAGAAGACAAAAACCTTGAGGAACAAAGTTGTGGAATTGGTGAAGGTGCAGTGGCTGCACCGAAAGGGTTCTGAGTGGACGTGTGAGCCTGAGGAAGAGATGAGGGAGCATTACCCAGAGTTATTTGCGGTAGCAAACTTTAGGGATGAAATATGATTCAAGTGGGGGAGAATTGTAACACTCGATTCAAGGTACTTTTCATTTTTGATCCTTGGTGTGTAAATAGTTTACAAATTTGGTCCTTAGGGAGCATTTTGCCAATTTTGGAAAAACAGGGGTACGTCTGGCATACGCACCCAAGGGAAAACCCTAATATTTAGGGTTTGGACCCTATGT
This sequence comes from Lactuca serriola, assembly GCF_051521515.1. Classification (NCBI taxonomy): domain Eukaryota; kingdom Viridiplantae; phylum Streptophyta; class Magnoliopsida; order Asterales; family Asteraceae; genus Lactuca; species Lactuca serriola. The sequence continues at coordinate 64,135,515 of NC_136410.1, read as the reverse complement.
AAGCAACATTATGACCCATGATCCTCTCATTTCTCAGCCTCAATTACCTTTTGAACCCTATTTTGAAACCCTACCCCCTCTAAAGAAGATTTGACCCTCTTTTTGTGTGTCTTAGTGTGTGTTGATGAGCTTTGAGGAAGGAGAGCATAGAAGAAGGAGCTTTGATCAAGGGAGAGCTTGTAGATTTAGATTCTAGTCATTATTTCCAACTTCATTGAGGTATCAAGCTTGGAACTTGCTCATTGTATGCTTACATCTACTATTTATGAAGTTTTGGTCATTTTGGTCCCATAAATGAGATCTAGTGGGAATTCTTCCACTCCAGATGTTATGAGTTGTTTCTCTTGATGTTTCCGAGGTCCCTAGTCCATAAAGTTAGCATCTTGATGGTTGTTGATCAACCTCGGGTTCCCAAGTCCATTCGGAACCTTTCCAATGTTGCCTCTGAACTTTGACCAGTGGAACCACCTTGTTCTGCAAGGCCTTCGTTTTCATATCCAGAACTGCTACTGGTCTCTTAATATAATTCAGATGATCATCAACCTTAATATCATTCAAGGGAACAACTGTTGAATCATCAGCCACACACTTCTTAATTTGGAAAACTTGGAAGGTGTTGTAATTTTGACTGAACTCCTCAAGTAAATACAACTGATAGGCTACCCTGGCTAATACTCGAAACGGCCTAATATACCAGGATCCCAACTTTCCCCTCTTCCTGAAGCATATTACACCCTTCCAGGGTGATACCTTCAGTAAAACCATACCGCTGACTTGGAACTCCAACTAAGATCGACGTCTGTGAGCACAACTCTTCTACCGACTTTGAGTTGTTTGCAACCTCTTCCTAATCTATTGGATAAGCTCTGTCATCTGGAAAACTACCCCGGTCCTTACCATGACCCTGTGACCAACCTCTACCTAACAGACTGGGGTACGAAACCTCCTCCCATACAGAAGCTCAAAAGGCGGTGCACCGATATTGGAGTGATAACTGTTGTAAGAAAACTTATCCATAGGAAGGTAGGAATCCCAACTCCTACTGAAATCTATAGCACATGCTCTCAACATATCCTCGAACGTTTGGACGATCCTCTCACTCTAGCCATCAATCTGCGGATGATAAGCAATGCTAAAATGCAACTACATACAAGTTCCTCGTGGAACCTCTGCCAAAATCGAGAAGTGAACCGAACATCTCGATTAGATACAATGGAAAATGGAACACCATGCCAACAGAAAATCTTGCTCACATAAACATCGTCTAATTTCTCGACCGAGGAGCTCTCCTGAATAGCTAGAAAGTGGTACTCTTGGTCAGCGGTCCATTATAACCCATATTGCATCAAATCCCTTAGTTGTCTGAGGTAACTTGGTGATGATATCCATGGTGATTTGTCCCCATTTCCATATGGGAACCTCCAAAGGCTGAAGCTTTCCATGCGGCCTTTGGTGCTTGGCCTTGGCCATACGATAGCTCAAGCACCTCTCAACATACTAAGCTATCTCCCTCTTCATAGACAGCCACCAGTGACTAAGTCTCAAATCCTGATACATCTTGGTTGCTCCATGGCGTCACACCTTGAAACCTAAGGCGGAAACGTTCCGGGGCGGAGGACGTCATGTGTATCGCAACCAATGTACATAGTAAGCATAGTAAACACAAAACATTACATTACATAGAAATATTTACATTGTTTGAAAACAAAGAGTTACAAAGGTTATATATATATATATATATATATATATATATATATATATATATATATATATATATATATATCATAAGAACAAAAGCAAAGACGAGTCTTCCAAACGCTCTGTCTTCTCCAAAAGATAGTGGGTACCTGTCTAATGCTGACCTGAGAATACAAGCAGTTTGAAAATCAGCATAAAGCTGGTGAGTTCATAAGCAGTTTAGTTTTGAAAAGATTGAGTTCCTTTTTGGTTTTCTGAAAAAGTTGTTATCCAAGAAAATCCCATATTTTCTTATAAAAAACAGTTTAGTTATCATTCGTTACCCTATTCGATTATGAGTAGTTATGTTATCCCAGGAAAATCTCATATTTTCCTATTAGTTTAGTTTTCCATTCATTACACCATTCGTTTACGAGTTGTTATGTTATCCCAGGAAAATCCCATATTTTCCTAAACGTTGCGGTTAGTTCTTAGTTCGGATTTCGATGTACTAGTATCTACCATACTTATAGTATTAGCTAGGTATTCTGATATCTTAGTTATCCTACATTCGAATGTCGATTATCTGCTATTCTTAGTTGTATTTTCGAATATTTGGATTCACTCAGAAACGTACATTAACAGTATTTTCGATGTTCTGGTGATTTCCAAAAGAGTACATTAGACGAATTTTCGAAACTCTATCGACATCCTAAGGCGTATGTTTTCGAAACTCAGTCGATGTCCAGAGGCGTACTTTCGAATTATTTTCGAAACTCTGGTGACACTCAAGGCGTACATTAACTGTATATTCCAAGTCTTGGCGTCATCCAAAGGCGTGCTTTCGTATTCGTATTCATATTCCTATTCGCATTCGTATTCGTATTCGTATTCGTATACCTATTCCTATTTGTATTCGTATTAGTCTTCGTATTCACATTCGTATTCATATTCATATTCGTATTCATATTCGTATTCGTATTCACATTCATATTCATATTCGTATTCGCATTCGTATTCTTATTAGTATTTGTATTCGTATTCGTATTCGTATTCGTATTCGTATTCGTATTCGTATTCACATTCGTATTCGTATTCGTATTTGTATTCGCATTCGTATTCGTATTCGTATTTGAATTCTTATTACTACTCCTATTCGTATTCATTTTCGTTTTCGTATTCGCATTCGTATTCAAATTCGTATTCGTATTCGTATTTTATTAGTATTAATCTTAGTTTATGATTAGTATGATTTCTTTTGCAAAATGTAATATAGTTTATAACACTTTTTAAAGAAATCTGCATTTAGTCTTACAGTTTACTCTGCAATTCGAACCATTGGTTAACATAATTTTCGATATTAAAAGCATACATAAAATGAAACATTTGAGCTGAAACTAAGTTTAAGTACAAGATTTCCTTGTACTTTTGCTTGTATTCCCCCCTGAAAACATTTGAAAAACACGGAAAAGGGTAGGGGTATGAACTCACCGATTGAAGGATGTGTCTGATTGGATGCTAAACGTTAGTTTGGAGCCTGAACGCATGAGGTTCCTATGTAATATGAAATGATATACAAATGTATCTAATTAGACTTTGAATCACTAATTAGATATGAGTATACACTCCAAGACGCAAAAACACTTCAAATCAAGTGTTTGTAGTGACCCGGGTGACATCTAAGGACGTATAAGGCTTGGATATGGAGTTTACTCCTCAAGAGTAAACTCATAAGAGGGTTTACGGCCCTAATGACCCTCTCCCCATGAGTTTACAGCCGTAAACTCATGGTGGGGTGTTCTATGGTGTTAAATGACCTTATATCACTTAGGAAAATTAGCTAGGATCAAATCTAGGGCATAGGAATGGATTTAACCCTCATATGGACCATCTAATGGAGTTTACGGCAGTAAACTAGGATTTTACGGCCGTAAACTCCCCCACACTCAATCGTTTGATGTTTTGGTGGTTCTAGGTCATTACAATGCACATAGGGAGGTTCTAGGGTTGATTCCATGGCTTACGAAGTGTTTAGGACTTGAATTGACCTTGGAAAAGTAGTTTATGGTCTATGAAGATGTTCTTGGGAGTTTACTACATTAAACACATGAGTTTACAACCGTAAACTCATGTATGTCCAAGATTCATGGGTTTTGGTGGTTGAAAATCAAGCATACTAAGTTCTAGACCCATTTCTAAACCAGACAAGGTGTTAAGGGCACTTAAATACCCATTGGATGAGTTTAAGGTCTAAGGAGATGAGTTTACAGTCCAAGAATGTTCTTGGGCCATAAACTCAAGCTTGTCCCATTTGTGTAAATTTTGGTGCATTTCATGAAGGATTATAGGTTTCTATACTCTCATGGAAGCTTGTTGGAGGTGTTTAGGGGCAAACTAACACCTTAAATTGAGTTTACTCCCGAAGAATAGGTGTTTATGGTCCAAGCATGTGCTTGGGCCGTAAACTTGTGCTTATGCCCCAAATGAAGAGTTAAAGGTGTTCTAAGTCCATGCAAACAAGTCCTTAGGTCATATCTAGGCTCCAAATGAGTTTTGGAAGGGTTTTAAGGCTCAAAACTCCTCATTACATGTGTTCACGGCCTAAGGAGGTTCTAGGACCGTAAACACATGTTTATGGTTCTATTCCTCATATTTTTCACGAATTTGAAGGCCAAAGGTGTTATACTAAGAGCTAGGATAGTTACCTTGATGATTTTGAGCTTGTTTTGGATGATTTTGGCTTGATTTCGAGTTATAGAGAGAAAAAGTAGAGAGAGAGTAGAGAGAGAGTAGAGAGAGAGTGGAAAGGCTTCAAATGAGGCTCTCTCAACTTTATATATGCTTACCCGATACTGTTGATAAGTGGGGCTTTTGGTCGTACCCGATTTAATTATTTTATAACTTGACAGAATAAAACTAAATTTTTTCTAAATACAATTTGGAACGTTTCCACGAGTTTCTAATGCGTTTGGAAAATTATTAAGTCATATTAACAAACTCAAATAAATGACTTAATTTTTGAAACGAACGGAAACAATCCAAGACGATGAATTTTAAAAGACTGAACGGATTACGCCGACGGAACGAATCTTCGGGTTGTCACATTATCCCCCTGTTAGAGGGAATTTCGTCCCGAAATTCAAAGATTAAGATACAGATCATGAATTGAAAAGAGATATGGATGAATCTACTACTTCGGGTCTTCATGCTCCCAAGTGGAATCGGGTCTCCGCTTGACATTCCAGCGAACCCTCACTATCGGGATGTGGCTTTGTTTCCTACGTTTGATCTCCATTTGTTCTTCCATGGGGTGGGTTTCAGTCTTTCGTTGATTTCGGTCTCATCAAAGGGATTACTATGGTTTCGGTGGGCAAACGCTTCTAAAGATTCGAGATGTGGAAGACAGGATGGATACTACTAAGTCCTTGAGATAGTCAAAGTTTGTAGTTCACGGTTCTTATTCCGGCGGGGATTTCGAAAAGTCCGATGTATCACGGGTGAAGTGTTTCGCGCTTCCCAAGGCATATCATGCTTTTCTGGGATAAGGCCTTCAACAGGACATAAGCTCCAACAAGAGGGTACATCTTCATGTGGCAGGATAGTTAAGGGTTCGATGATTCTGAAAGGAATTTCTGGGTGGTTCTGCGATAATAGTCAATGGGACCCAAGAATTTATAGGTTTCTATGGATATCTCCGGTGCCGACTAATTTCTTATCCCCTTAGTTTTTGGAAAGGTCCACGGGTATGACTGCTTTGTTTACTACATGACCAGGAAAAATGGTTTGACCGAAGGGCACCACTACTAACTCGTAGTGACCATATCAAGCCTCGACCGTTGTCTCGAACACATCATCCACACGGAGGTTTGGCTACGAGGTAGTTCCAGGGAATAGGTCGATGCGATACTCGATTAGACATTCGGAAGGAATTCTTGGGAAATCTTCAGGAAAGACATCAAGGAAAGAGTTGCAGACTTCCCGTTTCCCAATGATCACACGGACGAGGATTACATGGCACTCCCTTCAGGGAAACTTTTTAAGCTTTGATGCACTAAGTGATGCGAAGGTTGGATTTAGGTTTGTTGCCGAAGATCATGAGAATTGATTCAGAGAAAAGATTTTGACGGATGACCTTTTCGAAACCAAGAATAACAGTATGAATGAGACCCGGTCATTACATGCCAACGATAGCATCAAGGCATTTTATGAAAAGTTTGCCATTTGATCGAATGGAAAAGAATAATCGTCCGGATTAAGGATACGACTTATGGGTATGACGTTAGCGTTCTCTTTCTCACTAGTTAGCCATCTTGGCGGTACACGTTTCGGTTACTAACGAAGGATTAAGTTTAGAAAGGTGTTTGAATGGATAGATAACAAATTTTCTTTCAGCATGAGAATTGAAAAGGGATTACAGGCATAAAGTTCATTGAGGGGAAAATATACCTGTGGCAACGGTGGGGTCGGTGGCTGCCCCTTCTTGTCCCATAGCTAGGACTCTCCCGGTGTTGCCAGATGTTACTGCCTTAGGGCAGTTTCGCTTGTAATGTCCGACTTCCCCACAATTGTAGCAGGATTGACCGATACCCGCTCTAGAAGTTTGACTGGTTGATTGGGTTAGTTCTCTGCAACTTCACGCGAGGTGACCTTCTTGGCCACAGTTCTTACAAACCTTTGCACGACAAGGGCCAGGGATACGATGGTGGTAACTGCACCGGTTACACCACGGAAGGATACCGGCATATCCGGTGATAGGTTCTTGGGCTGAGGAACCGATAACAGAAACAGCAGCAGGAGTAGTGGCAGCGTGGACTGCCACTATCTGTTGTTTCTTCGAGGACTCCGGGGAAGACTGAATCTTCTTATTCTTCTTCCAAAACTTTCTTTTCTCACCACTCTTCTCTGTCAGCTCAGGAGTGGTGGCCGCTTCCTCTGGGTCATCGCTATGGTCGATCAAGGTTTGCGCTAGGCATTTGGCGCTGTCATAGGTATCCGGATTTGCAGCTAAAACGTTCCATTTGGTTGGCTAGGTCAATCCCGGGATGAACCTCTCAACCTTCTTACTCTCCGGGGTAACCATTCCCGGACAGAGTAATACCAGGTCATCGAATATGGATGTGTAGGCGGTGATATCGAAACCTTTCATCTTCAGGTTCCAGAGTTCATGCTCCAGCTTCTATATTTCACCTCGAGGGCAGTATTCTGCAAACAGAAGTTCCTTCATAACTTCCCAACCCATAGCATTTGCTACAGGTAAAGTTAAGGATTTGACTCGGCCGTTCCACCAAGTCAGAGCTTTATCGGTAAATGTGCAGGCGGCGAATTTCACCTTGTCGGGTTCTAAACAGGCACAGATCTCGAAGATAGATTCAATTTTCTCTAACCACCGAGTTAGAGCAATGACACCCCCTGTGCCATCGAAAAATGTTGGTTTTGCGTTCATAAAGTCCTTATAGGAACACTCCTTCCGGTGTCCCTGGCTACCTTCCTGGTTTTGAGGCTGGGGACCACCTCCTGATCCACCAGGGTTTATGTGAGATAAGGCGGCCGCTACTGCAGCAGCAGCAACAGCTGCCTGAAACGCGACAGGATCAAATTGAGGAGGAGGTGGTGGTGGCGGAGGGTTGTTATTCTTTGAGTTGGGTCTTTTCCTCGGAGGCATCTTGATCTAAATAGTCAGGAAAGAGAGGATCATAAGTCCTCTGAATTGAACCAAGAGATATGATACAAGGGATATCTCGTTACGACAAATACAGAATTCCATTAAGCGATAAAACAGGAAAGAGTTATCAAAGCAGATAAATTATCGCTAAAGGAATGATCAAGGAACAATGCTTGAATGAGGATTTCTACAACGGATTGGCTCGATAAATACTCTCATAGTATTTCATGATTCGCTGTGACAATGGCTCGTTGTTTGGGTATTGGGTAAGTTTTAGGCATGATGCGTACCACAGTTACTCCCAAACACTTGTTGGCCGTGTCTCGAATGAATATAGTTGGCCAGGCTATATTGATCCTAGACATGACTACATAACTGCCCAGGTTTAACCGCAGCGTACAACACCCATTTACTTATGTTTTGTTCTACTTGTAGTTACAGATTTCGATGTTTGGATATACTTGTATACTTTTGAAAATACTTTTATTTTAAGGTATACTTTTAGTTCAGAGCACTTAGGCCCCTTAGTGTTTATAGTCTTATACCATGTAAGCTTTGGTATACTAGTTCACTATAAACAAGGGCTCTGATACCAATCTGTCACACCCCGAAACCCAAGGCGGAAACGTTCCGGGGCGGAGGATGTCATGTGTATCGCAACCAATGTACATAGTAAGCATAGTAAACACAAAACATTACATTACATAGAAATATTTACATTGTTTGAAAGCAAAGAGTTACAAAGGTTATATATATATATATATATATATATATATATATATATATATCATAAGAACAAAAGCAAAGACGAGTCTTCCAAACGCTCCGTCTTCTCCAAAAGATAGCGGGTACCTGTCTAATACTGACCTGAGAATACAAGCAGTTTGAAAATCAGCATAAAGCTGGTGAGTTCATAAGCGGTTTAGTTTTGAAAAGATTGAGTTCCTTTTTGGTTTTCTGAAAAAGTTGTTATCCAAGAAAATCTCATATTTTCTTATAAAAAACAGTTTAGTTATCATTCGTTACCCTATTCGATTATGAGTAGTTATGTTATCCCAGGAAAATCCCATATTTTCCTATTAGTTTAGTTTTCCATTCATTACACCATTCGTTTACGAGTTGTTATGTTATCCCAGGAAAACCCATATTTTCCTAAACGTTGCGGTTAGTTCTTAGTTCGGATTTCGATGTACTAGTATCTACCATACTTATAATATTAGTTAGGTATTTTGATATCTTAGTTATCCTACATTCGAATGTCGATTATCTGCTATTCTTAGTTGTATTTTCAAATATTTTGATTCACTCAGAAACGTACATTAACAGTATTTTCGATGTTCTGGTGATTTCCGAAAGAGTACATTAGACGTATTTTCGAAACTCTGTCGACATCCAAAGGCGTATGTTTTCAAAACTCAGTCGATGTCCAGAGGCGTACTTTCGAATTATTTTCGAAACTCTGGTGACACTCAAGGCGTACATTAACTGTATATTCCAAGTCTTGGCGTCATCCAAAGACATGCTTTCGTATTCGTATTCGTATTCGTATTCCTATTCATATTCGCATTGGTATTTGTATTCGTATTCGTATACCTATTCCTATTTGTATTCGTATTCACATTCGTATTCGTATTTGTATTCACATTCGTATTCGTATTCGTATTCGTATTCGTATTCGTATTCGTATTCGTATTCGTATTCGTATTCGTATTCGTATTCGTATTTGTATTCGTATTCGTATTCATATTCGAATTCACATTCGTATTCGTATTCGCATTCGTATTCGTATTCTTATTCGTATTCGTATTCGTATTCGTATTCGTATTCGTATTCGTATTCGTATTCGTATTCGTATTACTACTCCTATTCTTATTCGTATTTGTATTCACATTCGTATTCGTTTTCGTTTTCGTATTTGTATTCACATTCGTATTCGTTTTCGTTTTCGTATTCGTATTCACATTCGTATTCATATTCGTATTTTATTAGTATTAATCTTAGTTTATGATTAGTATGATTTCTTTTGCAAAATGTAATATAGTTTATAACACTTTTTAAAGAAATCTGCATTTAGTCTTACAGTTTACTCTGCAATTCGAACCATTGGTTAACACAATTTTCGATATTAAAAGCATACATAAAATCAAACATTTGAGCTGAAAATAAGTTTACGTACAAGATTTCCTTGTACTTTTTCTTTTATTCCCCCCTGAAAACATTTGAAAAACACGGAAAAGGGTAGGGGTATGAACTCACCAATTGAAGGATGTGTCTGATTGGATGCTAAATGTTAGTTCGGGGCTTGAACGCACGAGGTTCCTATGTAATATGAAATGATATACAAATGTATCTAATTAGATTTTGAATCACTAATTAGATCCAAGACGCGAAAACACTTCAAATCAAGTGTTTGGAGTGACCTGGGTGACATCTAAGGACGTATAAGGCTTGGATATGGAGTTTACTCCTCAAGAGTAAACTCATAAGAGGGTTTACGGCCATAATGACCCTCTCCCCATGAGTTTACAGTCGTAAACTCATGGTGGGGTGTTCTATGGTGTTAAATGGCCTTATATCACTTGGGAAAATTAGCTAGGATCAAATTTAGGGCATAGGAATGGATTTAACCCTCATATGGACCATCTAATGGAGTTTACGGCAGTAAACTAGGAGTTTATGGCCGTAAACTCCCCCACACTCAATCCTTTGATGTTTTGGTGGTTCTGGGTCATTACAATGCACGTAGGGAGGTTCTAGGGTTGATTTCATGGCTTAGGAAGTGTTTGGGACTTGAATTGACATTGGAAAAGTAGTTTACGGTCTATGAAGATGTTCTTGGGAGTTTACTACATTAAACACATGAGTTTACAACCGTAAACTCATGTTTTTCCAAGATTCATGGGTTTTGGTGGTTGAAAGTCAAGCATACTAAGTTCTAGACCTATTTCTATACCATACAAGATGTTAAGGGCACTTAAACACCCATTGGATGAGTTTAAGGTCTAAGGAGATAAGTTTACGTTCCAAGAATGTTCTTGGTCCGTAAACTCAAGGTTGTCCCATTTGTGTAAGTTTTGGTGCATTTCATGAAGGATTATAGGTTTCTATACTCTCATGGAAGCTTGTTGGAGGTGTTTAGGGGCAAACTAACACCTTAAATTGAGTTTATTCCCCAAGAATAGGTGTTTACGGTCCAATCATGTGCTTGGGCCGTAAACTCGTACTTATGCCCCAAATGAAGAGTTAAAGGTGTTCTAAGTCCATGCAAACAAGTCCTTAGGTCATATCTAGGATCCAAATGAGTTTTGGAAGGGTTTTAAGGCTCAAAACCCCTCATTACATGTGTTCACGGCCTAAGGAGGTTCTAGGACCATAAACACATGTTTATGGTTCTATTCCTCATATTTTTCACGAATTTGAAGGCCAAAGGTGTTATACTAAGAGATAGGATAGTTACCTTGATGATTTGGAGCTTGTTTTGGATGATTTTGGCTTGATTTCGAGTTCTAGAGAGAGAAAGTAGAGAGAGTGGAAAGGCTTCAAATGAGGCTCTCTCAACTTTATATATGCTCAAGGTTTAGGACATGGTGGAATTCTACCCGATACTGTTGATAAGCGGGGCTTTTGGTCGTACCCAATTTAATTATTTTATAACTTAAAGGAATAAAACTAAAATTTTTCTAAATAAAATTTGGAACGTTTCCACGAGTTTCTAATGCGTTTGGACAATTATTAAGTCATATTAACAAACTCAAATAAATTACTTAATTTTTGAAACGAACGAAAACAATTCAAGACGATGAATTTTAAAAGACTGAACGGGTTACGACGACGGAACGAATCTTCGGGTTGTCACACATGGTGTATTGAAAATCTAGACTTATGTGCCTCCTCTAACACAGTTTGTCTGATCCCACCAAAATCTAGTACTCAAACCCGACCGCACCGGCTCAACAGTCCACTACTATCGATAGAAAACCTGTCAATCTCGCCCCTAATTCTCTCCTGTTTCTAATTTCCTTTATGTGTGAGCCTCTCTGATCAATCCCAAAAGCAGCGAATAGATCAAATCATGGTACATACGCTCCCAATAGAAGAGCTAGCCAACTTGCGGCTCAAAGCATCAGCGACCACATTCTCTTTCCCCAGGTGATAAATAATCTCGCATTTATAATCCTTAACAACGTCAAGCCATCTACGCTGTCTCATATTCAAATTTGGTTGATCCATTAGATATCTCAGACTCTTGTGATCCGTGTAGACGGTACACCCGACCCCATATAGATAACGCTACCAAATCTTGAAGGAAAACACCACCACCCCCAACTCTAGTTATTGCATCGGATATCGAACCTCATGCGGCTTCAGCTGCCTAGAAGCATATGCCTCTCAGCCACACCGTTCAACTGTGTTTTCCTAGTTGGCGTCAATTATGAAACTATTCTGCATTCCTTGAGGTAGTCGTGGAATTCAAGACTTAGGTACTCTCATCCTCGATCGGATCGAAGCATCTTGATTTTCCTGCCCAATTGATTCTCCACTTCTTGTTTAAACTCTTTGAACTTTTCAAAGGTTTTCGACTTGTTCTTGATTAAGTAGATATACCCATATCTGCTATAATCGTTGGTGAAAGTCACATAGAAGCGGTCCGCATCCCTTATGGTGGATCTAAAAGGCCCACACACATCGGTGTGTATGAGATCCAATAGACCTTCACCCCTTTCATAAGTGCCAGTGAAGGGTGACTTGGTCATCTTTCCAAGTAAACAAGATTCGCACACGTCATCGTCCCTAAGGTCGAATGACTCCAACACTCCATCCTTTTGGAGTTTAGCTACGCGTTTCTTGTTGACATGTCCAAGACGATAATGCCACAAGCATGATTTATCCACACTATTGGAAGAATCCACACACAACACATCATTTCCTAAGTTATCTACAACCATCACAGTTTCATAAATTCCATTACAAGGCAATGCTTCAAAATATAAAACACCATTTTGATAAGCATAAATAGAACCTTTCTTATTATTAAATGAATATCTAAGAACTTGTCTAAACAAACCATGAAATGAAATGATGTTTCTTGCCATATCTGGTGAATAGCAATAATTATTTAAATCTAATCCTAATCCATTACTAAGTGCTAGAGAATACACTCCAATCTTGGTGACAGACGACGATCTTCTGTTCCCCGTGATTAGATTTATTCTTCCACACTCCACATCCCTATCTCTTCTTAGTCCATGCAAATCAGAAAATATGTGAAAACCACATCCTGTATCAAGAACCCAAGAAATAACATGTGATGAATCATTAGATTTAATTGTGTAAATACCTGCGAAAGATGGCTTGCAGATATTCCGGGCAGCATCTCTTCTAATGCCCTATTTTGTGGCAGTGGTGGCACTGTGCCTCCTTCGGGTTAGAGTTGGGCTTAGCAGAACCAACTTTGGTTCCACTATAAGAGGTACCATCTTGGGATTTTCCCTTGTGGTGGCTCTTTGAAGGAGCCTTCCTCTTCTTACCCCTCCTTTGCCTAATGGCCAAAACAGGAGCAGCGGTTAGAGTGGGAGTTGATGCAACAAACTTATCCTTGAGATTGCTCTCAGCAGTCCTAAGCAATCCTTGAAGCTTGCTCAAGGTGACCTCTTCCTTATTCATGTGGTAGGTCATGCGGAACTGGTTTTAGCAGGGAGGCAAGGAGTGAAGGATAATTTCAATTGCCAGCTCTTCATTGAAGTTAACATTCAACTTCAACAGGCGATCAACATATCTCTGCATCTTTTGCAGATGAGTGGTAAGAGACTCTCCATTACCCATTTTGGTAGTGATCATCGAAGTGATGATCTCATACCTTTCTTGCCTCGCACTTTGGTGGTACCGGTCCACCAAGTCTTGATGCATCTCGTAGGGATAGTAGTCCTCGTAGAACTTTTGAAGTTCAGAAGTCATGGTCGCCAACATGATGCAATGGAATTTCGTGGCATCACACTCATGGGCCTCAAAGGCAGCGATTTCTTCGGGAGTAGCAGTGTTGATGTTCACCTCCTTCATCTCCTTATCGAGGACATACTCTTTGTCCTCGTAACGAGTGACCATTTGGATGTTACAGATCCAATCATTGAAATTGGACCCGTCAAATATCACTCTCCCACACAAGTTCAGGAGTGAGAACAAGCCGGATGACATCGAGCCTGAAGCGTTGTTGTTGTTTGAGTTCGACATCTGAAATAGAAAAGAACACAGTTTGATTAGAAATGAATCCCTAATTAAACACCCCAAATGAGAAATTAGGGCTAGGATCCAACAACATTATTTACATATTAGAAAAGGGATGTCGTAATCTAACATGCAAATAATTTGAAGGTAAGTGAATGACGATTCACTAATTCTCCACCATTAAAAACAAAAAAGGGATTAAGTTTTAAATGTATTGAAAACTCCTAGATTCCTTTGAGATTCAATGAACTTTTCATTGGCATGTTTCAATCTCGATATGCCCCTCAAGTTTGTGACTGGGATGCCGAGGATCACAAATCGGGTGTGAATAACCATGCAAATGTACATGGTGCCCTCATTGTTACAGTCACCTATTTGATGTGCCGATTAACCACACACGCTCCATCGAATTATGACAAACAATGAGTCGCCCTTTGCCACCGTTTCTTAGAACCAATTAGTGTGCTAGTTAACCACACACACTCCACTAACTTCTTAGAAAGGGTAAAAAGTGTAATTTCATGGGATTGCATCAATTGACTTTGCCTATAGTAACTAAGATTGGGAATTTTGTAAAAACGTTTAGTTACTTTATATAGATTCATTATACTTATTAATGAGAAAGGGTTGCCCTATCCTATCCGTTCGGCTAACGACCCTCCACCAATCAAGGAAGCGGTGGGTGAGAGTGGACACCCATTAAATGGCCATTTTATAGGCCATAACCTTATACCCCCCCCCCCCCTCTCCCCTTATAGATTGGCTTTGTGAATGAGGCCTACTAACGGTAAGACTAGCATTTAAGTTTTATATATATATATATATATATATATATATATATATATATATATATATATATATATATATAATATTATAAACTATAAGGTTGAATTTTAAACTTGTAAAATTCTAGGGTTTGAAATTTAAATAGTTCAAATTAAACATTTTAATCATAAAATTTAAATTTCAAAAACTTGAGGACAAGTTTTGAACTTTTTCAAAACACAAAGATCAAATAGAAAATAATTTTCAATTAAGCAATTAATTTAATAATTATCTAAATTTGACCGAGTCAATATTTCTTTCAAGATAATTCAACAATTAATTCAAATAATCAAGTATTATCAAATACGGAAATTATTATTTAAACAATTGGTGATTATCTTTTGTTTTGGTGAGGATATTGATAAAAATGTAATAAAATCCGGATTTTATTAGACTAAAACAATTTAGTTAATTATCCTTAAGCAAATTAAACAGCAAGAAATCCTGAAATTCCCTTTGTCTGACGCTCCGACTTGTTAAGTTCATCCTACTCGTCGAGTCCACAATGGGACTCGCCGAGTTCATCAGGCAGAGAGCAAGAAAAGTCGATTTATGCAAGAATCAAAACACAAAGCATCAAATTCATGAGAAGCCAATCAAGGCTCTAATACCACTCATGGGTTTGAGCCATAAGAACGTTCCTATGTGCACATGCAAACCCTAATGCTTGGATCTAGGTTTCTCTAATGAACATGCTTTTCATCTAAGACTTGAAAACCCTAGTTCTATGATATACAATTCGAAATTGACAAGACAAAATAGATCTAGATGATTACCTCTTTCTTGGAGCTTGAATCTTGTTATCCTTGGAGCTTAGAGTCACAATTGTGACTCCTCGATTGGCTTACAAACACCATGAATCAAGAGGATGATATGGAGAGAGGTTTTGGGCACAAAATCGGCTCTAGGAACTCCTTAGCGTTTCTGGTAGCCAATTTCTGTAGCCCCTGGGTCCTTTAAATACTTGAGCTGCTAGGGTTACAGCCTGAAACCCTAATTGGATTACTTAGGCCTTAAGCAGTCCAAGGATCCTTCTAGATTAGGGCTTGGACGAATTCAAGGAGTCCATACACCTTATTTTCGTCCAACCCATGATCCATGAGGATCCACAGCCCAAAAACCAACTATCACACAATTGACAGTTCTAGTCCCATTTATTTAATTAATCTCTTTTAGCCACAAAACTAATTCTTAATTAATTCTTGTCTAATATTAATTAAACTATATGATTTCTATTTTAATATATTAATCATATAATATATTAATAAATCATAATAACCACTTTATTTATAAATCATCCTATCATGTTGCTCTGGTGAAGGCAACCCAAAAAGACCATGTACAACCGGGTCAAATACCTACCAAATATAGTTATGGGCTTAGACACTAATTCAACAAGAGGTACAACAACCTTGGAGAAATCTTGAATAAACCTCCGATAATACCTTGCTAGACCCAGAAACTCTTGATCTCCGAAGGAGACTTTGGAACCCCCCACTGCATAACAACCTCAATCTTGGTCGGGTCAACCAAAATCCCATTCTGGTTAATGAGGTTTCCTAAGAACTGAACCTCCCGTAACTAGAACTCACACTTTGAGAACTTGGCATACAACCTCTCCCTGCTTACAACTCCCAACAACTCTCGAAAGTGTTGCTTATGTTGCTCCCTGGTCTTGGAATACACCATGATATCATCGATAAAAAAATAATTGATCGATCAAGTATCGGCGCATTGGTGAGTCCAAAAGGCATCACCATAAACTCGTAATGACCATAATGAGTTCGAAACATTGTCTTCTCCACGTCCTCCTCTCTAACCCTCATCTAATGATACCATGACCTCAAATGAATCTTGGAGAACCCAGATGCACTCTGCAACTGATCGAAGAGGTCATCAATACGTGGAAGCGGGTAACGGTTCTTTACTGTTAACTTGTTCAACTCTCGATAATCAATACACATGCGGTGACACCCATCCTTCTTCTTCACAAAAAAAGATCTATGCTCCCCAAGGCGAATTCTTCGGTCTGATAAACTGCTTGCCCAACAGCTCCTGAAGCTGAGACGACAACTCCTGTATCTCTGGTGGTGCTAATCGGTACGATGCATTAGCAATCGGGAGCTCGGGGCCACACCAGAGACTAAATCAATCATGAACTCAACCTGGCTCTCAGGAGGCACACCGGGTAATTCCTCCAGAAACACATCTGGAAACTCTCTAACTACGGGCACGTCTGAAACCAAAACCTTCTTCCCAAATCGAGTGTCAACCACATACGCGAGGTAACCAACACCCATGTTGCATATACTATCGAGCCCTGGCAGCAGAACGAAAGGCTAACCCAACCCTGGTACCCTCTCCATAAATAATAAGTTCTACACCACTTGGGGTTCGAACTACCACCCGCTGACCCTCACAGTCAATCATCGCACAAAAAATCCTCAACCAGAACATCCCTACTATCACGCACACATCCCCCATAGGGATAGGGATCAGGTCAACCAGGTAGGACACCTGAATATCTCTAAGGTACAATCTCGAAAAACACTCAATGCAGAAACACCGTGTTTGTTGGCGATGAAAACCCAAACCACAACGGACGCTCCAACTCTCCAATAGACATATCAAAACTCCTACTGAAGGATTGGGACATAAAATACTGACTCGCACCCGAGTCAAAAATCACAAGAGCAAGCACAAAGTTTACTAAGAAAGTACCTAGCAGAATCATAATCCTAAGCATATAATAAAATAACTTGACAGAATAAAAAATGAAAAAAATACCAGTAACAACGTCATTCGCGGTCCTGTCCTCCTCTGTTGTGAGCTGGAAAGCATGACCTCGAGCCCTCGGGGGCTCTTCCCTGCCCTGGCGTCCATCCGTGATCCTCAAAGTATCCGTTTCTAGCACATGCACCGGTCTCACAGCTAGCAATGGATAGTTGGTCGTCATATTGCCAACCTGATCATAGTGATAGCAAATCCTAGTGCTCGATGTTAGGGCGTGCTGACGACAATCCTTCACATAATGCCCCTCCTTGCCACATTTATGACACCCAAAAGAAGATCGACAAACACCCTTATGAACCTTGCCACAAGTACGACCCATATGTCCCCTGGATCGTGAATCAGCAAGCTTCAAACACTTTGTTGTAGGATGTCACTGAATTGGAGCCTGCCTCAACTCCCTCGTACAAGTCTCAATCTCAATCTCTCGTGTCAGTGTGGAATCTTAGAGCTTGGAGAGGGTACTGTAACGATTGGTGGACACAAATTGATGAACCTCAGTCTTGAGCATACTCAAGTAACGCGTCATCTGGGTATGCTCCGTAGCAGCATACCCAGGGTAGAAAAGAGCCCTCTCAGTAAACATCTTGGTGATCGTTGTCACCGACTTTGTCATCTGCCTCAAATCCAGGTACTCCTGAGCCAACCTCTCCCTCTCCACCAGGGGAACATACCTCGTGCGGAACATCTCAGAGAACTTCCCCCAAGTAACAGAAGCCCTCCGCTCAGGAGTATAAGAACCAATCGCTAGATTCCACCAGTCCTTCTCGCCCAGTCGAAGAAGGTTTAGTGTGCACTTGACATTCCATTCCTCCGGACAGGAACATGTGAAGAAGAAGCCCTCCATGTCAGAAATCCATCTCATAGCTAAAATCGGGTCCTTGACCCCGTCAAACTCTAGGGGGGTTCGTGTTGCTGAAGTCCCAATACTGGAATGATCCTCTCCCCTTAACCCCCGAAGCAGCAATAGATGCGGTAGCTATAGTAGCAGCAACCTCAGACACAGCGGCATACCGCTCATTGAACAACTCAATCACCACGGTCTTAATAGACCCAAAGACCTCGGGGATGGCACTTCAGACAACAGCAGCTACCTCAATAGCGATCAACTCAAGGATCTCATCATCTGTCAATCCTGGCCACCAGATCTAGAACCAAATCCTCTCGTGATGTGACATCCCCAAAATCTCGGCCAGAAAAGACCGATTTCATTTATGCTTTTTAAAACATTTTCAGAGTAAATCTGTTTGATTTTAAAAGAGATGCGGAATTTGTTCCCAAAAACAAAACATGATAAGATAGATATTTATCAAAACATTTCATATAGAAATATGATTTCATTTCATAATCAAAAGCCGGGATGTCATGTTCCGATACAGATCATAAAGCATAAACGATAACATTACAAGTCATTCAACAAATATATACATATACAGACTTGTAAACAAAAACGACTTGATGATTCGCCCATCTTAAGCTCTTGCGCTACTTCCTGTAATACAATTAAACTGAGTGGGTCAGGCTGGGGAGCCTGGTGAGCATATAGGGTTTTCAAACCCACAATAATTATATTTAATTTCAACAATCAACAATAAACCCGATTACCCATTCCCGTTATCCTCACCTTACGTTCCTAAAAATAACGTCTATTATAAGGAACTTATTTCAGGATTTTCATCGGGACGGATAGAGTACACCGGTGAACACGTCGTTCACAACACCTACAGGTAATGAGCCTGCTAGTGTTCCACGGGACAGTCTAGAATAGTCCGTGGTCGTCATCCATACTCTGCTGAATGACTAGAATAACACCAATAACACCGAGGTCTCTCATCTGTTTATTTCACACCAATTATCTACCCATGTTCTACCCAACACATTAGTAGATAAAAATATACATTTTTATACATTGTTTAAAAACCTGTATAGCATGCTTTAAATCAAAACATATTCCACATAACAGATGAGGCACACACACATAACACGTATTTCATAGAGAATATACATTCACATATATAACCACAAAATATATACACGTAGCACGTATTTTATATTAAATACTTCATAATATTGCGTTGGAGAGAAAATAACTACACACTCACTTGATCAGAAGATGATCCAACAGCACTACGGCTTATAGAAGTAGCGTCTCTCCGTAGATCTGGAAGACCTTCACAAAAACCTGCACCTCGCGGGCAGGGCTTCGGCTCGGGAATAACGCTCTTCGGGATTCTCGGGGCTTCGGATCTCGCTTCGGGGCTCGGGAATATTACCGGGGCTTCGGGGTACAAACGGCATGCAAAACGAGGCAAAGGACTAGAGAGAGGGATGGAATTGTGTGTGAAGAATGAGCTGCCTTCGGACCCCTTTTATAGGCTGTCCCTCGCACGTACGCGGGGCGTAACTTCGGGGGTACGCAGGGAGTACGCCTCGCAGGTCGTCAGCGCTTACGTCATCGGCCCCCTTACGTCACTGCATACGACTTCGGACTACTCGAGTGCCCCTCGCTGTACGCGGGGCGTACAGCAGTACGCGCTGCGTACTTCGGATAGACCGCCTCATCCTTCTTCGGATAATATCGGAGTTAAATAAAAATAAATATTAAATATTTATTAAACTTCAAAAATTCATATCTCCTTCATACGAACTCCGTTTTCGATGTTCTTTATATCCACGCGAAGGTGAGACTACGCTCTACAACTTTCGTTTAGACTCCGTCGGCTAATTTTGACTTTTATTTTTATTAATTATTTTTAGAAGGCCCGGACAGGAAAACTTTGTTATAAAATCATAACTTCTTCGTCCGATGTCCGTTCTCGCCTATCTTTTCATCGTTTCGCTACTAACAACGAGATCTTCGATTCTCATTTAGATTGTTTCGGCTAAAAACCGCTCGATCTCAAATCGAGTATTTGGGCTGCATACTGCTAAGTCGAAACTTAAAAAAATCATAACTTCCTCATACGAAGTCAGATTTGGGCGCTCTTTTTATGCATGCTCTCGGTTTAACGAAATCTACGACTTTCGTTTAGATCGCTAAGGCTAAATATCGCTCTATCTTAAATTCATATTTTACGTCACTCGGCGTCGTGTCGGTTCTGTCGCGAAACTTCGACAGGTCATAACTTCTTCGTTATAACTCGGATTTTGGCATTCCTTATATCTCCGGAATCCTTGTTTCAACCACTACAACTTTATGCAAAGATATCGGGCTTATATCACACTTTAATTTTTGACGCTTATTCTATTCTTAATTATATCACATAATTAAGCAAATAAAACACATAACTCACATAATTCACAAATTCACAAATAATACATTTTATTATTTCAAGTTGGGGTTACAAAGGTTAACCTAGACTATTACATTGCTAAAAATGGCAAGCCCAGAAACACGGGCGTTACACGTGAACACCATACTGAAAATGAACCAAAATATATTTAAAAAAATGCCACCATTCATACTATTACAACCATCACAGAGTGACCAAACCCTCGGGGTTTGTGACTTCCTTGCTATGCGTACGGGTCCAGTGCTTTTAGTAGTACGGGGACTTACTACCTTCCACACCTACTCATATTTGTCTCAACAGATTATCATAAACTACCCAAAAACAAACCCAAAAACAAACCCAAAAACAAGGATATGCATACATCCTATACTCACTCTCTCGAGAGTGGCTAATCATTCCTCAACTAGCCTGCTACACCCATACTCACTCATGAAACTTCCACCAACTCTGCAGCCGCTTATGCATGCTAATCATACATAACATTGGATTCCATAGACATTCGAATACTTGATTCTACCATAAGCCCACAACCAAACAAGGAACAACAAATAAGGCTAAACCAAACATTCTCATGCTATAGAATCTTATTTATGTACAAATATGATGCACACACTAAACAACTATAGTAATGATGTCAATTTCATCTATCATACGAGAAGTTCTAGGAATTCTATCTTGCAATTCCTAAGGATCCCTAGCCTATAATCTAGCATGTGATTCTGTCATAATCATCATAAGCAAATAATAGTGTGGGTATCTTGGGGTATTCTTTCTTGCTCCGGATGATCGTACACATCTCATCATTCTCTGGTTACCTTTGAAAATTTGTGAAAATAATTTAGAAATCAACTTTAAAAATCTTGTAGATATTTAGTTTGAGTATGGATTCACACGAGCGCTTATCCAATTCCCTCAAACCAGGGCTCTAATACCAACTTGTAACAACCCAAAAATCATGATAAAACTTTTCATTTTTCAATTAAAGTAAAATCATTGTTTACAATCAAAAACCAAGTCAAAACTGAATGTCAAATACAAATATCCCAAAATCAGAGTATCATAAAATCTCCAAAACATGTCACTGAATGATGTGTACGATCACGCCTTTGCCTTGCTCCGATCATCAGAAGTACCTGAAACATAACACTTAAACTATAAGCCAAAGTTTAGTGAGTTCTCCAAAATACCACCACATAAACATATAACAGCATGTATATTGGGTCCACACCCATCAGGTTGGATTACCCCTGAGCCCACAACATGAGTTTGGCTCACCTTTTGGCCCACATCTCATGTATGGATTGCTCCCGAGCCCACAACATAAGTCTGACTTGCCTATCAGGCCCACAACTTATGTCTAGCTTGCTCTCGGGTTTGTTGGCTTCCGCACAGAGCAGCATTGCCTCAAACCAAACCACTATATGTCGACATATGCAACAAATAAACAAATAACCAACAAATAGATAATCATGCAGATCTAACAAATCACTACAACATATAAACATCCTAAATACTAGGATACAAAACTGACTGATCCGGAATTGGTGCCTACGACCCACAAGTACAGTGAGGAAACTCACCTTACAGTTTGAAAGATAACATAAAAGAACTCTGCTCCAAATACCAACTCTACAGCTCACATATACAACAAACAAAGAATGACCTAATCTCAATCTATAGCTCCCAATACCCAAAATGCCCCAAGTAAAACTTGGTCAAACCCTTGGTCAAAGTCAAAGTAAGAAAGTCAAAAGTCAAGTAAAGTCAAAGCTGACTAAGTACACCCTACGTACTCAGTCACTACATTGGGCGTAGTCGAGACTCATCCAAACCACGAGTTTCTAACCCAATACATGCAACGTACGACTTGGTACACACAACGTATTCCGTCTGGGTCCAATTCTTCTCATTAAGTGCTTATTACTTAAATACCGTTCATCCAAACTCATATCTATACCCAAAACATCGTTCTATGTCATAAAGTTTCCACCTTTATTACTTTCCATGGCAAGAAAAAGTCCAAAAGCTAAAACCCTAACTTAATAATCCATTAAGACATCATAACTCTTGCATGAAGGTATAGAAGGACCAAGATCACATTTTTATGGTTCTTAGTACCCAAAAACATTTGAAAGGAAAGCTCTTATGGTTAGAGTAAACAATACTCATGAACACTAAGCGTATGGGACAAAAAATGAACATAAACTCAAGTCTACCAAGATCGAAGAAAATAACTCATCAAGTTTCAGACTTTATACCTTCAAAGGATGCTTGAGGGTGAAACACTTCTAGATCCAAGATGCCTTGAACCTTCAAGATGATTCCATTTCCTTCTTCTTCCTTCAAGAACATCAAAAATTCACTCTCAAGCTCAAAAAGGCTCACACAAAGGATTAGGGTTTGCTAGGGACAAATTAGGAGATGGAGGATGATGACGGAAAAGGTATTGAGAAGTTAATAATGCTTAAATAGGGCATAAACCCTAAAAAATAGGGTTTAACCCCCAACCACTTATGCCCGAAGAACACTTGGGTAGCTCAACGTACTCCACAGAACACGCATTTCTCATTCAAGTGAAAATGGGACCAATTTGGAACAAAGTTCATACTTAAGGGTAGAAATGGAAAATACATGGATCAAGGTGTTACATCATCCAAAAAACCTTCCACCTCGTCCAAGCGAGCTCCCTGGTCAGAGGAAAATTTTTGATATACCAAAGAAGATTACTCCTCCAGTTGCCCCCGGATCCGTGGGATCCTAGGATCCTACTGCCTCGGTCTCTAATAACGAACTCTTCTCCATGATGACGACGTTGACACAACATGTCGCTCAGTAACAGGAAGACAACAAAACACTACTTAAGGAAGAGGAAAGTATAATGGTAGAGATATGCAGACACTAAGAGGCCACACCCTTAATCTTACAACCAAGGATCCTGAATTTCGACATTGCATGATCCATGGGAAAACGCACAGAATCGACAGCTCCAACATCCGTTGTTTCCCCAACAGGGAGAACAATCACAAACATCCAAACTCCTATGACCCAGGATCTTGATGAGACCTTCAATACTCCTAATAACAGAAATACCATTAACTTCTTTAACAATAACACTATTAATACAAACTCCACAAATCTTGATGGAGGAAAAAGTCCGATTATGGACAAAGAACTCCAACAACTAAGAAATATGATCTCAAGCGTACCAGGGGTGGTCTAATGTAACACCCATAAAATTCAAGCCAATTTAAAACATTTTAACCCATTCAAAAACCATTAAGTTATACAACTTGTTTTCAAAATAGTTTAAACATCAGAGTATCCCCAGAACCAAATCACAAAATCATGAAATATAAAGAGCGGTACGATCACGCCTTTGCCTTGCCATAATCTCCTGATGTACCTGAAACAATAAACTGAAACTGTAAGCCCGAAAGCTTAGTGATTTTCCCCCAAAATACCAACCACATACAACCATAATCATATCATATCATATCACAATACAGAACAACCATGCCTTTCAATTCTGTAGTGTGACTAGTCCGCCCTCAACAGGCCTTCAGTCCACCTGGTCTACTCTCTGAGTCTATAGTATGACTGGACCGCCCGCACCGGGCCTTCAGTCTATATGGATCTATCCCGAGCCTTCGGTATGACTGGACCGCCATACGAGACTACAATCTATCCGGGCCGCTCGTAGGATATGTTGGCCTTCAGCACAAAGCAGGACCGCCTCAACCCAAACATCAAGCAAAGAACCATGTGCACATATAATAGGTAATCACATAACAGTCCATAGACAAACAAATCGATCTAGCAGATCATAAAGAATAGCAACTTCCTAACCAGGATACCGACCTAACCGGTCACTAACATAGCATCATCCTATATACCATGATACCAACCTAAACCAGGTCACTAACATAATATTGTCCTAATTACCAGGACGCTGATCTAATCGGATCAATAAGCACATCAAACAGTACATGTACATATATCAGATATAACTATCTCACAGATCATCGATCATAGTAATCTCTCATTAACAAAACACCGACCTAACCAGGTCACTAACATACCAATCCTAACGGATCATAAGAGCATGACAACATACTGTCTATCCGGATAGCGATCTAACATATCATAACCACATGTAGCATACTGTAACCAAGATAACAACTAAAAGGGCCGGCCTTGGTTCCTTAGACCCTATTGATATAGTGAGGATAACTCACCTTGTAACTGTCGAACCGAACCATGAAAGCACTGGCCCGAAGCACTGCTCTAAACTCCAACACCTGATGCCATCAATGGACCACGGCATAAATATCCAAAATACATAACACCCCTGAAGGTCAAACAGGTCAAAGTCAAAGTCCTTTCCAAAGTCAACCTTCCTGATTGACTCTACTCGTCGAGTCAACCCGTCGACTCGTCGAGTTCTTATACTCAGAAAACTCCCATAACACGACTCAACTCGCCGAGTCGCCCCAAGACTCGTCGAGTTCAACAATCACTGAATTCCATCCTGTCCAACTCACTGAGTCGCCAACCGAGTCACTGGTCCGAAGTTTAACCACAAGAGGTTGGGGTTTTGCGACCTGACTCGCCGAGTCCAAGAACAGATTCGCCGAGTCCAAGGCAATCTTCAACAGACTCGTCGAGTTGTTCTTCCAACTCGTCGAGTCCATGCCCATCTTCATATGACTCGCCGAGTCCACCCATGTGACTCGCCGAGTCCCTTCAGTCCTTCATCCATACAGAGGCTTTTCGAGCCATGTAGGGGCTCCAAACTATAGATCCACTCTTCTAGGGCATAACCCCTACGTAAAGTTGCAAACTTTACGTGAAACCAAGGAGTTAAAGGTCCAAATCACGCTAGGGCTTGGGTTTTAGACAAAAGGGCTTTACCATCAACTCATTGACTGATGCTTTATGACATTCTGGACCAACACAAGTCTAGATCTGAAGTAGCAACCTCAGATCTAAACTCCAAACCCGAAATAGGTCTCAAACATACCCAAAATGACCCCAAATCTCTTTCATGAATAGATCTAGATGCAAAAGAGTGAAGGTTACAGCTTATTACCTCCAACATGTTCCCAAACTGAAGTAGATTCTAGATCTACACCACTCCCTTGATGCAAGCCCTTTTTGATCTTCAAGTCTCTTCCACAAAAGACAACTTCCAAAGCTTCAATCTCCCTCCAAAGGCCTCACACACACGAGCTTAGGGTCTTATGGTTCTCAAGGGAAATAAGGAGGCTGAGAGAAGGACATAAAGTCCTTTAAATAGGGTGAAACCCTCCAGATTAGGGTTTTCTCATTCCAGCACCAACTCGTCGAGTACAGCTTCCGACTCGGCGAGTTGGCCACTTAACTCACGATCAAATCCCGCTCCGACTCGACGAGTAGCATACCTACTTGTCGAGTAGCTTCCTTAATTTACACTTTAAGCCCTTCACTCATACTTCTGGAATTTGGGATGTTACAACTCTCCCCCACTTAAATTGGGCTTTGCCCTCGAAGCCTACTACAGTATACAATACTGAATAAACCTCTTGCACTGCAAACTCCGGTTTTCCAATCAACTCAGGTCCTTCCAGACCCTACCACTGCACCCCCTTTAAAATTTCTTCTTCTCGCATGGCATCCTTGCAAATTATTCTAGGCGGACCACCGGCCTTCTTTTCCCTGATGACAGCACATAGCAACTAAGTATCACCTGATGATACTACCATATTCCAGTCTTACACATTCATTCGCATCTTGCGAAAACTGGATACCGTTATAAACAACTGGGCCCTGACCCAGTACTAATCTGCTATCCCTTGTCTAACAGGCGCAACTTCTATCAAATTGCACTGTTGGGAACTCATCATGTTTCCTTCCTGAATCCAATCCCTTTCTGCGCTGACATGATAACGCATTTTTCAGCTTCCAAGCAACTTGTAACAACTAGAAATTTTTGATGCTTTGTAACTACACCAATTATGTTAACTATCTTGAACCTAGAATATTCAAATGGGCCCTAATTAGACCCATATGCATGAAACTTCATATTTTGGGCCTTATAAGCCTAAAATGTACTAGGTTATATTCAATGGGCCCTATTGGGCCATAACAAATCTAAATAGACCTAATGGGCCATAAAACTCATCCCTTGATTATTTGGGCCATGAACCATCTCCAAGGACCATGTGGGCCGAAAATCATCTAAATGGGCCATATTTTTGGACTTAGGCACTCAAGGCCCAAACCCTCTTTTCCCTTATCCCCTTTCTCGGCCAACAAGTGAAAAGAAAAAAAAAAGGGGGGGAGGGGGGGAAATGAATGAAAGAATGGCTCCATGACACCTCATTATTGTTTAGAGGTTAAGTAAGGGATTATCCAACAAACAACCATGCAAGTCTCATATACCCATGCAATTCTCTCTCTCCTCCTTTCTTCTTCTTAATTCTCGGCCAAAAGAGAAGCACACACTAATTTCACCAACTTCTTTCAACATCACTCTCCCTAGAAAGTCTTCACTCTTCCTTCTCAAATTTTCGAAAATCTAAGGTGAATCAAGAAGGTTTCCACCAAAAACTCATCTTCCCTTGGTAAGCCCTTACTCATCTAAGTTGTATAACTTCATCCTTGTGTTAAGATCATTCATTCTAAGCATTTTGTGATCATACTCTTAGAAAACCTCCATAAGTTCGAGATCTTCCAAGGAGGGTTGCTAAGGCCGATTTTTCTTCTCATTTTCCTCCCAAAACCGAAACCACACCCAAGGTGAGCTTCATACCCCCTATTTTTTGGTTTTTATAAGTTTTGTGGGGGGAGAATACAAGCAAATGTGTATATCTATGAGTATATGTATGCTTTGTGTGATTTCTATGTTTATTTACATGTTCTTATGTGATTATGGTGTTGGATCTAGTCCAAAAGAACTCAAAACCGAGTTCTACATTATGTTGAATGAAATAAGTATAAATCATGTTATTTCATACAAATCAACTCTAGAAATATAACCAAAATGGTTAATATGAACCTCTTTGGGCAAAAATCCCATTTTTGGACTCAAAATGTTAAAAATATAAAGTTAAAGGGGCCAAAATGACAAAATACAAATTCTGATGGCTGAGATGAGTCAAAACAGTTTCAACAATGTATTTTCTAAAAATATACTCTTTTGAAGGATCAAAATGTGAAATTTTAAGCATAATGGGCCAAAAATGAACTTTTCGGCCCAATAAAGCCCAAAATGGGAGATTTTCAAATTAGAGGGGCTGAAACAGTATTTTTCTGTAAAACAGGGGACTACTAGTGCTCCAAGTCCTTTTCAAGGGTTAAAAATACTTTTCATATTTAAAAGGGACCAAAGATGCAAAAAATTTCTATTTTGGGCCAAAAGTGTTAAATTTACGAAAAATGAGGTTTCAGCCGAGAAAAATTCATTCTGAGGGACTAAAACTGTTTTTCAAATAAATTTGAGCTGAAAAATACCTTTTCTACATGTTTTGATACTAAAGTGTTAAGAAAAATGGTTTAAGGACTAAAATAGAAATTCTTTTATACAAAGGGTCAAAAGTGTAAATTTATCCAAAAGAAAGGGGCTGCAAAAAGTAAAATTCTAAGGTTTTAAACAGTAAATCCGTCATGATGAAATACTAGTACCACGACTACTGACGAAACATAATACACCTTCAACACCAAAAATCATTACCAAATGAATTGATTCGGTCTCGAATCAATAATGAATCAAAAATCTATACACGACGATACTACAATACACACGCTGAAATTACGGGAGGTCAATACACACGCGGGAATTCACCAGACGTCGATACACCATCTTTGGGCCCGAAAGTTTCAAATCGTGTTTGTTGGGCCTAGCTAGCCCAATGACATGATCTTTAGGCCCGAAGGAAACTCGCTTACATGTTGTTGGGTCTTATATGACCTAAATCCATGTAAAAGGACTTTCACTGGCTTTTGTGCTGTTGGACCCCAAGGGTCTTTTGGTACTGCTAGCAAAGTCGAGAATTCACCAATGCGATTCGGGCCAAGGGCCTTTCGCATTCACGATAGCCTTGAACGACTTATGGAAATAGCGGGGGCTTCGCACCCTCTTTTCTCCTCGGTTATGGGGCTATGAGAAGTTAGGGTGGTTGGATTAAGTGAATAGTACAGACGACGCCTAACGGACCGTTTGTATAGTTGTAAACTAGTCGTTTTCATTAATGCGTGTTTATAACAAATCACAACCTATAATTAATCCAATGTCACCTGGAATTATCGAATACACACGTCACAACGGTATAACAAAATATAAAACGCGTAATTCAAAGTATTAGGAAAACATCGGGTTTTCCTAGGGTTTTCAATTCATACACCTACAAGATGCATACCAGGTCTAACAATTTTTTTACATTTATAGAAACAAACAAGCATACTTACGGATCTTCACACTTTTTACACGATACTCTTTTCAGAAAATATCGGATTTTCTTGTGGTTTTCAAAACAATACAAAACATTATATTTCAAACATTACTTATGAACTCACCAACATTTCATATGTTGACATTTTTCAATATACTTGTATTCTCAGGTAACAGGTAAATCGAAAGGAAAAATGTACTCAGTGATGTCTTGTTGTTTGTTTAACTAGTATCGAACAATCTACTTTTTGGGACTGCAATGTTATGAAACAATGTACTAAATGTAAACACTACCAGTTGTACTATTTCAATGCATGGTGATGAATGGTGTTATGTTTCATGTATATTCACTGTGATGGTATTCAAGTGAGTCACAACAGCCCTCGGACGTTTCCGCCGTCTGGTTCGGGGGTGTGACAGGTTGGTATCAGAGCTCTGTTTATAGTGAACTAGCATATCTAGCCACACATTGATATGCAACTATAAACCAAAAGAGGGACTAACACAACTCTGAACAAAACAAGTAAAACATAACAATAAAACACCCTTGCTTGTATTAGGAACGAGAACCTAACACCGAACCAAACAAGATAATGCTTGTATCTCGGTTAATCCAGGACTGTTCTTAGTTGTATCAAGGAGCGGATGTAGCCTGATCAACTACATTCCCTCCAAGGTACAACCATCACATGTCTTGAAAAAATCGTGATAGCTAGGGAACCTAAAAACATATCCCATAATCTCCAAGAAGGGAACCTCAACTAAATCTATGCGATAGACGTAGATTTATAGGAGTAATTGGTATGCTAGTTGTTTCTAGTATTCATAGCCCTTCGTGCAATGCGCTACAGACGAGTATCATTAGCCAGAAAACCCTATCTCCCTAGTCAGGGAATAGCAGGGTGGTTCGACTTAGAGAAGGAACCACAGGAGGAGCACGAAGTAGAACTCACAGATGGACCCGCTGATTCAATAGTGGGCCTCGAAGGGGAAGAGCCAGAGGGCAATGGTGATGATGACTCAGATGCATAATCCGATGTCATCAATCCTCCATGTAAATCTAGAGTACCGACTTATCGTGTGAGCCCCGGTGGCCCTATGCCCCCTTAGGCACATGATATTAGGAGATAGAGTCACCGGCAAGGGATACGACCACGCTACGGTAGGAACCGAGGTCTCTTCGATCTTAGTCATAGAGGACCAGCTGACCGGGCCCTCCCAGTCATGGTCCAGCGCACCCGAGGTATTGATAACCAAGCTCAGGACACCCCAAATCGAACGAAACAAATGTGGTTTGCTATTGAGAGATATGAGAGGAAAACACAGGAAGTGAATGGAGACTCTCGAGCGAGAGAGTTAGTGTGAGAAGTAAGACTACGAGATACCGAACAACAAGTAGCTCATCTCCGAGGTGCATCAATTTCATCAGCACCACCACCCGACACTTCCCGCCACAATTAGGATCAGTCTTTTCCACTTCCCCCTACTATCCGATATGACTCTCCTTCGTGTACTAAGATGGTACTTAAGGATCTCGAAACCGAAACAATCCATATCCTCTGAGGGTAAACGTAACAATCGTGCCAAATCTGTGATTACCTACTACCACAAATACATCATAGGGATGTAGATGGAAGCAGTAAGAATTATACAACAAGATGCAAAATTTATAGAGTACAACCAGGAATGAAGATCATCACTTACGATCTGGATTATCAACGTGCATCAGGAAAATGCCATCCCGCAAGAATAACAAGCGCACCCGCGAGACACCGCTCCTGCAGATGGACTCTGCTACATTCCAAGCTGCTGTAACGGCGGCAGTAACCGCTGCGATGGCGCAAATCAATGCAAACAACCCCAATGGAGGCGGGAATACCCATGACAACTCCATCCAAAGGAACGAACATGGAAACCAACAAGTGACAACCTATCAAGGAACTCCAAACCCCGAGCTTAAGAGCAGGAAGCTGAGCTCTGGAAGTAAGAGAAAGGGGCAACACACTCAAGGGTTCTCAAGGAAGCAACATGTTGTTGCTATTCATGCGACCATGACCCCTATTATCCCAGCAACCTGGAGACCATATGCTGGAAGCCTTCCAAAATGCAACCAGTGCAAATTCCAGCATAATGGAGCCTGCCGGGAGATGCATTGTAACAAATGCAACCGAAAGAATAACACTGCCAAATTCTGTAGAACTTATCCATATCAGAATCGGCAGCCAAATGAAAACGACAACAATCGCAACAACCCTAACAACAACACCAATGATGAGACCAGTCACACCTGCTATGGGAATGGAGGAATCGGTCACTTCAGGCGCAATTGCCCCAAGGATAACAATCAAGGAGCAGAAGGATTGGAAATGGTCCTGACCTTGGGTCAAGGCGAAGCAGTCCAAGACCCAACGATTGTTATTGGTACGTTCCCACTTAACAACTCTTTCGCTTACCCCTTATTCAATAGTGAAGCTGAGTGAAGCTTCGTTAGTAACAAATTCAAGCACTTACTAAAACAACAACCCTGGAAGCTAAGTTAAGCCTTTACGGTGGACGTGACTAAAGGGAAAAACCAAATTAACATAGCATATTTATGGGGAGGACACCTTAACACTAAACAACCATTCATTACAAATAGATTTCATGCCAGTAAATATTAGGAGTTTTAATGTGATAATCGTCATGGTTGGGTTAAGCCCCCACCGTGCTGATACTATGTGTCGCGAGAAGGCCATTTGCCTTCACCTTCCTAATCACGAAACTCTAATAATCCATGGTGATAAACCTGGCGCCAATCCTCTTCCTATCTCGTGCATCAAGGCACAGAAGTGCCTCCACCAGAAGAACTATGTTTTCCTCAATCATGTTGTGGACAAGACCAAAGAAGAGGTAGGCATACAAGGTATTCCAGTAGCATGTGATTTTTCCAAATGTGTTTCCCGAAGAACTTTCGGGAATATCCCAGAGAGACAGGTCGAATTTCGAATCAACCTCATATCGGGAACCACATCAATTGCCAATTCACCCTATAGGTTGACTCCCGCCGAAAATTCACAAGTTATCCGGTCAACTGAGTAGAATTGTTGCGCAAAGGATTCATCAGACCAGGCTTCTCTTCCTGAAGAGCTCCGATCTTGTTCTTCAAGAAGACGGATCCTTCGGAAAGTACATCGATTTTAGGAAATTGAATAAGCTCCCTATCAAAAATTGATACCCACTCCCTCAGACTAACGATCTATTTGGCCAGCTCCGAGGAGCTAGTTACTTCTCTAAAATAGATCTAAGAATCGGTTATCATCAACTTCGAGTCCGAGAAGACCACATTTCAAAAACTGCTTTCCGAACTCGTCACGACCATTTCAAATTCATTGTGATACCCTTCGGTCTAACGAATGCTCCCATGCGATTCATGGACCCTACGAACCAAGTTTTCTCAACCACTCCTAGCCAGCCTTTTTATTATTTTCATCAATAGCATACTCATCTACTCGCGAAGCAAGAACAAAACACTGTCAACATCTACTACCAACCTTGAAAGCATCAAATCCGGAGAATATCGCGAAGAAAACACTACGTGGATGGATAAAACTCTCGGAGTTGAAAGACAAAGCTTATAGGTATCCGAGTTGAATTGGGCGTTATCTGGGTGATCGTCGATAGGCTAACCCAATCCACCCATTCCCTGCTAATACATAAATCAAACAAGACTGAAAGATTAGCTTGGATCTATATCAAGGAGATCGTGAGACTCCATGAAATATCGGTATCTACTATCTCGGATCGAGATAACGGAATTACTTCAAGATTTTGACAGCCATTTCAAAAGGCTATAGGAACATAGCTAAGTATGAGCGTTGCTTACCACTCTCAAACCACTAACCAAAGCAAACGAACTATTCCACCACTCAAATTCATGCTACAAGTCTAGGTGTTTGAGTTCAACAAGTCAGGGGATACCCGGTTTCCCTTGACTAAATTCTCATACAATAACAACTATCGCACGAGCATCAAGATTGCTCCTTTCGAAACTCCTTATAGTCATAAATGCAGATCACTCGGTAGTACTCTCATGAGACCAGAAACCATTAACGAAACAACAGAGAAGATAATCCAAATCAAAGCTAGACTTCAAGCATCGCGAGACCGACAGAAGAGCTATTCTAGCAAGCGGCGTAAGCCATTAGGATGTCAAGTCGGGGATCGCGTGTTATTTAAGGAGTCACCCTAGAAAGGAATGATTCGCTTTAGGAAACGAGAAAACTAAACCCGCGATGCATCGGACTGTTCGAGATTCTTGCTCGGATTGGTCCAAAAACTTATAGGCTGCAGCTGCCTGTAGAGCGCAGCAACGTACACCCTATGTTCAGCATATTAAATCTGAATAAGTGCCTATCAGGTAAAGCTCTTATCATATCTTCGGAAATAGGTTGAAATAAACGAGAATCTTCTGTTCGTCAAAGAACCAGTCGAGGTATTGGATAGGAAAGTAAAGAGTACAAAACAAAGTCGCATTCTGACTGTGAAGGTTGGATGGAATGCCAAGCGTAGATCGGAATTCACATGGGAACACAAAGATCAGCTGAAGTAACTATTCTCTCATTCATGAACCTATCATTCGAAAGAATTTCGGGACGAAATTCCCTCTAACGGGGGGATGATGTCACAACTAGAAAATTTTGATGCTTTGTAACTACACCAATTATGTTAACTATCTTGAACCTAGAATATTCAAATGGGCCCTAATTAGACCCATATGCATGAAACTTCATATTTTGGGCCTTATAAGCCTAAAATGAACTAGGTTATATTCAATGGGCCCTATTGGGCCATAACAAATCTAAATAGCCCTAATGGGCCATAAAACTCATCCCTTGATTATTTAGGCCATGAACCATCTCCAAGGACCATGTGGGCCGAAAATCATCTAAATGGGCCATATTTTTGGACTTAGGCACTCAAGGCCCAAACCCTCTTTTCCCTTATCCCCTTTCTCGGCCAATAAGTGAAAAGAAAAAAAAAGGGGGGGGGGGAAATGAATGAAAGAATGGCTCCATGACACCTCATTATTGTTTAGAGGTTAAGTAAGGGATTATCCAACAAACAACCATGCAAGTCTCATATACCCATGCAATTCTCTCTCTCCTCCTTTCTTCTTCTTAATTCTCGGCCAAAAGAGAAGCACACACTAATTTCACCAACTTCTTTCAACATCACTCTCCCTAGAAAGTCTTCATTCTTCCTTCTCAAATTTTCGAAAATCTAAGGTGAATCAAGAAGGTTTCCACCAAAAACTCATCTTCCCTTGGTAAGCCCTTACTCATCTAAGTTGTATAACTTCATCCTTGTGTTAAGATCATTCATTCTAAGCATTTTGTGATCATACTCTTAGAAAACCTCCATAAGTTCGAGATCTTCCAAGGAGGGTTGCTAAGGCCGATTTTTCTTCTCATTTTCCTCCCAAAACCGAAACCACACCCAAGGTGAGCTTCATACCCCCTATTTTTTGGTTTTTATAAGTTTTGTGGGGGGAGAATACAAGCAAATGTGTATATCTATGAGTATATGTATGCTTTGTGTGATTTCTATGTTTATTTACATGTTCTTATGTGATTATGGTGTTGGATCTAGTCCAAAAGAACTCAAAACCGAGTTCTACATTATGTTGAATGAAATAAGTATAAATCATGTTATTTCATACAAATCAACTCTAGAAATATAACCAAAATGGTTAATATGAACCTCTTTGGGCAAAAATCCCATTTTTGGACTCAAAATGTTAAAAATATAAAGTTAAAGGGGCCAAAATGACAAAATACAAATTCTGATGGCTGAGATGAGTCAAAACAGTTTCAACAATGTATTTTCTAAAAATATACTCTTTTGAAGGATCAAAATGTGAAATTTTAAGCATAATGGGCCAAAAATGAACTTTTCGGCCCAATAAAGCCCAAAATGGGAGATTTTCAAATTAGAGGGGCTGAAACAGTATTTTTCTGTAAAACAGGGGACTACTAGTGCTCCAAGTCCTTTTCAAGGGTTAAAAATACTTTTCATATTTAAAAGGGACCAAAGATGCAAAAAATTTCTATTTTGGGCCAAAAGTGTTAAATTTACGAAAAATGAGGTTTCAGCCGAGAAAAATTCATTCTGAGGGACTAAAACTGTTTTTCAAATAAATTTGAGCTGAAAAATACCTTTTCTACAAGTTTTGATACTAAAGTGTTAAGAAAAATGGTTTAAGGACTAAAATAGAAATTCTT
This sequence comes from Lactuca serriola, assembly GCF_051521515.1. Classification (NCBI taxonomy): domain Eukaryota; kingdom Viridiplantae; phylum Streptophyta; class Magnoliopsida; order Asterales; family Asteraceae; genus Lactuca; species Lactuca serriola. The sequence continues at coordinate 64,100,358 of NC_136410.1, read as the reverse complement.
TTATACAAAGGGTCAAAAGTGTAAATTTATCCAAAAGAAAGGGCTTGCAAAAAGTAAAATTCTAAGGTTTTAAACAGTAAATCCGTCATGATGAAATACTAGTACCACGACTACTGACGAAACATAATACACCTTCAACACCAAAAATCATTACCAAATGAATTGATTCGGTCTCGAATCAATAATGAATCAATGTCACACCCCCAAACCAAGGATGGCGGAAACGTTCGAGGGTGGAGGACTTCATGTAGAGTATCACAACAACGAGTATAATAGTGCTCAAAGTAAATACAATCATCATAAATATAACTGAAAAAGTTACACCAATGTATATGTTTACATGATTCGAATCAATTACATTATGAAACAAAATGAATTGTTTGACGATTTATCGTCCCATCCTCAAAACGATGTTGGTTTCCTATTTTCACTGAATTCCTGAGAATACAAGTAGTTTTGAAAAGTGTCAACACAAAGGTTGGTGAGTTCATAAGAGATTTTATTGGAGAAATAGACCGTTTTCCTTGTAAAAATGATATGATATGTATTCAGAAAATCCGATATTTTCTTTATAAAGTTTATGTAATGTAGTCTCATAACCGACGACCAAAATGTATAAGTAACCTTTCTTATTAAAGGAAAATAAAATGTGCTTAAATTGACATAAACGCACTTGAATTAAATGATGTTCCCGCAAATTCTTATGTTTGTTAATACTTAATGTATATGTAGTCCTAAGTCTCAGGACCGAGAAAATAACAAGTATCGTCTATACTTAAAGTTATAAATGTGGTTTCAAATGATGTGTAGTCATAAATACCAAAAACCGAATGTAGACAGTAATATCGGTACTTATTGAGATAAAAGTGATTTTAAAATCGACATAAAACCCATTAAAGTTTTATAAAAATTCCCGTAAACTTTATGTATTGTTATATCCTTATGTGAGCCGTTATAATCATACTTAAGACTAATGAACCTGCCACGACGTTTCTCAGGCGTCGATTAACTGAAATGACAATTATCACCCGTAGACCTGCAGGTCCAACTGTAGCTAGCAGCAAGGTGTGGGGTGTCAAACCCAATATAGATCTATATATAACTATCATGTTCTCCCTCCAGGAGACTCTGATTATAACGTACAGGATTTTATATTCCGCACTCGGACGTACGGAAAGAGAATGTCTCACAATCTAGGTTAACAAGTTTACAAGTTGTATTCGGGAGTGTAAAACCTTTCTGTATGAATGTACCCTTTTCGTACGTGTGTGTTATGTGATGTATTGAAAACTATACCTATTATAGTTTTATCCAAAACGTTTGTAATATATAAGAACTCTTTTATGAAAAAGCGTTAGGATTATAAAATCCATTAAACTATGCTTATTATAGTTTATATATATACGTGTTCTAAATAGATGAATAATCTTATCATGAATGACTTATTTTCAGTTTATGATGATAAAATTTACAACGTATCACATTCAATACTTAGAACTTGACATTATACACTTTGCTCAACATAATACAAAGTGTTATAAAAATTACAAGCTGTTAACAAGTTTTCAGCCTTTCTACACTGTTTTTGAAAATTCATAGAAAAATCATGCGAAGTCGAAAACTAAATCCGTAAATTCTGGGAGTTCCCAAAATGTGTCTAGTTTACTCATAATTTTTATCATGGTTTTTAATGACCTGAAACTTAGGTGGAAAAGTCCATAATCACAGACTGGTCCGGATTGGTGTTTGAAATGATAGGCAGTTTTGTAAAAATCACCATAAATTGTAGAAAAATCGTATGGAGATGTGCAAGTAGTCATTTTAAAGATAAGAAGTGGAACTACATGCACCTAAAACAGTTTTGAAAACTAAAATGTTTAAGAGGTCCAAAACAGTCCGTGAATGGAGTCCAACTTTTCTGATGAAAGCTGTTAGAAGAATTTAGTTATGTTCTTGGTGTTTTAACTTGTATTCCCCCCCTAAAAACTTAAGAAAACATGAAAATGTAGGGGTATGAACTCACCTTGTGTGATTTCAGTAGATAAGTGTTGAAGAAGAGAAGTGTTCAACCCAAGAACACTAGAAGAATCGCTTGAAGAATCGAAGCTCTAACACAAATATAATGGAATTTGTGTAAGATATCCATGATTTGAGTGGAAATAATTGAGATAATCATAAAGAAAATGGATTATGCTTACCAAAGGTGGAGGAAACTCTCAAGATTATCCCTTGAATCTCGGATTTCTAGAGAGAGAGAGTGAGAGAGAAAGGAGTTTGATCTTCTTGTGAAATGAGAACAAATGAGAGAAAATGAGGAGAGAGGGTGAATATCCAGCTCTCAAAGCATGGAGGTGGCTTGTGAGGGAGGTAAAAAGTACAAGGTATGGTGGGGAGGAGTGTGGGTTGTCATGGAGTGGGTGTGGGGGTTGCTTGCGTCATAACTAAGGTAAGGTCAACACTCTTCTTTTTGTACTTTACCAACCCCTTTTTAAATAAGATTTTATCCTTAAAATGTGATTAAATCATTAATTTAGGGGTCTTATAATTAAAAATAAAGTTTTGGGTGAAAATCTCATGTTAAAATAATTAAAAATGGGTTTAAAACGCAAAAATACGCAAAAACGGGCGAAAAATGTAATTTCCAGCGAGTTTCTTCGGACCTAGGCCGAAGCTCGGTCCCTAGGCCGAAGTCTGGTCAGGCGGAGCTTGGTTCGGACGCGGGTGGCTGGTCTCGGAAGCGAAGGCGCGAGCCAGAAGAAGGGGCAAGGCGAGGGTCAGGTCCGAGGCTCGGTCCGAAAGGAGGCAGTCCGACGCGAAGGCAAGGTTCGGTTCGAGGTCAGGCTAGAACCGAAGGCACTGTTGTGAACAGTGATGAACAGTACTCTCGGTTCGGACCTTTCTTCTATGCCGGGTTCGGTTCGGATCCTCCTTCCAAGCTGGATTCGGTTCGGACCTTCCTTCCAAGCTGGGTTCGGTTCGGATGAACAGTGTCCTCGGTTCGGCTCATGAACAGTAACTTCGGTTCGGACCCTCATGAATAGTGCTTTCGGTTCATGAATAGTACTTTCGGTTCGGAGGGTTCGTCTCCTTAAGTCCGTTTTTCGCGTAGACTTCCGTTCTTGGGCTATTTTTCGCCAAATTCGAGGGTCGGGATGCCCCGAGTGATTATAGAAAGTTGGGAGAGATTTCGAGAGAGATTTGAGAGAGATTCCTCGTTCTCAGAGAGATTTGGGAGAGATTTCACATACTTAGGGAGATTTGGGAGAGATTTGACATACTTGGAGAGATTTCACATACGGAGAGAGATTTGGGAGAGATTTCACATACTTAGGGAGATTTGGGAGAGATTTGACATACTTGGAGAGATTTCACATACAAAGAGATACGTGAGAGAGATTTCACATACTTAGGGAGATTTGGGAGAGATTTGACATACTTGGAGAGATTTCACATACAGAGAGAGATTTGGGAGAGATTTCACATACTTAGGGAGATTTGGGAGAGATTTGACATACTTGGAGAGATTTCACATACAAAGAGATACGTGAGAGAGATTTCACATACTTAGGGAGATTTGGGAGAGATTTCACATACTTAGGGAGATTTGGGAGAGATTTGACATACTTGGAGAGATTTCACATACAAAGAGATACGTGAGAGAGATTTCACATACTTAGGGAGATTTGGGAGAGATTTGACATACTTGGAGAGATTTCACATACAGAGAGAGAATTTGGGAGAGATTTCACATACTTAGGGAGATTTGGGAGAGATTTGACATACTTGGAGAGATTTGACATACTTGGAGAGATTTCACATACAAAGAGATACGTGAGAGAGATTTCACATACTTAGGGAGATTTGGGAGAGATTTGACATACTTGGAGAGATTTCACATACAGAGAGAGATTTGGGAGAGATTTCACATACTTAGGGAGATTTGGGAGAGATTTGACATACTTGGAGAGATTTCACATACAAAGAGATACGTGAGAGAGATTTCACATACTTAGAGATATATGGGAGAGGTTTCACATACTTAGAGATATGTGGGAGAGATTTCACATACTTAGAGATATGTGGGAGAGATTTCACATAGTTAGAGATATGTGGGAGAGGTTTCACATACTTAGAGATATGTGGGAGAGATTTCACATACTTAGAGATATGTGGGAGAGATTTCACATACTTAAAGATATGTGGGAGAGATTTCACATACTTAGAGATATGTAGGAGAGGTTTCACATACTTAGAGATATGTGGGAGAGGTTTCACATACTTAGAGATATGTGGGAGAGGTTTCACATACTTAGAGATATGTGGGAGAGATTTCACATACTTAGAGATATGTGGGAGAGGTTTCACATACTTAGAGATATGTGGGAGAGATTTCACTGGTGACCTTTTTGAGTGTCCGGCTACACACTGCAAGGTCCTTAAACCCCGTTAAGCCTTGATTAGGGATCTTGCATACTCCCGATGAGTATGTAACATTGTTGTATCGGTTTGGCCCTCCACGTACCACCGTTTTAGGTTAAGGAGATCTAGGTGAACGCACTTTTCGATTTATGATCTCTCATTAGAATAAAGACTTGTTTAGAAGTTATGCAACGTAAACTCTAGTACTCACGGCAAATTGAGTTGACCGGTTTGACTTGTTGACTTTGACTTGACCGAAGATTGACGGTTGTCACATCATCCCCCCGTTAGAGGGAATTTCGTCCCGAAATTCGAATTTAGGCAAGGAGTTGGTAAATGACTAAGGTCGGCTCTACATTATTTTGATTCTGACTAAGGGATGAGTTATTGTACACGAAATCTTAGCTCATACACATTATGATATAACCAATACTGGGCGGATAGTAAAATGTGTGATTCTACTTCAGTTTCACATCCCAACGAGGAAAAGAAACTAAGTTAGAATTCTCACATGCTATTATCTACCATGTATTCGTTATATATAACTGGGGAATGTATAAGTGAGGAAATCATAACAAATAACTTAGTAATCCTTCTTACTACGAGGGTAGATAAGCAAGTCACTTACAACGACAACGATAAACTGATCCTAGTAAGAATGGCACATCCTATGAATACTGCGAACGGGTTGGTCCTATCCGAGGGGTATCACTACAGACTTGCAGCGTCCGCATCGAATTTGGAGGGTTGTCCTCAGACATCCTTATCCAATACTCGCGACTGGTGATATTCAGATCTCAGGTCTGATTCCTAAAGGGTACCTCGTTCCTTGAGGTTGGTCGGCCTATTCGTTTATGTGAGGCAGATAGTAAAGGTTTCTACTGGAGATATTGTCAGGGTCTCTGAGGTTAATGGAACTATGAGCAATTTGTCTTTCTATTTGAAGAATAAGAACAGAGCCTTCCAGGGTGAAAAGCTTGGTTCTTCAATTTTATTGTTGAATAGTTCGACAGGTTTGCCCTAAGAGTTCTTGTAGCTCGGTAGGAAGCATGTGGGTTTGGTTTACTCGATTAGGTATTCTTAGATGGTAGGACGTTTACTCGCCCTCCTAGGCAACCTTGGCCCGAAGTTCATGGCAGAACTCGTACCATATCTTTCCCAGGCTTCTGTGCTTGGACCTTGCCTGCTACATGCGTGACATTCCCAAGGGTCTCCTGTAAGCACTTGTGATAAGGTTTCGGAAGTATAACACTCCTCTGATGCGTGTTTTGGGGTTCCATAGCAAAAGATAATCCGTAGGTTCGAGCTGGATGTTTATGAGAGACGAAGGTTTCGATGTTCGGAGGGGTTAGGTGAAAGGTCCTTTTGTAGATGTTAAATTGGGAAGATGAGGGCTATATCAATGAAGATTGGATGACGACAGCAATATCTTTTTAGATAAAACTAGCTAAGTTGTATTCGCACGAAGAGATTACTGGAGTGATAAAGTATCTTGTGTTTCTTTTTAGGGTGATAAACTTTGTTTGATGTTATCATTATCGTAGATGATTTATACCACAGTGCCTAGCACTGGCGGCAGGTGTGTTTCGAGAATTAGTAATGATATTTGACATCATGACCCCTGACAGGTCTCTCTATGATCGAATGGTATATGAACGTCGTATGTGATCTGATGTTAGGGAATCGTTGAGTGGGTGGCCCCACTCAATTCTTACTACTAGGCACGGATTAGGAGTCGGGATGAAATTATTTGTTTCAAGACTTCAGTATTTTGATTATAATTAACCCCGATGTATGTACAGAGTCATCACATCTTAGAGGTAATGATCTTTAGATCATATATAAATGTATTTGGTTCGATTTAAACGAGAGAGTATTTTAACTACTTTTAGAAAGACGGTGACTTTAGCAAGCATAACAATTTCATTACAAACATATAGTACTTAAACGTTTTTGTCGTTGGGAAACATTACAAAAGTCCTAATATGGTTCCCTATTACCCTTGCTGGTTCGTTTGTTAAGCTCCTCCGCTTTCCCCGTCATTCCTCTCAGTTGGGCAGTTTCTCTTGAAGTGTCCCGCTTCGCCACATAGGAAGCACACTGGAATTTCTTTGGTAATGGGGGTTGGTGTGATGTACTGAGTTGGGGTCCTACAGAAACGGGCGGTATGTCCTTCCATGTAGCAGTTATCACATTGTAAAATTCGGCAAGCTCCTGTGTGATGGTAATTACACTTGTTACACTCCGGAAGTGACCCCTTATATGGTCTGGCCGGCGTTTGGGTGGTAGATCCTGTGGCTAGTATTGGGGCAGGTGTTGTAACTGCTGTTGCGATGGTGGGGGTGGCCATAGGTTGTTGTCTTTTAATGGATTTTTGTGATTGGTGGCGCTCTTTCATGTTCCAAAACTTTCTCTTCTTGTTCGTAGGTTTGAGACCTGAGGTATTTTTGCTGACGCACACCCGTTGGTGTTCCTGAATATTACCACTATCTGTATTGTCAGCACCGCTTCCATTTATGCTGGCGTTGTTAGCATTGAACTGTGCCATGACGGCTGTCACGGCTGCCGTGACTGCAGCTTGAAAAGTAGCAACGTCTATCTGCAGATTTGGCACCTTGCTAGTTGGTTGGTTCCCTCTTGGTGAAGACATAGTTCTGTTTCATGATGAAAACATCTTCGTTAGTGGAAATGGTTATCTTAAGTGCATCCTTACAATTTATATTAACACATATAAATTTTTGCACATTACTGTACTACTCCTAGTGTTTCCGCTAACATTCTTGAAATAGGGTTACAGCAGTGGATAGGGGTAGGTTTCATACGGGCGTCAAGCTTTACCCATCTTAGAATCATGTGTGTCCAAACACGCTTGGCTGAGGAGTTTTGATGGGACCCAGTGCATTAGGATTGGTATGGTCGCACCCCTAAGTCTATGATGAAGGAACTTCTCAACAAAATGATTAAGGGTGAGATGATAATGAGTTTTTAGAATGGCTAAACGTCGTGAGTTTCTAACTAAGCTTTATCTTATATAGATTTGTAACGTAATTTGGTCGTTAAGGGCGTTCTGAAAACAATTCCTAACGGGAGTCTTTACATGGTAACCCATGAATTTCCAGTAGTTCCGCACCCAAGTGGTGCCTTATAGCTGACCCAGGCTGGGCCCTTATCATGACCAAATGGGAGCATGTTCTCGAAGATTTGACTTGCATCCCTATGATGCAATCCTAATACAGAGTAGAAGTAAGTTTAGGTAGTGATCTTTTGATGTTGGTTGTTTGAAACCGGGTTCCATTGGTTGGCGAATGACATGATCCAACCTTGGAGAGAAGATCAGGAACGATTCCGGAGCTAGATTACTCTAGTTTTACAACTTGAATAGAGTGGGTTGTACGCAGGCTCCTATCGCAGCATGATGGGAGTGTTTGAACAAAAGGGTGACACATAACTTGACCGATTGATACGTCATTGATGTTTAAGATGTAACAAATTAGGGAAAATTGACCTTGTAGGGGGTCTTATATCACATCGAAGCAGGAGTGTCTTGGCCGCCTAAAGGCCTCCCTAAAGGTACCTACAGTACAAGATAGTTTCATAGGAAATACCACATAGGGCATAGATAGGGATAACGATTCCTTTTTATCATGAAATGAAGCAAGGCATCTACTACTGGCGGCAGTCATTTTTCTTGTGATCTCTCAGTTCAGCTAGCTGCCGCTCCATAACAGGCATATGCCTTTCGTACACCCTCTGGCGTACTCGGAGTTTTATGACATCGGTTCGTGATTCAGTCAGTGTTTGCAGCAGGGTTTCATAGTCTTTCGCAGACTTTTCACGAGTGCGCTCAAGGCGATTGGTGCGGATTGTATGTATTCTTGCATTTGCATCAACCTCTGCGATACTATGGAGAGTTGTTCTGCCCCGAATTCTCGTCTCAGGCAACTCTACAGACCAGGATTGGAAAAATTCTATCTGCTGGGGTTCCTTCGTTTATGTTGTAGAAGTTTCGATCTCCATCGAATGACATGGGTTGGTCTTGCTCTTCGCTCCAGATTTCCAAGCACTCTACTCAAGGAGGCATCGGGCCTTGAAAAGCCGGTCGAGGATTGGGATTGGGAACACGGGTCATCGAGGATAGGTTCACCATTTCAGGTTCGGAGTCGAACCCGTCAGCAAGACCTTTAATTTGGTGACCATCCACAGGGATTGGGTGATCATTCTCTGGCTCCTCTCCGTGCCATTCGGTATTGTTGGGGTTAGGGTAGTACGGGTCGTCGTGGGGATGAAATCCAGCCATGATATCTTCGCGAGAAATGGGGATATAAGAAGTAACTAAGTAGATGTACTAATTAGATAATTATAAGATGATCTTTATCAGGTACTTCAATACATTGTTTAGTGCATACTAGTCATATGTATTTGGGACAGGATAGACCTTCGAATAAGCGACCCTAACTCTAAATCCCCAATCCAACGAGAACAGGAAGTAAAGCAAAGATCCACAGATTCTAAGTCTATGACGTCCTGGATACATAAATTGTAATGTATCCACTAAGCAATTATTGACCTATTGATAAAAATCTATTTAGTTCTCAGATAGGTAATTATAATAACACCAAATACCCCTATGGTATTTCATTGTGGTAGTGTTGGTAAGTTTTTAGACTTGTTGCCATATCACAACCATTCCTGGGCATGTGCTAATCACTCCTCGGACGAGCATAGTTGATCAGGCTATGCCAATCCTAAGACTGACCATACATCCCCGAGCTTACCTGTGATATCCAACAATCTTTACTTTTGTTTTGTTCTAGAACGACGTGACCCTAGTATGTATGCATGCGCGTATACTTTTAATAAGAAACTACTTATTTCAAAAAGTATAGTTGTTTTGAAAACATAAAATCAGAGACTCTAGTCCCAATGCATTTATAGTTTGTATATCTTATGTGGTTCGATATACTGAGTTCACTATAAACAATGCTCTGATACCAATCTGTCACACCCCCAAACCAAGGATGGCGGAAACGTTCGAGGGTGGAGGACTTCATGTAGAGTATCACAACAACGAGTATAATAGTGCTCAAAGTAAATACAACCATCATAAATATAACTGAAAAAGTTACACCAATGTATATGTTTACATGATTCGAATCAATTACATTATGAAACAAAATGAATTGTTTGACGATTTATCGTCCCATCCTCAAAACGATGTTGGTTTCCTGTTTTCACTGAATTCCTGAGAATACAAGTAGTTTTGAAAAGTGTCAACACAAAGGTTGGTGAGTTCATAAGAGATTTTATTGGAGAAATAGACCGTTTTCCTTGTAAAAATGATATGATATGTATTCAGAAAATCCGATATTTTCTTTATAAAGTTTATGTAATGTAGTCTCATAACCGACGACCAAAATGTATAAGTAACCTTTCTTATTAAAGGAAAATAAAATGTGCTTAAATTGACATAAACGCACTTGAATTAAATGATGTTCCCGCAAATTCTTATGTTTGTTAATACTTAATGTATATGTAGTCCTAAGTCTCAGGACCGAGAAAATAACAAGTATCGTCTATACTTAAAGTTATAAATGTGGTTTCAAATGATGTGTAGTCATAAATACCAAAAACCGAATGTAGACAGTAATATCGGTACTTATTGAGATAAAAGTGATTTTAAAATCGACATAAAACCCATTAAAGTTTTATAAAAATTCCCGTAAACTTTATGTATTGTTATATCCTTATGTGAGCCGCTATAATCATACTTAAGACTAATGAACCTGCCACGACGTTTCTCAGGCGTCGATTAACTGAAATGACAATTATCACCCGTAGACCTGCAGGTCCAACTTTAGCTAGCAGCAAGGTGTGGGGTGTCAAACCCAATATAGATCTATATATAACTATCACGTTCTCCCTCCAGGAGACTCTGATTATAACGTACAGGATTTTATATTCCGCACTCGGACGTACGGAAAGAGAATGTCTCACAATCTAGGTTAACAAGTTTACAAGTTGTATTCGGGAGTGTAAAACCTTTCTGTATGAATGTACCCTTTTCGTACGTGTGTGTTATGTGATGTATTGAAAACTATACCTATTATAGTTTTATCCAAAACGTTTGTAATATATAAGAACTCTTTTATGAAAAAGCGTTAGGATTATAAAATCCATTAAACTATGCTTATTATAGTTTATATATATACGTGTTCTAAATAGATGAATAATCTTATCATGAATGACTTATTTTCAGTTTATGATGATAAAATTTACAACGTATCACATTCAATACTTAGAACTTGACATTATACACTTTGCTCAACATAATACAAAGTGTTATAAAAATTACAAGCTGTTAACAAGTTTTCAGCCTTTCTACACTGTTTTTGAAAATTCATAGAAAAATCATGCGAAGTCGAAAACTAAATCCGTAAATTCTGGGAGTTCCCAAAATGTGTCTAGTTTACTCATAATTTTTATCATGGTTTTTAATGACCTGAAACTTAGGTGGAAAAGTCCATAATCACAGACTGGTCCGGATTGGTGTTTGAAATGATAGGCAGTTTTGTAAAAATCACCATAAATTGTAGAAAAATCGTATGGAGATGTGCAAGTAGTCATTTTAAAGATAAGAAGTGGAACTACATGCACCTAAAACAGTTTTGAAAACTAAAATGTTTAAGAGGTCCAAAACAGTCCGTGAATGGAGTCCAACTTTTCTGATGAAAGCTGTTAGAAGAATTTAGTTATGTTCTTGGTGTTTTAACTTGTATTCCCCCCCTAAAAACTTAAGAAAACATGAAAATGTAGGGGTATGAACTCACCTTGTGTGATTTCAGTAGATAAGTGTTGAAGAAGAGAAGTGTTCAACCCAAGAACACTAGAAGAATCGCTTGAAGAATCGAAGCTCTAACACAAATATAATGGAATTTGTGTAAGATATCCATGATTTGAGTGGAAATAATTGAGATAATCATAAAGAAAATGGATTATGCTTACCAAAGGTGGAGGAAACTCTCAAGATTATCCCTTGAATCTCGGATTTCTAGAGAGAGAGAGTGAGAGAGAAAGGAGTTTGATCTTCTTGTGAAATGAGAACAAATGAGAGAAAATGAGGAGAGAGGGTGAATATCCAGCTCTCAAAGCATGGAGGTGGCTTGTGAGGGAGGTAAAAAGTACAAGGTATGGTGGGGAGGAGTGTGGGTTGTCATGGAGTGGGTGTGGGGGTTGCTTGCGTCATAACTAAGGTAAGGTCAACACTCTTCTTTTTGTACTTTACCAACCCCTTTTTAAATAAGATTTTATCCTTAAAATGTGATTAAATCATTAATTTAGGGGTCTTATAATTAAAAATAAAGTTTTGGGTGAAAATCTCATGTTAAAATAATTAAAAATGGGTTTAAAACGCAAAAATACGCAAAAACGGGCGAAAAATGTAATTTCCAGCGAGTTTCTTCGGACCTAGGCCGAAGCTCGGTCCCTAGGCCGAAGTCTGGTCAGGCGGAGCTTGGTTCGGACGCGGGTGGCTGGTCTCGGAAGCGAAGGCGCGAGCCAGAAGAAGGGGCAAGGCGAGGGTCAGGTCCGAGGCTCGGTCCGAAAGGAGGCAGTCCGACGCGAAGGCAAGGTTCGGTTCGAGGTCAGGCTAGAACCGAAGGCACTGTTGTGAACAGTGATGAACAGTACTCTCGGTTCGGACCTTTCTTCTATGCCGGGTTCGGTTCGGATCCTCCTTCCAAGCTGGATTCGGTTCGGACCTTCCTTCCAAGCTGGGTTCGGTTCGGATGAACAGTGTCCTCGGTTCGGCTCATGAACAGTAACTTCGGTTCGGACCCTCATGAATAGTGCTTTCGGTTCATGAATAGTACTTTCGGTTCGGAGGGTTCGTCTCCTTAAGTCCGTTTTTCGCGTAGACTTCCGTTCTTGGGCTATTTTTCGCCAAATTCGAGGGTCGGGATGCCCCGAGTGATTATAGAAAGTTGGGAGAGATTTCGAGAGAGATTTGAGAGAGATTCCTCGTTCTCAGAGAGATTTGGGAGAGATTTCACATACTTAGGGAGATTTGGGAGAGATTTGACATACTTGGAGAGATTTCACATACGGAGAGAGATTTGGGAGAGATTTCACATACTTAGGGAGATTTGGGAGAGATTTGACATACTTGGAGAGATTTCACATACAAAGAGATACGTGAGAGAGATTTCACATACTTAGGGAGATTTGGGAGAGATTTGACATACTTGGAGAGATTTCACATACAGAGAGAGATTTGGGAGAGATTTCACATACTTAGGGAGATTTGGGAGAGATTTGACATACTTGGAGAGATTTCACATACAAAGAGATACGTGAGAGAGATTTCACATACTTAGGGAGATTTGGGAGAGATTTCACATACTTAGGGAGATTTGGGAGAGATTTGACATACTTGGAGAGATTTCACATACAAAGAGATACGTGAGAGAGATTTCACATACTTAGGGAGATTTGGGAGAGATTTGACATACTTGGAGAGATTTCACATACAGAGAGAGAATTTGGGAGAGATTTCACATACTTAGGGAGATTTGGGAGAGATTTGACATACTTGGAGAGATTTGACATACTTGGAGAGATTTCACATACAAAGAGATACGTGAGAGAGATTTCACATACTTAGGGAGATTTGGGAGAGATTTGACATACTTGGAGAGATTTCACATACAGAGAGAGATTTGGGAGAGATTTCACATACTTAGGGAGATTTGGGAGAGATTTGACATACTTGGAGAGATTTCACATACAAAGAGATACGTGAGAGAGATTTCACATACTTAGAGATATATGGGAGAGGTTTCACATACTTAGAGATATGTGGGAGAGATTTCACATACTTAGAGATATGTGGGAGAGATTTCACATAGTTAGAGATATGTGGGAGAGGTTTCACATACTTAGAGATATGTGGGAGAGATTTCACATACTTAGAGATATGTGGGAGAGATTTCACATACTTAAAGATATGTGGGAGAGATTTCACATACTTAGAGATATGTAGGAGAGGTTTCACATACTTAGAGATATGTGGGAGAGGTTTCACATACTTAGAGATATGTGGGAGAGGTTTCACATACTTAGAGATATGTGGGAGAGATTTCACATACTTAGAGATATGTGGGAGAGGTTTCACATACTTAGAGATATGTGGGAGAGATTTCACTGGTGACCTTTTTGAGTGTCCGGCTACGCACTGCAAGGTCCTTAAACCCCGTTAAGCCTTGATTAGGGATCTTGCATACTCCCGATGAGTATGTAACATTGTTGTATCGGTTTGGCCCTCCACGTACCACCGTTTTAGGTTAAGGAGATCTAGGTGAACGCACTTTTCGATTTATGATCTCTCATTAGAATAAAGACTTGTTTAGAAGTTATGCAACGTAAACTCTAGTACTCACGGCAAATTGAGTTGACCGGTTTGACTTGTTGACTTTGACTTGACCGAAGATTGACGGTTGTCACAATCAAAAATCTATACACGACGATACTACAATACACACGCTGAAATTACGGGAGGTCAATATGCACGCGGGAATTCACTAGACGTCGATACACCATCTTTGGGCCCGAAAGTTTCAAATCGTGTTTGTTGGGCCTAGCTAGCCCAATGACATGATCTTTAGGCCCGAAGGAAACTCGCTTACATGTTGTTGGGTCTTATATGACCTAAATCCATGTAAAAGGACTTTCACTGGCTTTTGTGCTATTGGACCCCAAGGGTCTTTTGGTACTGCTAGCAAAGTCAAGAATTCACCAATGCGATTCGGGCCTAGGGCCTTTCGCATTCACGATAGCCTTGAACGACTTATGGAAATAGCGGGGGCTTCGCACCCTCTTTTCTCCTCGGTTATGGGGCTATGAGAAGTTAGGGTGGTTGGATTAAGTGAATAGTACAGACGACGCCTAAGGGACCGTTTGTATAGTTGTAAATTAGTCGTTTTCATTAATGCGTGTTTATAACAAATCACAACCCATAATTAATCCAATGTCACTTGGAATTATCGAATACACACGTCACAACGGTATAACAAAATATAAAACGCGTAATTCAAAGTATTAGGAAAACATCGGGTTTTCCTAGGGTTTTCAATTCATACACCTACAAGATGCATACCAGGTCTAACAATTTTTTTACATTTATAGAAACAAACAAGCATACTTACGGATCTTCACACTTTTTACACGATACTCTTTTCAGAAAATATCGGATTTTCTGGTGGTTTTCAAAACAATACAAAACATTATATTTCAAACATTACTTATGAACTCACCAACATTTCATATGTTGACATTTTTCAATATACTTGTATTCTCAGGTAACAGGTAAATCGAAAGGAAAAATGTACTCAGTGATGTCTTGTTGTTTGTTTAACTAGTATCGAACAATCTACTTTTTGGGACTGCAATGTTATGAAACAATGTACTAAATGTAAACACTACCAGTTGTACTATTTCAATGCATGGTGATGAATGGTGTTATGTTTCATGTATATTCACTGTGATGGTATTCAATTGAGTCACAACAGCCCTCGGACGTTTCCGCCGTCTGGTTCGGGGGTGTGACACAACTCTCATGAACACCCATCTATAATGCATTTACACATCGTACCTGACCCAAGCAGCCTCCGGATAGAAGACCGGGCACGCCTACGATGGGTCCAGCCATCCTTAGGATGGAACACCACCACATATATGACTCATGACTACACCCCTAATTGGACCCCAAGGGTCTACCCTTGCATCGCTTCCGAACCTTCTGCTTCGACATCAGAGCTAACCATTCCACAACCTCACGAATATCCTACCCGGATGTGCTTCCATACAACTGGTACAATCTCAATGCTCACTATCAAAAACTGAAATACTTTCGATCATCATTTACACTATTGCTTTCCCTTCCGATAACCAATATTCCTTCCCGGAGCTACATACCTTTCCCTTCCATTCTTTCAGGAAGTCTACTCAACAACCTTTACCACATCCGTAAGTGCCATGGTGCTAAAACTCCACTCTACACCACCCATGTAGAGCAACTACTATTCTCTAACTCACATATACTCCGAATCCCATCACATAACTAACAAGCCCATGCACAGCCTTTAGCTAACTCCATCATCATGATCAATAATTGAAGCCAGACCTTATCAATTGATATTTCATGGCGACATAGTCACTCATTCTCCGCATACAGGTCTACTAACACACACAAGGTCTTCAGCATGACTGGACCGCCTTACCACGCCTTCAGCCTATCTGGACCACCCTCAGAACCTTCAGCATGTCTGGACCGCCCTTCTGGGCTTTCAGCCTGTCTGGATAATTCTTCGAGCCTTCGGCCTGACCGGTACGCCCACCGGCCTTCAGTCTATCCGGACCGCTCAAAATTTTCGTACATCACCCTGAACCATTCTTTCTATGAATCTCTCCCATGCATATTGTTCTCGCCCTGGGGTTCCGAACTCCAGCTCCATTCCATATACTCACATTCCGGCCTAACCCTAGGCCTCACAACAATCAATCACTTTCTCTGAAAACCACGGTCTGTTCCCTGCCCCACGTGTCTATCACCACATTCTCGGCTAAAACACTGCTGGATACAACATTTTAATTAAAACACCCATTCGGATCCACTCTCTATCCCCAACTGGAGTATTACCCGATCCAAGAAGATAAAACCTCGGAGACACTCCGAACTGATGAGATCACCAAGATCCTTTGAACTCCGTCCAACCACTAATAACAACTTTCGGTCAACCAAGATACACCAGAGTCCTCAACCTACTCTAGCATCATGCTCAATACGTGGAACATACCTATCGAGTGCTAAAGCATAGTAGCCTACTCAATACCCGAACATAGATCTACAAACATAAATAAAGTCTTCGGCATGACTAGACCGCCCTACCAGGCCTTCAGTCGATCGTCCACCTTCTCGGAAATCCGAGGTCTGTTCCCTGGCATGCGTGTCTACCATACACGCTAAATAACCCACACTCCTGTGCTGAATGCACTGCTGAGCCCTGGCATCTAACAAAACCCTCAATCTATCAATCCAAAACCCTCAGAGTCGAGCACACCCTCGACCGAAAACTCGAACTGAACTCGATTCTTGACTAGGACCCCAACCTGGTTCCCCAACTTTTGCTATCAAGCATCCATAAGATGTGTTCTTATGCTGGGGAGTTTTGCCGAACCCCCAATCAACACAACCCTCAAACTAAGCAGCCAATAGGGCCTCCATTCTCCCTGTCGGGTTGTGAAACTTATCCCCGTTTCAAAACCTTTCCCACTTCATCATCTCGGGGTAACACTCCCCCACTTAGATTCAACTAAGTCTTCATAATACATGAAAATTGGAGGATTCTCAATCCCCCTCACTTCCCAACGATTTATCCGATGACAACCAACTCTTTCCCACTAGTGTTCCATTGCTAGCTAGACCCGACTCATCACACACTTCTAAGAACCAGATGATCACTTCCTGAATCCCAATGAAACTGACAGCCGCTAATGCGTGAATGACTCCACACTTACGTCCTGAAGACCACCATATAGATGCTCCAACTAATACCTCGACAACAAGTTACTTCTCTTGGCGCTTTAGTCCATCAATCACTAACGATTGCTACCCACTGAATCCTTAAAATGATGAATAACCCTTTTGTGGGACCCCATCGAAAGGCCTCCCACTTAAAACCCCTTTTCCAAAGGTGTTCCAAACAAGCTTCTCGCTCTCGGGCTTTAGAAATCATTATCTTCAGGGTTCACATCCTGACTCACTCACCAGCTCAAACGCCCACAGCTGAACGGCAGCAGCTGAAACAACCTCTGCCCTAAACTGCGCTACAAACCACTCCCAAGACATAGTCTACAATCCCAAAAGTGCAATAGATCGCATAATCAATCCTTTCCATCCGATACAAGAGATCCAAGGAAAACGGGACCTCACAAACACTTATGCCACGCCGGTCGTCCTGAGCTCACCGACGCTGAAATAATGCTTCCTATTCCTTCAACCAACTGACCCCGAGCTGGAATACACCTGATCCTAGGGTCACAAGCCTACTCACTCCTTCGAGCTTGGAAACTGAGAGGGCGCAATCCTTGCCCTACAAAACGACGGTCCAATCCATCAATTGACCATTTCACTTCCAGCTGCAAAACCCTAGCTGAACATAATCATCACTCCTTTCCGAAGTTCCCACAACCCATATCCCGGCCTCGAGCAAACCCCCGAGCCTCAAATCTATAACTTCCGTGCTAACCTCTCCTGCTCCACCCGCAGAATATAACGAGTATCGATCATATTCCTGATCCCAAATAACTGCAACACTCTGCTCATCAGAATATGTCCCAGAACTAAGAAGCTCGACCAGCTCCTCCCCTTGCCGTCGTTACAGCTGCCAAAGTTATCGCGACAACCGTCTCAGCAATGTCTGCATGACGCTCGACAAAATAATCAACCATGGCGGTCTTAAAAGACCCAATCATCTTTGGAATTTATCCCCGAACAATATCGATCGTCTCCTCCTGGAGGATCTCCCTGACACGATCCTCTGACAATGTTGACCTATCCTGGCTGCCAGCTCCCGATCCTGACCTGGATCAGGTCACAAGACGTCTCAAGACCACCATTCTGGCAATACACCAAAAGATCTCTAATAACCTTCATAATGACAGGTAAACAACTCCAAAACCCAACCCTAGGGGTTGTGACTTCCTTGCTATGCGTATGGGTCATGTGCTTTCAGTAGTACGGGCCCATACTACCTTCCACGCCTACCCAAATTTATCTCAAGTATCATCACAACGCCCTAATAATATACATAAATATAGCGAGGGCTTAAATCCTCACTCCTAGAGGAATGCTATACATCTCATAACTGGCCTCCCGGCCTCTCACTACCCACCCAATCCATGAAACTTCCACTAACCCTGCAGCATTAGTGTATACTAGCCACACATAATGTCGGACCCGATAGACTTTCGAATATCCAATTCTACCCTAAGGTCGAATCAAACATCTCAGGCTATAAGATCTTCATTATGCACAACCGTGATGCATACACTAAACAGCTACAGTAAGGATATTAATCTCATATAAGGAAAACCTTAGGCTAATAGGCATCATGAAATCAGGCAATTCTATCATGCAATTCCTGAAGATCCCTAGCCTAGTACTAGCATGTTGTTCTAACATATCATAATATCAAATAACAGTATGGTATTTTGGGGTCTACTTACTGGCTCCGGCTGATCGTACACTTCGCATCCTCTTTTACTTATTTTGAAAACCATTTTAGAATTCATTTTGAAAACCTTTCCTTGATTTGAGACCGGAGTCACGCGAGTGTTCCTCCAATTCACTCAAACCAAGGCTCTGATACCAACTTGTAACACCCATAAAATTCAAGCCAATTTAAAACATTTTAACCCATTAAAAAACCATTAAGTTATACAACTTGTTTTCAAAATAGTTTAAACATCAGAGTATCCCCGGAACCAAATCATGAAATATGAGGAGCGGTACGATCACGCCTTTGCCTTGCCATAATCTCCTGATGTACCTGAAACAATAAACTAAAACTATAAGCCCGAAAGCTTAGTGAGTTTCCCCCAAAATACCAACCACATACAACCATAATCATATCACAATACAGAACAGCCATGCCTCTCAAGTCTACAGTGTGACTGGTCCTCCCACAACAAGCCTTCAGTCCACCTGGTCCACTCTCTGAGTCTACAGTATGACTGGACCGCCCGCACCAGGCCTTCAGTCTATCTGGATCTATCCTGAGCCTTCGGTATGACTAGACCGCCATACGAGCCTACAATCTATCCGGACTGCTCGTAAGGTATGTTGGCCTTCAGTACAAAGCAGGACCGCCTCAACCCAAACATCAAGCAAAGAACCATGTGCACATATAATAGGTAATCACATAACAGTCCATAGACAAACAAATCGATCTAGCAGATCATAAAGAATAGCAACTTCCTAACCAGGATACCGACCTAACCGGTCACTAACATAGCATCATCCTATATACCATGATACCGACCTAAACTAGGTCACTAACATAATACTGTCCTAATTACCAGGACGCCGATCTAATCGGATCAATAAGCACATCAAACAGTACACGTACAAATATTAGATATAACTATCTCATAGATCATCGATCATAGTAATCTCTCATTAACAAAACACCGACCTAACCAGGTCACTAACATACCAATCCTAACGGATCATAAGAGCATGACAACATACTGTCCATCCGGATACCGATCTAACATATCATAACCACATGTAGCATACTGTAACCAAGATAACAACTAAAAGGGTCGGCATTGGTGCCTTAGACCCTATTGATATAGTGAGGATAACTCACCTTGCAACTGCTGAACCGAACCATGAAAGCACTGGCCCGAAGCACTGCTCCAAACTCCAACACCTGATGCCATCAATGGACCACGGCATAAATATCCAAAATACATAACACCCCTGAAGGTCAAACAGGTCAAAGTCAAAGTCCTTGCCAAAGTCAACCTTCCTTATTGACTCTACTAGTCGAGTCAACCCGTCGACTCGTCGAGTTCTTATACTCAGACAATTCCCATAACACGACTCAACTCGCCGAGTCGCCCCAAGACTCGTCGAGTTCAATGATCACTGAATTCCATCCTGTCCAACTCACTGAGTCACCAACCGAGTCACTGGTCCGAAGTTTAACCACAAGAGGTTGGGGTTTTGCGACCTGACTCGCCGAGTCCAAGAACAGATTTGCCGAGTCCAAGGCAATCTTCAACAGACTCGTCGAGTTGTTCTTCCAACTCGTCGAGTCCATGCCCATCTTCATATGACTCGCCGAGTCCTCCCATGCGACTCGCCGAGTCCTCCCATGCGACTCGCCGAGTCTCTTCAGTCCTTCATCCATACAGAGGCTTTTCGAGCCATGTAGGGGCTCCAAATTGTAGATCCACTCTTCTAGGGCATAACCCCTACGTAAAGTTGCAAACTTTACGTGAAACCAAGGAGTTAAAGGTCCAAATCACTCTAGGGCTTGGGTTTTAGACAAAAGGGCTTTACCATCAACTCATTGACTGATGCTTTATGACATTCTGGACCAACACAAGTCTAGATCTGAAGTAGCAACCTCAGATCTAAACTCCAAACCCGAAATAGGTCTCAAACATACCCAAAATGGCCCCAAATCTCTTTCATGAATAGATCTAGATGCAAAAGAGTGAAGGTTACAGCTTATTACCTCCAAGATGTGCCCAAACTGAAGTAGATTCTGGATCTACACCACTCCCTTGATGCAAGCCCTTTTGATCTTCAAGTTTCTTCCATAAAAGACAACTTCCAAAGCTTCAATCTCCCTCCAAAGGCCTCACACACACGAGCTTAGGGTCTTCTGGTTCTCAAGGGAAATAAGGAGGCTGAGAGAAGGACATAAAGTCCTTTAAATAGGGTGCAACCCTCGAGATTAGGGTTTTCGCATTCCAGCACCAACTCGTCGAGTACAACTTCTGACTCGGCGAGTTGGCCAGTTAACTCGCGATCAAATCTCGCTCCGACTCGACGAGTAGCATACCTACTCGTCGAGTAGCTTCCTTAATTTACACTTTAAGCCCTTCACTCATACTTTTGGAATTTAGGATGTTACATCTAACCTGTACAAGAAGCATCTCCTACCAGTCATAAGATCTCAAGATTTATCCCCTCAAAACTTGATACCGAAGTTCCTAAGTGCTTCCAAGCTCCTAACATGAAGCCTTACGATGGAACCACAGATCCTGAAGAATGTATATCACACAATATAGGGAACTAATGGAGATCATTCCCATTACACCACACTTAAAAGAGGTATGTTTATGCAAAGGCTTTGGATCGAATCTTACAAGATTAACCTTGAAATGTATTCTTAATGTTCCTCCTTATTATATTACCTATTTTTTCATTTAGTTAATCTTTTCAATAATCAGTATTCTTATAGCAGAATATTTGAAAGGATCACTAGTGATCTCTACCGGGTGGTCCAAGATCCCAAAGAATCCTTAAGGGATTTTATAAGCAGGTTAGTTAGGGAAGCTCTAAACATACAAAACATCGACATGACCACTGTCTTAGAGGCCATTAAGATCGTTTTGAAGAAGGATTATCCATTCTATGAAGACCTTGTGATGACTCTATGTAAACGTATGGATAAAGTTAGAAGCCTAGCACTAAGGTTCATCAATCAAATCTATGGAAGCTTTCTTAGGAGGGAGAGAGGATGAAGTCTTTTCCTTCTTGACCACCAGTTGGCCACTAGACACATCATAAACATAGCGAAAGAGTTTAACCAGTTCGGTATCCTTCAAAAAAATTAAATAAATAAAGTTAAGGATCCTTACCAGTTGACATGGGGATAATAGCATTTGAACTCTCTTGATGACTAGGTTGTTTGAGCTTGAATGATCTCTCAATCTCGAGTAGAGCAAAGAAACTCTCAATCCTATCTTCAGTATCTTCGGCAACAGGGACGAGCTCTTTAAACTTGAAAGCTGCAAAAAATCTAACAAAATAAGTAGTGTGAATTCCAGGATCCTTAGTATAATAACATGAATTCCTACTCTTTTTAACCCAAGACTTTGGTAAGAGATGTCCTTCACGGATGGAGTCATGTCTCACAAAGAAGTACTTTTCTTTCCAAGCGCCATCATTTTGCTTGGACTACAGAACGAGAGGTGACTTATCAGTTTTGACTTTAAGAAAAAAAAAACGAGAGTTCCCGAAGGTTGAAAGATCCTAGCCATGAGCTAATTCGCTCAGACCAATATTAAGACCCATGGAGCGGTTAAGCTGATCGATCCAGTAAAGGATCCTCCAAAATCGCTGGCATGACTTGAATGTACGAAATTTTGGTAATCTCAAAGAACTCGAAAACGATTCCAGGAAAAGGGTAAGAAAGACCTAGGTATAAATGATATTCGGGGAAGCAAACCCAAGAGGAAGAAACAAAGTCTGGCTGAATCTTGGCATCGAAAGGTCTAAAAATGGCGCCAGCGGGAAAAGCCCTAATATATTTCAGAGCTTCGATGTTGTTATCGCCAAAGGAGAAAGTTTTCTCATCAGTTAAGATTTTTTGATCAACAAAATGATTGTCGGGAACATCGATGATGCTTGTGCGAGGGTGAGTTGCTTTCTTGCCCATAATCAAAGACGAAGAAAACTAAGGAGAAAAGGAACAGGGAGAGTACCTTCAAATATATTCAATAGTGTCTAGAAGAGAGCTGAAAAGGTTAGGTGGAATCAAGAACCTAAATCCCCTATTTATGCGAGTATCACAGAAGGGAAGATTGATCATTTGACAGATAATCATGCCTACATCAACGGCTAGAATTCTATCCGTTGAGATTCAAATTTCCCTATCCGTTAAAATTTCAAAATCGTTACTCTTCTTTTTATTTAATCTATACATTTAAATATTCAAAGATTAACTTCAATATTTCGCAGGTATAATTTAGGGGGCAGTTGTTAGGGCCAAGATCCTCAACAATATTCAGGATCCCGGATCTTCAAGAACTTTCAAGATCCCAAACATATTTCAAGATCCTGACCATTATCATTACTATTATTTTCTAACATTTTTAACAGATACATTTTTAATCTTTTTCTCATATGCATAGAATTAGTCAACGTAAGACTCATTCTCAATGAAGAAACTTTCTTACCAGACGGAAGACTCGGAAATACCAAGTCAAGCCAACGTGTTCATATTTATTCGAGAGGATCCCATAAATATCAGACTTATTGTTACTTAGACTAGACTATAAATACACATGTACTCCGCACACTACAGACACTTAGACTCACTTCATTTCTTGTACTCGTTTACTTACTTTTATTTATTTAATCCATCTTTCAATTAATACAAATCAATAAGGCATGTGATCATTATCACATTCTAAGGTTTTGTGTCGGAGATCCTATTAAGGATCAAGAGCTTTCCTTGTAAATCACTTGTGTAATCTTGTTCTAATATTGATAATTACTTTACCTACAACACCACAACACCTCATTCAATTTGGCTGATATTCACTCAATCGATTTTTGACCAAAACAACCTCTAATTCCAACTCTAATGACTTAGGATGATTAATTAGAATCTAAAGCTTTATTATAACACTAAATTACAACATGATTTAACATTATTAACACCACTAACCCATAATTTTATCTTATTAAGGACTAAGACCAACTCCAATGGACCAGTAAAATGGTGATTTGCCGACCAAAAGAGTTCCAATCAAACGGCCAAAGGAACGGTAAAATAGTGATATTGAACAGTAACCCACAAAAGTGGTGGGACATTATTCACATCCAGCAAAGTTTATAATCAATATAATATTATTCATATATAAAAAGAAATCAATTTCTTTTTTCTTCAACCCTTTCGATTTTTTTGACCAATAAACTTCATTTTTGTTTTTTATTTGTTGTTGGAGAATGGAGATCAAAGATGGATTACGTCTTTTGAAGACAGTAATAAGATATGGATGTCGTTTTTCAAAAACCTATGAAATTCATTTGTGGCTAGTTTAAGATGGAATAGAGTTCGCCTGCACTAACTCCAGTGCATGAGGCAAAACATCATGTTTGCAGCGAGTGATTAGTCAGTGCCCGTAAGCTGACTTGGAAACTCTCGCTAAGAAAGTTCTCTTTCCCAAAAAAAGATGGAATAGGGTTGTGATGGTTTCGTTCTTTCTTTAAAATGAGTTTTTTTTTCTTTTCTATTTAATTCAAATGGGTTTTGGAGGTGGAAGAATGAAAGCATTGAAATGGAATTGGGAACTAGGATGATAATGGCGGTTTCAAGAGAGTGGTGTCTAGAGAGAGCAAAATGATTGGTTTTTCAGAAAACAACAAAAAAAATTAGAGAATAAAAATATTATTTTATTATTAATATATTTTTTGATTAAGGTGTGATCGGGGTGAAAGACAAAATTTTGTGTTTAAATCAGGATGTTTACACATCTCGCGCGCGCGCACACACACAGAGAGAGCCCTTTTATTTAATAGTAATATAATACTTAAATTAATGTTAAAAGATATTTAAAAGGGTGAAACAAAATTATAGAATAGTCTCTTCGAGTTTGATGGCAATCTAATCTACAACTAAAATAAACCAAAAAAAAACCAACCTCGCAACTTAAAAACTTGCTAGACGTACTCAAAAAATTCAACAAACTAGAAGAACTATTTTTAAAATTTTATCTTTTCATTTTATAATATAAAAAGATCTTATAATATATTGTTATTTATTTGTTTCCAACAACCAAAATAAAATAAAATCTCAATTTGAATGGAAACTTATGAAAGTCTAAGCACTAAACAAATACATTCTAGAAATTTGGTCAAGGTAATACAACTTTAAAGAAGGTGAGATTTGGACTAGGACCAAACAAATACATTCTAGAAATTTGGTCAAGGTAATACAACTTTAAAATTAGATTTTGTGTCTACTTTTAGTATATTAACCTAAACTATTTAACTTGCGATTTAAACTAAATAAAGTTAGTTTTGTTAATTAATCTAATCTAATTATTATATAATACATTATTAGTAATCTTTTATATTAGCCCCAAAGCCATCCCTCGAGATGTATTAGGCTATTCACATTTATTGACCATCATCCAACCTCAGCTTAAAGATAATATGATAATAATAGTAAAATAAAAATAATTGAAAACACGACTAATCGACACTCGTAAGTAAAGTCCAAGTTAATAATAAGTTGTCTTACCTCTTACTTCCAATGACGTACACAATTACAGTGATTAATTTATTTTCAGCGTACGTAGTTTTCATGTAGATATTAACTTTTTTTGCGGTGTAGTCAAAGAATTTTTTTTGTCGAATAGTTTCCTTATGGAGGGGAAGAGGAGTTTTGATTTTAAAATGAACAAGACGTTTTGGGATTAAAAAGGATACATTGTTGTTTTTGGTTAAAAAAAAGTAAAATTATATTATTATTTTTTTGTTAAGATTAAAAATACTTTGTTTTTTTTTTGGATTAAAATATGTACTTTATTGTTTTGGGTTTGGGTTAAAAAGAAAAATATGTTGTTTTGGGTTAAAAACAAGTATGTTATTATTTCGAGATAAAATTTAAGCATGTTGTTGTGAATGGTTAAAAATATAAATATCTTGTTGTTTTGATTTACAAATAAAGGTATATGTTGCTTTGGGTTAAAAATTAAATTACGTTTTTGTTTCTAGTTAAAAATAAAAGGATGTTGCTAATATAGTACATTGTTATTTTGGACTGAAAGTATAAACACATTATTTGTTTCAGGTTAAAAATAAAAATATCTTATTGTTTTAAGTTAAAAATAAAATAACTTTTTACGATAAAAAAAAAATAAAAACACATTGTTATATTGGGTTAAAAAAAATGTTGTTTGGTGTTAAAAATAATAAATCTTACTATTTTGTGTTGGAATATAGATAGCTTGACTTCAAAATTAGACAATTGTTTTAGCGTATATGCTTATGTTTATTATATTTAAAGTTAGAAAAATAAGGAGGGACAGGGGTAATTACTCGCTCAATGAATTTGGTATAATTTACTATAATTTTTTACCGTTGTTATATTTTTAAAATCCAACCAATTCTTACACTGGTCTTAGACTCTTAGGTAATTCAATTTGAAACTTTATAGTGAAAATTGCATTTTATATGAATGAAGTAGATATAGTTCAATAAATGTTTTTAAAATGCAACGTTGTAATATAAATAAATGAATACCATATTATTTGCACGTAAATGATAGTTTATTTTTTTATTTCTTTTTATAGTTTATTTTAGAATTTTTTTAGATGTTTTTATTATTAATGCATTGTATATTCTTTATTTTCTTTATTATGGATCGTATCAGGTGCTTTTTATTTTGCATAAGGTATTTTGTAGGTTTTCGGTGTTCGTTGCGGTTGCGGGTTGATTGGAGACGGGCTTAGTGGGCTCTCGAGGTATTGTTGGGCTTGACGGATCCATAAAAGGAGATTTGGGCCTTAAGAGTTACAGACTTGGATATTTTGGGCTTGTGAAGATGGATCATAAACTTTTATTTTGGGTTTGGAGTATCCATTTTTGTAGTTAAATGATGACCGGTTGGTTTAAATCACATGGATATGGAGGGGACCAAAGGAATCTTTAGCAGTGGAAGGGTGGAATGGAAGAATGAGGAGCCAATAGCATTACAGCAACACTTGCGCGGGTGAAATTTTCGTCGCACGGGTACCTACGCAACTGCCCAGTTTGGGCATTTTGGTCATTTGGCACACCATAACCTTGGGGGATCAGATCTAGCAGCCATCACTTCGATTTTCCACCATTAGAGACCAGAGGATGCGATTTTGGGAGCTTGGATACACATTCTTCTTATCTTCCAAAGTAATTGTTAGTTTCTTGATGCAATTAAACTTTTGTGATTGTTATTCTATTGTCATGAGTGGCTAATTTCTCTATTTTGGTAGACCTTGGCTAAAACCTTTGAATGTTTGTGGGCTTTCGAAGGATTTATGCTTATTTATCATTTATCTTATGTTTATGATTCTAGTTCATATTTCCTATGCTTGTTTAATGCTTTGATCATGAGCTTGGTACTTTAATAAGCAATTGTTGGTTTATTTCTTTGGTTTGGCGTTGAATCATTGATATTTACTTAGAACAGAGGCTTTATGATGATAAAAATCATCTCTAGCTTATGAATCATAACTCCTTTATGGATGTGTAAGAATTGACATCCTCTAGGAAGTGAGGATTTCTTCATTCTTAAGGCTAATCAACTTCTTAGGTTCAATTGCTCTAATTGGATCTTTGATTTTGATTAAGAAGGTGTGTTGTGGGCTTCCCCAACCTCCATACTACCTATGAGAAATCTTGGCATATCATGCTTCATGATTGCTATAACCAATTTGGGATGAATGATAAGCTTCATATTAAATCCTAATGATAAACACACAAATGTTCATTGTGTTGAATTGTCTTGGCTTACCAATTCTCTCCAACATTTGAGCATCTCATCATCTTGCTTAATTGTAAGTTTTCTAGTTATTCAAGTCTTTTAGTTTTCAAGCAATCATAACAACCCCCCCCCCCCCTTTTAGTTTAATTGTAGTTAGTTAGTTTATTTACACTAGTTCTTTTAGATTGCATTGGTGATTGAATACAATCATTCCCCCGAGGATCGATACCCCTTTTTACCATTATATTACGTTTTATTTGCAAGCAAAATGTGTAATTTGCTTGGTGGACTTGACATCCCACCAAGTTTTGGCACCGTTGTCGGGTACCGTCTGTCGCCGCCGCCGGCCGCCGCCACTAATTTCGACCAAAATTTTCAAAATTTTTGTTTCTCGTCGGAGTTTCAAAAGATTCAATCTTGCGGGTCAAATTCAAGCTTGGGGTGCGGTTTTAGCGGTTTTATTTTCAGGTTTCAACACTTGAAATTGGTACATTTCTTTTAATTCTACTGCATTCAATTTCTAATTTCATAGGCTTGTGCTATGCATTAGGTTGATTAGAATTAGACTTAGTTTGCTTTGAATTGATTGGATTGCATTGAATTATGCCAAATTACAAGTTTGGAATATTTGCCCGGTTTATATTTTTGTTATTTGGTTTGATTGGATTGGTGTGAGGTGAGTGTGAGGGATAATTTTTGCCAAGTTTTTGTGTTTGTTAGGTTATATTAAAAGGTACAATGGCAAGGGACAAAACCATTCATGCATCTCATGGTTTTTCCCGTGAAGCTCAATCCTCGGGGCCACCCAAAAAAGTGTCAACCGACCATGTTGATCGTGATGGAAACCTTACCCTCATGAGTGCACAAATAAAACAATTCAAGTCAAATCTCCAAAAACGTGCGATCCGAGCTACAAAATTTTACCACCAAGAGTCGATGATCAACCTTGGTCTTGACGATTGCTTGCAACAACTGTTCTTCGACATCGGTTGGCACGAGTTCCAAGCTCTTTCTGCACGCACATACAAGCAACCCACACTTGAGTTCCTCTCTACTTATGTGCGGGATGACAAGGAGGAGGTGCTCACATTTAGACTCTAGGGTCGGTAGCACTGACTCATATACGACACCATCAACACCATCATAGGCACATACGATAGCCACAACACCGACATCTATAACTATCAATGGACTCATTTCAAGAGCTTGCCCAAAGTAGAGTTTTGGACTCAAATCACAAGTCTTCCAAACTTCAATCTAATTCGACAAACAGATCCTTACATCATCCATCTTTGTTGGAGAATCGCCCACCGAATCCTTTCAACCTCCATCTTTGATCGTCACGAGCCGGGACAAATCAACACAATCGAGCTCTATTTCCTATATTGCATGAGCAATCGGCATTGGTCTTGTCCCGGTTTCACCACCTTTTTCTTGGATAAATGTGACAGCATCCGCACGAAGACCACTGGCGATATTTGCATCGGAGGTTTCATTACCCTAATTGGTTTGGGTGTGGCCTTTAATTTCCCGAGTTTGAATATGTGCCAGTGGATGACCCACCTCTCTGCCTCCTTGACTGCATAGCTCTCACCCGGATGGAATTACTGATACCTCATCCTACCCGTCATAACCATTTTTCTTGGCTCAATCATGTCAAGGAACCGGTTTACATCTTGCCTAATCCTAGCATCTCCGCCTTTTCCACCGGCGACCCTGAAACTTGGTTCTTACCTGAATAGTTACACGATGATGATGCAGGAGATGATGATGAAATGCAAGTCGACAATTCCAATGTTGGTAGTCCATTTAAGGCCGAAGACCATTATGACCTCCCGATCTGACAATTGCCACCACCTTATTATGATCGGCCCTCGGAATCACACTTTCAGCCACAACATGAGTACCACTCCTATCAGCAACACAATGATCCTGATCCCTGTGACAACCCGGAATTTCCATTCTGTACAACATACCAAGTCAATAGAAAGTCAAACTCATTCCTGCTATCATTCAGCACAATTTAGAGTCCGTTTGAGAGTTCTGAGCCTTGAACACTTAAGGAAGAAGTGTCGAGGTTTATCTGCTGAATTTATAGCACAAAGACCGAGCCTTAAGCACATTAACCACGAATTCACGACCACCACATGGGAGTTTACGGCCGTAAAATCCATGTGGGCTGTAAACTCACCTTATATGGTGAAGATGAAGGTCATTTGTTCATTTCTTTCATTTCCTTGGCCCAAATCCTCTCAAGTACCATCCCGATCTTCGTCCCCGATCTTCAAAACTCGTAAGCTTATTGTCTTAACTAGTTGATATCTTATATGATCTAGTAATCTTACATGATTTCATCCGTGAAATCATTCCATTTTGTAGATTTTCAAGATCCACCAAGAACACACACTCGTGTTCTTGGCCAATATCGACCATTTGAGCTCGTAGATTGTAAGTACTCTTGATCCAACTCATTGTACACTAAGTTTAGCATACTTAGAGCTTAGAAAACATAAGGAATCATGGGATTCAAAGAGTTTACGGCCAAGGCATGTTCTTGGGCCGTAAACCCCTTTTAAGGGTGCAAATGACACAACACCTTAGTAAGCCTTGGTTAGTGACATAGAACCTTACCCCATCGACCTAAGGACCAAGATTCATGAAATGATACTCCTTACCATGATTTTATGGCCGTAAACTCATGGGGGAGTGGTCCCAGGGCCGTGAACACAAAGCAAAGCCATTTTAGGACCTTAAACCCACCCAAACTCTTGTTTAAAGCTTTGGAGCACTTAACCAATTAAGCCCTTAGAGTTTTAAGCCCCTTTTGGTGACCAATGGAGAGTTTACGGTCAGGATTAAACTCCCCTGGGCCGTAAACTCCAATAAACATGGTCATTGGACCATAAACTCCCGTATGAGGCTTTGCACTCTTTGTTGCAACCCAATAGCCTCCTAGCACTTGACCAAAGGGTTTTCCTCGAAATAGGATGTTTATACATGTTTAATTAGTGTTAAAACCACTAATTGTTTATATACATATGTCTTCATATGTAATTAGGATCATAGTGTGTGTCTAAGTCTTCACTTGACACCAAGCACTTGTCCGACACTTCCTTCCGATCCGCTCACTGCAGGTGAGTTCATACCCCTTGAATTAACCTATTAAATGTTTCTCAATGTTTTTAAATGCTTTATGGGGGGAATACAAGTTGAATCATGCTAGTTATTATATCAATCACATGTGATTAATAACTAACATACAAATGAATTTACTATACATTAGCTGTTTTACCAAACAAATTTCTTCAAAGGACTTTCTTAAGCGTTTTTATATGTTTAAAACTCTTTATCAAACTGCTTTATACATTGTATGTTTCCTTTCAAACTATATTACAAATGTATTTCAAACAAAGGTTTTCTTTATACTTCAACTGTTTATTCATACAAATACTTTCAAACCGATTTATAAATTGACATCAAGTTGATCTTTTCTTAGATATTAATCTTTTTCAAAGGTTTTACAAAACTTCTTTTATGCTTTTATATTATCAAATGTATGCCCACATATGTATAGTTATATAAGAAATGTTTAAAGGACTTAGGAAGGCTAACCCACTTTATTTCCTTTTCCACGTTGGGATGTGGCATGGTAAGGTATCGGGTATCCGTCCGAATGTCGTCTAAATATTCGTTATATATCATGTATACATATGTAGACATAAAAGTGCCTTCAGTCAGTTCAGTACCTTTATCTAGCAAAGGTATACTTTCGTTGATACTTGTACATTTCTAGTAACTATTATAGGTATAGTTAGGAGATACTACTTGCTATTCCTATTACAAAGAATTACACCAGAGTCGGTTCATTCATGAGTCAATACGAATACATGTTGCTTGTAGAGATACACTTACTTGGATACACTTACTTGGATACACTTGCCAGATACTTTTACATAGATACCTCATTAAAAGCATGCCTATATAGGTATAGTTATATAAATAATGTTTAAAGGACTTAGGAAGGCTAACCCGCTTTATTTCCTTTTCCCCGTTGGGATGTGGTCTGGTAGGGTATCGAGTATCCGTCTGAAGGTCGTTTAAATATCAGTTATATATCATGTGTACATATATAGACATAATAGTTCTAATCAGTCAGTTCAGTACCTTTGGATAGCAAAGGTATATGTTCATTGATACGCTTACATGAGTACGTTTACATAAGATACGCTTACATGGGTGCATTTACATATACGATAATAGGATAGACATAACTAGGTGCTATAGCATGGAACGATTTCAGGATCTAACTATACCAATGAATCACAATGCATTGTGATAGTTATATTGGGTATACATGATGATGGTAATGTGGATGTTCACGGCTTGCAAACATGCAGGGCTCGTGTGTGGGTCCCAAAATCTCTTTGACAAGGGAGCGTCTAGCCTGGGATCTAGCCATCACATTATGCCTTATCCCTCAAATAAGGCA
Source organism: Lactuca serriola (assembly GCF_051521515.1). Classification (NCBI taxonomy): domain Eukaryota; kingdom Viridiplantae; phylum Streptophyta; class Magnoliopsida; order Asterales; family Asteraceae; genus Lactuca; species Lactuca serriola. Next base: position 64,068,402 of record NC_136410.1, on the reverse strand, counting down.
AAATAGTACAGAAGTAGTCACTTATTACAAATACTACAGTACTTACGAAAAAACAATAGATTTAAGGTAGTTAGTACGACTGTAGTTATTTGATACTACACCATAGTACTATTTCATTTTTTCCATTTACATTCACTTCGTGAACATTCACACGATGCACGGTAATGTAGAAACTATATTTTTGGTTAATGATAGTCAGATTTGGGAAAACACACACTCTTACAAGAGACACACACAGATACTAGATGCCTTGGTAGAAGGCTACTTTCAGTAGGAAGCATAGGGCTTTCTAGGATGTTCAAAACGTTTTCATACTTACATTTCATATACTTACAAATACTTACATTTCATATACTTACAAATACTTACATTTCATACGTACAAATACATTCTTACAAATTAAGACACTAAAATACTTATGATCTCACCAGCTTTTTGGCTGATACTTGCTTTCAAAATAACTTGTAGTCTCAGGTCACAAATAGACAGGTACGACGACCAGGTTTGTGAAGACGGAGCAGTCCAGACTCATCTTATTCTGATTATTCATTTTATTGTTGTATATTATGAAAGAACACACTTGTAACTAAAATTTATACTATTAATGTAATGGATGGTGTTGTTGCTTGTTTACTACTTTACATTGTTGTGATACATTACATGACGTCCTCCGCCCCAGAACGTTTATGCCGTTCTCGGTTTTGGGGTGTGACAATACCGAGCACGAATTCCCTCTTGATATCTACAGTCAGCTTGCTTCATTGCGCCTCCAGGGCAACTGGAATACGACAACCATCTGCCGCATCGAGGAGCAGCAAGCTCGCGTCAATAACTACATGGAGGATCTTTGGTATCATTTTTGGCCCGAAGGCGGTTACCCCCCTCGTGGGCCTCCTCCACCTTGATCACGGTATGATCCTTCCTTACTCTCATCCTAAACATTGAGGACAATGCTTAATTTTAAGCTTGGGGTGAGGTATTCTAATATTTTATTTTTTTATTGCATTTAGGTTGTATATAGTTGCATTTAGAGTAAGTAATTTAGGTTACTCATAAAAATTGCATAAAAAAATAAAAAATATTGCATATTTTATTTCTTTCTGTAACATCCTGTTTCGGATTGTCCGTGATTAGGGTCCGTGAGCCACGGGTCGGGCATGAGGAGGTCTCGGGTTGCAGCGAGTTGCCAAAGCATAGGGCATCTCATCACATTTCCATAGATATGAGGATCTTTGGAATCTGAGTTATATCAAAGAAGCTATGATAGTTTGGAAGTTATGGCAAGTTTGGTCCTAAGTGAGAAATAGGTGGCATCAGGTACGTTGGGCGTAAGTATGGTTACGCTTAGCGTACCTATGAGCGTGGAATGGACGCGAGGACCACCTAGTACGTTGGGCGTACTAAGCACAGAGGGAAAACCCTAATTCAAGTAGTGTCCTTATTTAAAGAATGAGATGGTCTCATTTCTGGCCACCTTCCTCAGTCAATAAACCCTCTCAAACCCTAATATCCGTTCTTGAGCTCGTGGGTGGCCATGTTGAGATTATATGTGTTATTGTGGGCTCTTTGGAGTTAAGAAGGAGCATGGAAGATAATGGAGTTGAAGTCCATGCTTTGGATCTAACCTTTCTTGGGGCTAGAGCATCATTCGAAGGTATAAATCTCAAAGCTTTCCCATTCTTTTTTATCTATGCTTAGTATGGTCCATTTTTAGGGTTTTATGTCCCAAGATTGGAACTTTGTGAGTTGGTGAACTCCAGAGCTTAATAACATGTCCTTTTATGTGTTTCTAGTGATGAGGAACCATAAAAATAAGGTCTTGATCGTGAGAATCAACCCATGCATGATTTATGTGCATTTTGAGTTAAGAAAGTAAGAGTTTCATGTGTTGTGACCTTATCATCCATGCAAGGGCCTAAAGTCGTTAACTTTATGGAGTAAGAGATGTTAGGAAGTCCAGATCCAAGAGATGAGTTAAGGTCTTAACGGGTTAAGACCCAGAAATTAGATTAAGCAAAACTGAGAGTACGCGCGACGTAATTCCAGTACGCCCCGCATACTGGGTTGAGGTCCCTGATCAGTTTCATACGCGCCTGAGTACACTGAGCGTACCAAGGAGGTACGCCCCGCGTAATCTCTCTGTATGCTTTTGGGCCATACTTTATTGTTGGGCCTTAAGTGTTGGGCCTGAATCTTTGGGCCTGTGTATTTGAGACTATGAACAGAGAAATAATATAATTATGCCTTGGGCCCTTGAGTTGGGCTTATCATGTAGGTTGAGGTTTGGGCCTCGGGGAAGCCCATTTATTATTCGGCCTTGGTGGGCCCAATGGGTTTAGGGCATTGATGGGCTGGTAGGTGGTCTATCTTTAGACCTAATAAGTAAGAGGTTGGACTTAGTTCCTAATTGAGATAATTGTGGGTTTGGCACAGAGATAGAGGTCGGTGCGAAGTAGCAGTGTCTATAGGAGTTGTTCATCATCTGAGGTGAGTCTTCTCATATACATTACCAAGAGTGGAATCTATTTACAGACCGGAGGGTCTTATGTGTATGTGTATGCTTGAGATTTTGTATTGTGAGATATACGCTATGTGTTGTATAGACCGGACCAAAGGGTCCAACGATATAGACTGGACCGGATGGTCCAATTCTTATGGTGGTCGTGGTAATTCACGTGGCAGATACAACAATCGAGGTGGTTGCTCTTCAAGTCGAGGCTATAACAATCGAGGACGGGGCTGCGGACGTGGTCGTGGGTACCATAACAACGTCTGCTATGTCACCTTTCCTCCTTGGTATCAAACATCTTAGTGGACTCCGCCACCTTCACCCTTTCCCACTGCTACTCCACAACAACCTGATTTACTTGGACCAAGACCCACTTATCGACAACAACCAAGCTCCCCATTCCCCACCCAACAAGCCAACTATACTGTCGATTCAGCCCCTATGCACAGAGCCCCTATGACACCCACCAAGTTTGAACCTGCCTTCCACACCATGCAACTCCAACAGCCACGCGACAACACATGGTACATGGATACATGCTCCACTTCTCATCTCACCAACGACACAGGTAAATTCTCCAACTTTGTTCGTTTACGTAAACCATTGTTTATTCTTGTTGGTAATGGTCGTCAAATTCCAATTTTTGGTCCTGACAATATTCACATACCCAACTCTCACCCTTCCCTTAAACTAAACCACGTATACCATGTCCCTCAAATCATTAAGAACCTTGTGTCAATTCGTAAATTCACCATAGACAATTGGGTTTTTGTCACCTTTGACCCGTTTGGTTTTTCTATGAAGGAACTCAACACGGGGAAGTATATAGTGAGATGTAACAGTTTTGGAGAGCTCTATCCCTTCACACAATCAGCACCTGTCAAGCATCAGCCCATGGTCTTTCATACTATGTCACCTACTATGTGGCACAATCGTCTTGGTCACCCAAATAATCAAGTCCTTCAGATTTTATCTAGTCGTTTTTCTATTCCTAGTTTTAAGAACAATTTATTTTGTGATGCTTGTAGTTTGGGAAAACATTGTTGATTGTCTTTTAATCTATCAAATTCGGTTCCTTTTTCTCCTTTTGATATTATACATGTGGATCTTTGGACTTCACGGTCAAAAGCAAACTTGGTCATAATTATTATTTAGTTCTACTTGATGACTATTCCCACTTTGTCTGGACATTTCCTTTAAAAACCAAGTCTCAAGTCTACTTCATCTTCTCTCAATTCTATACCTGCATACACACTCAATTTAACCAGAAAATAAAAACATTCCAATGTGATAATGGACGCAAATTTGATAATCAAGCCTTTCATTCCCATTGTGTGAATCATGGTATGCACATCCAGTTTTCTTTCCCATTACACATCTTCACAAAACGGAAAAGCTGAAAGAATAATTCGCACCATCAACAACATGCTCCGCACTCACCTTCTTCGAGCATCCTTACCCCCATGTTTTTGGCGTTATACTCTTGCCACTTCAACATACCTCCTCAACATTTTACCCTCTAAAACCATCAAAAACTACACTCCCACTGACATCCTATATTCTCGACAGCCTACTTATGATCACCTAAGGGTCTTCGGATGCCTTAGCTATCTTAATCTCTCCTCTAAAGCCAAGCACAAACTGAGCCCATGCTCCACACCTTGCGTTTTCCTTTGATACCCAGAACACCATCGCGGCTACATTTGTCTTCCCCTAAACTCATCAGAACCTATAATCTCAAGACATGTCACCTTTCAAGATAATATTTTCCCTTTTCAAAATCTTTCCAAATACAAGACTGAACATTACGATGTATTCGATGACACTACCACCTCCCCGTATCTTACTTATTATCAACAACAAACAGCCTCTACACCCACTGCCACTCGCATGCCTACTCAAACAGCCATCGGGCCACATAACCCATCTACGTCCTCTACCACAGCCCACATCCCTTCACCACATTCCTCACCTTCTACTCCTACACAAAATAAAATCCCCATACAACCCATACAACACCAACCGATACCCACTCCTACACCATCTCCACCTCAACCTATACTTAATCCTCCATCCCCACCACCACTTCCGCTAAACCAACCGAATCACCCCATGCAAACACAATCTAGGAGTGGTATTGTCAAACAAAAAATACAATTTAATCTACTTACTAAACCATTATCTCCCTTACCTAAGAATATTGCTAATGCTATGAATGATCAAAATTGGAAAGATGCTATGCTAACAGAATTTCATGCTTTACTTAAACAACAAACTTGGGAATTAGTACCCCGCCCACATAATGCTAATATTATTAGGTGTCATTGGCTTTTCCGCCATAAATTCAGATCAGATGGTTCATTGGAAAGATACAAGGCAAGACTTGTTGTTAATGGCAAGTCTCAATAAATTGGGGTTGATTGTGATGAAACATTCAGCCCGATTGTTAAACCGGCTACTATACGAAAAATTTTGAGCATTGCTATCAGTCGTAAGTGGGAGATTCAGCAACTTGATGTCAAAAACGCGTTCCTTCAAGGTGACCTACAAGAAACAATGTTTATGCACCAACCTCCGGGTTTTAGTGATCCATCCTACCCTAGGTACGTTTGTAAATTACGCAAGTCTTTATACGGGCTCAAACAAGCACCGCGTGCTTGGTACCAACGCTTTGCTTCACACCTTCTTCGTATGGGTTTTTAATGTAGAAAAAGTGATACTTCTCTCTTTACTTTCTCACGGGGCACAGATATCGCATACTTACTTCTTTACATCGATGATATTGTTCTCACCTCCTCGACAAGCAAACTTCAATTGGAAATTATTGTTGCTCTTAAAAATGAGTTTGACATGACTGATCTTGGTCCTCTTACATACTTTCTTGGCATCAAAGTCAAACGCACTTCTGACTACATGTTCTTAAGTCAGCAGTCTTATACCGATACCATCATTAAATGTGCCAACATGGAGAACTGCAAACCTGCTGCAACGCCCGTGGATACACATTCTAAATTAAGTGCTAATATCGGGGATCCTGTTGTTGACCCTTCACTTTATCAAAGCCTAGTTGGTGCACTTCAATACCTCACATTCACACGTCCCGACATATCGTATGCGGTGCAAAAGATATGTCTATTTATGCATGGTCCACGGGTGCCCCATTTTAATGTTCTCAAACGTATCATCCGTTATCTACAAGGTACTAAGACACTTGGACTTCATCTTTATCCATCTACCTCGGATCAACTTGTCTCCTACACTGATGTTGATTGGGCTGGTTTCCCTGACACACGAAGATCCACTTATGGATATTGCATTTTCTTTGGCAGTAACCTCATCTCCTAGTCTGCTAAACGCCAACCCACTCTTTCTAGATCTAGTGTTGAGGCATAATATAAAGGGGTTGCTAATGTGGTGGCTGAAACTTGCTGGCTGAGAAATCTTCTTCTAGAACTCCATGTTCCTCTCAAACGAGCCACACTAGTCTACTGTGATAACGTGTCTTTTGTTTATCTTGCCAACAACCCTGTACAACATCAACGCACTAAACATGTTGAAATGGATATTCACTTTGTACGAGAAATGGTAGCCCTTGGCCACATTCGCGTCTTGCATATTCCCTCTGCCTACCAATACGCTAACATCTTCACCAAAGGACTACCAAGACAGCTCTTCCTTGACTTTCATTCCAGTCTAAGCGTCCGTGAACCTCCCGATCAGACTGAGGGGGACTCTAAGCGAATATATTAGTCTATATTTATTTATGTAAATTATATTGTGATGTATATCAAATCCTATATTGTAGGGATATTCTTGTACTATTTATACCCTTATGACTAATGAGAAGTGCATCAGTTAATACCAATTATCAGATGGTATGTAGAGTATGGTAGGTTTTGTATATTTCTTAGAAATATTAATGGTTGATAATAGATTGGACATTGGATATTAGTGTTCTTACTGTATTGTATATGTAGTTGTATAGTAATACTATAATTTTATTTTGGTTTTGTGTTTTTTAGTCATTTTTGCTTGCTATGTTGTTTGACTAGGATGAAGTATACGTAAAAACCATGTTATTTTTGTGATGAAGTATAGTTAATGTAATTAAAATAAGTTTGTAATGAATTCATTATTAAGGAAAATAATCTACATAGATTATATACTTTAACATTCCTAGTTAATGTAATTAAAAATAAGTTTGTAATGAATTCGTTGTTAATTATTCATTATATACTATGTTTTCAAGAAGTTATACACAACTTGATTAGCACAACTGGCTTAACCGTGCCCTTTTCTAGCATAAGCGTAAGTTCGAGTCCGCTTGCCAGCAATATCTACTTTATAATTCATTTTTACATTTTTTACCCATTAGTTTATGACACATATTACCAATTCAAAAACATTTCATTCAAACCATATGTTACAAATTCCATTGATCATAATAATAATTCATCCATAGTATAAGAAGATTAATTAAGCATACAACATCCCAACAAATGTCGTCACAAATTAGCTACGCGTTTTGTTCCATAGCAAAACAAGCAAACGAAATCATATTACATAGCAGAATTCCCTAGCAAATACCTATGAATGGTACTTCTGTAGCAATTCAACTATGGAATTGGCTTCCGTCACAAACTCCGTTGCATAGTAACCACAATAATGAATTCCATAGCAGCAGTACAACGGAAAGTGATTTGGTAACAAATATCGTTGAAAAATTGCTACGAAATTTTGTTCCGTAGAACTATCGGTACCATAATACCAACGGATATGGAGTCGGTAGCATTTTCCCTAGCAAGTCCCATTCTCGCTAACAGAAATAAAATCCGTAGACAACGTGGTAGCAACATTTCTATGGAACAACATTCCATAGCACGATCCATTGTAGATTAACAACGAAAATACGTTCCATAGCAACCTTCCCTAGCAAAATCGCGTTTTTCTTGTAGTGCACGTAGGCCTTCAAAATTAGAATGCAAGGCCATCAAGAACTGGACCAAGCGTTGTTCTTCCCCCTAGCAATGTAAGGCTCAAAATCTTTTAACTCTTTAGATTCAGTAAGATCCAACTGATCCAACAGATCAGACATAGCAGCATAGAAATCTTGAATGCTCTGGTCATTTTGTTGAAGGGAACAGATATCATATTCTAACTGGTATTGTTTAGCAAAGTTGGACTGAGTATACAGTCTCTCTAAGTGATTCCAAACTTCCTTTGTTGTGTCATATTTAGCCAACTGCATACCAATAGACTGACTAACAAAGTTATTAATCCAAGTTATGACCTTGGAGTTATCAGTCTCCCAAGCATCAAGCAACAAATCAAAATTCTCAGTTTGAGGCACTGAGGGGCTGTTTTGATTGGTGTAATGCTGAGGAATGTAATTGAATTATGTTGTAATTGAATTATGAAGGAATTGAATTCTGTTGCGTGTTTGGCTGCCAAATTTTGAGTTGTAATTGAAATCCATTCCCATGTCTATTTCTGTTTGGATTGATAATTTGTTGAAGGAATTGGAATGAAATTTTGTCAAATGAAAATAATACCCTTTATTAATTGATTTATAATTCACAAAAAAATACTTCTAAATAAACCAACAATCAAATTTAATACCGATTATTAACATATATTACCTAACAATCAAATATAACTTCCATTCTAAAGCATTTTTCGTACTCTTCCAAAATGATAAACCAAAATAAATACATGTTAGATAAGTTTGGAACATAGATGATATCCATGATATCACAACTTACAAAAAATGAGAAAAGTGTCTCAAAATGATACACCGAAATACTATGTGGTACATATCATTCTTCTAACATGAGCTTCATAAAAGTTTCACGTTGTTCACCTTCCAAGTTCCAAAAGGTCAGCACTGCTTCTGGCTCGCGCATTATCTTTTGACTTGCTTTAAACTTATCCCTTTGATCTATTGATGGAATCTTCAAAATTTTAGAAGTCACCATAGAAGTTTTCTTTTGTAACTCCACTTCGGCATTTAAAGATTGAGACATGGTGTTCGATGCTTCCGAAGATCTTTGCCAAGTAACACGGCAACTTTAGATATTCCCTTAATGAAAGGATCAAATTTACGTTTCCTTTTCTTAGTACTAGCACTTGAAGTTTCCTCACCTTACCTATTTGTTGTGGGTGAAATTTCCTCACTTTGTTCATTGAAATCATCTTCCATTTGCAATAATTCTTCTTCCACATTTTCATTATGTGACATATCCTCACAATCTTCGACTCTATTCCCTTGAGCCCTTTATTTTCCAAAAATGATGCACAAGTCATCATAATGAGGAAGTGATTTATTTCTCCATTTTCAGCTCCTTTATGCACCTATCACATGCAACAACAAATTATTATTTTGAACAAGAATAAAAATAGATCAAAGATATATATTAAATATACCTTTACATAAGAATCCCAAACCTCAGGTGATTCAACTGTTCCACATCGATTAACACTATCATAAGCAAACCCACTTGTGTTATTACCGGTGATCATGTCATAAACAACCTGCCACTCTTTCTTCATAGTTCTGATTCATGACTCAATATGAGGTTTCACCAAAATACCCGCATTTGGGAGTGATTCTTTCAATGCTTGTTCCAAATGTTGTAAATAACCAGATTTAAAATCGTTATCGGCTTTAAACCCACCCGCATTTACCATATTTAACATCGCCTACACAAGCTTAGCATCTTCATGTGTTGTCCACATCCTATAATTTCGACTTTTTTCAGCCATACCTACAAATAAACTACAATTATAATATACAAAAAAACCAAAAAAAGACACCAACTTACTAAAACAAGTATCATGAGACTTTTGTCCCATACACAAAAAAAAACCATCATCACAGTAAACTAAATACAATACAAATAACAGATTGATAAGGTTCAAATAAACTACAATATAATAGTAATAACGTACAAATAAACTACAAATAAACTACAAATAACAGAGTAATATGGTGCAAATAAACTACAAATAACATCAATTTGTTGTATTCCAAGAATCAAACATTGTTTGTCCTAAAATATCTCTAAACGTATTCCATTCGTCTGAAGTCCCGATGGTTGTGACATTATCATCATTTCCACCCCCATTGTCGTCGGTTCCCTCATCTGGGGAAGCATTGTCTTCAAAGGATCAATTGCCATTTCTTGCCTTACATAATTATGAAGAAGACAACATGCCATTATGATTCTATTCTTCATTACAACCGGATAATACGAGTTATCTCTTAAAACTCCCCATCTTGCCTTTAAAATACCGAAACATCTTTCTATAACATTTTGTGCAGTAGAATGCCTCATATTATATAATTCTTTTGGAGTGGTCGGTTGATGTCCATCACCAATCATTCAAGTGATACCTTTAACCTCTATAAAGGGGCAAGAAAACCTTCTCCGTTTGTATATCCAACATCTACTAAGTAATAGCCTAAACATAAATTATAGTTAATATAACAGCGATGTGTAATAGATAGTTAATTTATTATTGATAAGTACCTGGTCTTCGAATTTTTAATCCATTTGGTCTTAGCAAGGCATTTCTAAGCACTCTACTATCCGCAGTTGATCCTTCCCATCTCGGTAATACATAGATAAATTGCATATTTTGTGAACAAACCCCCAACATATTTGTAGCTATATCATTTTTTCTTGTTCTATACCTAGGTTTATCTTCAAGTGGCACTGAACACTTTATATGTGTTCCATGTAAAGCCCCTAGACAGTTCTTAAACCACTTCCATCTTTGATCCGCGGAGTCTTCAGTAATAGGTTCAGGTCTCTTAAGCAAATAAGGATGCAATCTTATCACCGCATGACATGCTCGAGTGACAAGTCTACTAATTGTTTCTCCCGAACGATGAAAACGACAAGTAAGGACTCAATGCTTAACATTATGGGCAATTATGTGAAGGAATATGGCAACTTGTTCATCAACATTCATATATCTAGTTGCTTTTAACCCACCTAATGTTTCTAGCATGCAACACAATCTTATAAAACATCTCCTATTCATCATAAGTTGTGATAAACACATGGTGTCGCTCTCATAAGCATACCTATGCAATATGGTGTATTGATCGGTATGTGATGCTATCATCCGGATATGTAGTCTACTGCATTTGTATTTGGCTATCAAATTGCATAAGGTAGTAAAAACCATACAACTGATACCATAACTTGGTTCTAATATGCCACAACTTTCCTTCTCCCTAACCTACGTCCACATGTTAAACTAAGTCGAGACATAACCTAACCTGTAAAAAATTCAAGTAAAAACATAAAAAACAGGTTCATTAAGAAGAATTCAAAATCCATCTCGTAAACTGAGGATAAACAACAAAAACTAAATAATAATGCAAGTGAGGAAAGGTCGACAATTTCCTGTGGACTTTTTCCAAGAGTTAGCGTCGTCGACTTTTTTCCAAGAGGCATCAATTTTCCCGCCAACATAGAAGATGACAAAGAAATAGAAAGCATGAAGAAGAAATCAAATTGGAAAATTGTGATAGAGGCTGGAACGATTTGAAGGAACCGATTGGAAGAAACTAATTAGCGAATCAGATTAAACGAAGATGACAAAGAAATTAATAGAAAGCATGGTGAAGAAATCAGATTAACATACATGTATGATGAATGAAAATGACGAAGATGGCAAGGATCAGTTCGGTCGCTGGATTGGAGGTCCTCCTACACGAAAGGAATGAAAGAAAGCGAGCAATAAACTGGAATTAGGGTTGCGTTCTTTTTTGTTGAAAGGAAAGGGGTATTTTTGTCTCAATAAAATATGGAACATGCGTTGTATTTGAAATCTTCTCTCATAGCCAAGGAATCTGATTACACTTGAGAAGTGCATGTTTTTTTCATTTAGTAATTCAATTCCTTATAAAAACCTAGCCAAACACACTTTGTAATTGGAATTCAATTCCAATTACAAAGGAATTTAGCCAAATACATCACAACAAACACGCCCTGAGGGTTTGGCTTTAGTCCCAGTGACATAGCCCCACATGTTCTTCCCACGAAGGAAGTTCTTCATAACGTAACTCCAATACGTATAATTCTTTCCATCAAGACGAGTACTGATTAACTGAAGGGAATCATCCTTTCCAGTCATGTTGACAATGAATAAATAACCACAATGACAGTATAACAATCTGAGAGTAAAAGGAGTAACAAACCAACGAAAGCAATCAATCGGACAACGAATCAACACATCAACAACGATTACCAGCAACAACAAACGAATACCATCTGCTACAGTAACCCTAGACAAAAACTTCTAACAACAACAACGAAACAACAACAACAAGGAAGTTCGATCCGCGCCACAAATGACTGCTACAAAGGCTTCGAACAATGTATCGAACCTCTGGTATTATATCATGATAACATTGTCATATGATTATGATAAATAGAAATTACAAGGGTTCTCAATGAAAAGCATAAAGACTACAAAGAATAAAGCGGATGTAATACTAGCTAGACAAAAACCCTAATGAACTAAAGACTAAAGGGTTCATAAACAAGTGGACTAATAATATATAGGCTAACAAGACACTACTAACAATTTTGTATCTTTATGTTACAACATTATTTTTAATATTTTTCATATTAAGTCATTATACTTTGAAAGTTGGCCGAGTTTCATTATTGTATTTTTTTTCTTATTATGACATTATATTTCGAAAAATCTACAAATTATGGAAATTGTTTTGGTTCTGGATCATATTTTATAATAGGTATAATTTTAAATGTATAATCTTGTAATGAAAAAAAAAATACTACAATGCACAAATCAATAGAATTACGTTGCATTTAACATATACATTATTAACTATTTTATTTGGTTCTTAATGATTCCACGTATCCACCTTTTATTGCACAATCCTATCTTCAAAAGCAAGAAATGGTTATGAATGTACCGCAATTCAATCCATTTTTTGTGTTGTTTTGATTAAATGTGTAGTTTTTAATCACAAATTATTGCCATGTTGTCACATATGCTATGCATGACAATTTTAGCTTCTATGCCAAAACATGGGATACGACTTTTACATTTGCCAATGACTTATTTTGAAATGTGCTAAATTTCGACCTTAAAAAAGGACTAACTGTTAATAAGGTATATACACGTTTAATCATTAAACTTAAATCTAATGTATTTTACTTTTTTGTGAATATAAAATGTATTTTATTTTTGCTTATAATAGCAATGCACTTACATTTCTTTAAAACCAATATCAACATATTTTCATATTTACTGGTAACAATTATATTCAGGTTGAAACTGTAATATGAAATATATTTTTACTCATAATAATACCATACTTATATTTATTTACAAAATAGCAACATACTTATCCTCTTTTTCCCTTTCCCGAGAAGATATCGACAAAATAAAGTGATTTATGAACAAACATAGTTGGAAATGTATTTAAATATTATAACAAGTTGGAAGATCGAAGGAAAAAATAAAGACAAATTGGTGATTTGAAAAAATAAACGACAAGAAATTGGTGATTCGAGTTATTCTTTGTCAATTATGAATATAAGTTATCGTTGTTGAGAATGTTTATTGATTTTATTTAGGGGAAATGACAAAAATGCCCTACGAACTTTCTAGGGTTTACTCGTTGAGTCTCTAAAGTTTTTGTCGGATTTTATGGGTCCCTAAACTAGGATATGACCTGCTCTGTTAGTCCCTATCAACTTGTAATAGCCGGTTTAGTGACATTTTAGACCAAAAACACTCACATTGTGCCCCTATAAAGCCAAAAAAAATAAGATCAGAGACCAATTCGAACAAAAAAAAATCTCCTTTTCTTCTAAATCCTCAATTCGATGAAAAAAAGAGATTAAATCTCGTTTTCTCTATGAACCTCATCAAACCCACACATCCTTCTTCACATCGCATCCATCAAACCTGTAACTCAGAGGGAGAAGGAGAAGTAGCTTCTGCGATTTGATCAGAGAAGAAGGAAGGAGGGGGTCAATTCCTTGAAGAGCTGAAATCGAATCAAAGAAAATAGTGGAAGGGGGTTGTGATCGAGAAACAATTAGAATGGGAAGAGGGTTGTGATCTTCGGTGAGGGTGTGTGATGATCAAGGGTGAAGACGGAAAGAAGAGCAGCGATCGATTTCTTGAGAGGGTACGAATTGAGTTTTTTGGTCTAAAATGTCATCAAACTTATTTTTTGGCTTTATAGGGGCACAATGTGAGTTTTTTTGGTCTAAAATGTCACTGAACCGTCTATTATAGGTTGACAGGGACTAAAAGAGTAGATCATATCCTAGTTTAGGGATCCATAAAACCCGACAAAAATTTTAGGGACGTAACGGGTAAACCCTATAAAGTTCGTAGGGAATTTTTGTTATTTTCCCTTTTATTTATTTATTTATTATTATTTTTGTAGTTTTGTGGTTCCTTTTTCGATTGAAAAAGTCTAGTTGTTTGGTTGGTATTTATCTACATCCTTTTATATTACGGAATGATCACTTCGATTGAAATACTTAAAAGCTTTTACATGAGATTGGATTGGTGCATATAGAAAAATGGTGGCCAAACCGTACATCGTAAATCATAAACCCAAAATATAAATCCAAAAAATAATATTTGCTAAAAATGAATATAAATGTGTGCATACCTTATAGATATATTTTAATTGGTAAATAATATTATTTTATTTATAGAACAATCACACTAAAATATCCGTAGACAAAACTTCAAATCATTTTTTTCTAAGCCGCTTTTAGGAGAAAACTTCATATACTGTTCTAAAGGGTTTTACTGGTGGGATGTCAAGTTCACCAAGCAAATTACACCATTTGTTTGCAAATAAAACGTAATATAATAGTAAAAAGGGATATCGATACTCGAGTAAATGGTTGTATTCAATCACCAATGCAATCTAAAAGAATTAGTATAAATAAACTAACTAACTACAGTTAAACTAAAAAAGGTATTAGCTATTGTGAAGCCATATATACCTCTAATGAAGAAGAAAACTATAAATACCGATCTTGATATAGTTGATGTGTGATCTTTGAGAAGTTTCAAACATATCATTTTTGGGTTTTGATTTTAAAAATAGTTATATACAAAATTCATAATTTGTCATTGCGTAAATGACCACCAGGTTCAAAATTTTGTATAATAAAAAAATTAGATGTGGATTTTCGAACTCCATATCTACGTAATGTTTTGTAAACATGTGGATTTTCGAGTAAAAAAAATATAACTTCGAAATCGACAAATCAAATACTTAAAAATATATGTTATATGGGTTTAAAAGACTAATACAAAATATTTGATTTTTTAATATGTACCGTCAAATTTTAAATAATTTTTTTTACATTTTTTTAATTTTTTTTTCTTCTTTTTGATAATTTTATTTATCGCATCAATACTATCATATGATCTAGTTAATGATCATTGCTGATAAGTATTTTAAATAAAAACGATTTGGGTGTAAATATTCTAGGCTTCAATCTTAAAATAACTCATCTTACCGAAAAAAAAATAGTTATCACAACATCAATTCATAAAAATAGTATTTAATCAAACTAAATTGATGATATCATGGTAGCTTTCTCTTTTGTAATCAAGAAACACTCACACATGAAATTGCACATGTTGTATATTTGTGCTCCTCAAGTTGTTCATAACGATAACTTGAACAAATAGATTATTTTAACTTGAAAGTTGTGCAATAAATATTATAGTTTTATTGTACATTTTAGCCGTGATCAAAGAAAAAGACGACAAGTCAATATCATTTTTAAAATAGGCCTAATAATTTTTTTTTATTAATTTAAGGCATGTTTGATTTTTATTAATTAAAGGCATGTTTGATAAAAATAACAAGATTAGAAGTTAGTTTTTGTTTGTATATAGATGTCTTGATAAATTAGTTGTATATTTTATAATTTATATAAAACATTATAAAAACTAAAAGTTAAAGACCCGTGAAAAGATCATAAAAGATAAAATGAAACATAAAACAACATGAACAACAACAACAATAATTTCTCTAAATATCAAATTACCACAAAACATAAAATTTTCATTTTACCTTTTATTGTCTCAATACACAATCTCTTGCATTTCTTTTCTTAAACTCATTTATATTATCTTATAAAAGCGACTTAGACTTTTCTTGACCAATTTCATGAAGCTATATCTTCTTATCTCATGAAATTTCTCTAAATGACCAAATTACCTTTTTGGTAAGTTATCCACCTGAAACCAAATCTCTTTAAATTTTGAGTTCTTATAATTATAACTCATGTGTTATATCATATCCATTCATAAGTGCTTAAAAGCGTGGTCCAAAAACCTAACATTTACATAAGTAGCTCTTCTAAATCATGCACTTTTTCAAAAGAACTATTAAGAAATAAATTCAACCTATATTAAGTCTACATGTTTAAGCACATACCTAAGGATGGCATAAACAAGTGTGCTTTAATTTCTAAAAGTAAGCTTTTCGCATTGAATTCAACTCATAACTAGCTATTAGAAGGGAATATGGTATCTCCACCTTAGAGATATCAAGTAGGCCTTAAACCTATCACTGCCTCTGGCTTATTTACCAAGTTCCTAGCCAAACTCTACGTCAATTGATGAACTAGATTTTGTTGAGATCGAAAAAATTCAACATAAATAATTCCAGGGGTTATAAGCTCATGTACCATACATTTTTTAACGCCTAAATGTCATGACTTTCCATACACTTGACGATATGCCTTTGCCAAAGTGGCAACCCTATCACAATGTATAAAAATATGTGAAATTGATTTTTCCACGATGAAATCTTATATATCAAATTCCTTAGCCATTATGCTTCCTTACCAATAGTTTCAAAGGATACAAATTTGGATTCCATAGTAGAATTTATGTCATAAGTTTGCATTTTAGAAGCCTTGGAAATTTCACCTCCTCCAAGCAGGAATACCCAACCACTTGTAGACGATTGGTCATCAAGATTGGTAATCCAACTAGCATTAACATATCCTAATATAATAGAAGGAAATCTCATATAATTTAAACCTTAGTCCATGGTTTTATTAAGACACTTATGCACCCGTATTATTGCTTGCCAGTGAAAAGTATTAGAATTGCTAATAAACCTACTTAGCTTTCCTACAACAAGTACAATATTATGCCTTGTGCTAGTCATGTCATATATTAAACAACCAATGGCCTTTTAATACTCAAGTTTTGAAACTACTTGATCAATATTAAACATAAGTTTAATACTTAGATTCATAAGCATACTTATAAGCAAACAATATGAATAATTGAATTTCTTAAGTACCTTCTCAATACCTCTTTCACACAAACTTCATTTTCAATTAAGTTAATTTAACAACCGCTCGACAGCCCCAAACTTTAAGATATCCTAGGTTTGGTTTATTTTTATACCAAAATTCATAGAGATTTATTTTGTTCCTTTTGTTTGGAACCCTATTCAATAAATAGAAAAATGATAACACAACTTCTCTCCATAATCCATCGCTTAATCTTGAATATAATAACATAGAATTCACAATTTCCTTGAGAATTCTATTTTTCCTATCTAATATATATCATTTTTTGAGGGGCATATAGAGTCGTTGTTACATCCTAAAAAACCACAACAAGTTTAAACTTTTAAAAACAATCCATAGTCATCAAATGTTTAAAAATCATTGTTTCCAAATTGTTTATCCGTATCAGAGTATCCTAAAATTATAAGCCATAAACAGAGGATGTGTACGGTCACGCCTTCGCCTTCCCGCGATCATCAGAAGTACCTGAAACAACAACTAAAACTGTAAGCCAAAGCTTAGTGAGTTTCCCCCAAAATATCAACACAAATCAAATAACATATACAACAGGATGTCGGGTCCAATCAACCATCGGGTTGGAATACCCCAGGCCCAGTCAACCATCGGGTCCAGTCATCCTCGGGATGGAACACCCTCGGGTTGGAATGCGAATATACAACGGGTCTAATCATCCTCGGGATGAATACCCTCGGGCACAGTCAACCATCAGGTTGGAATGCCCCCAGTCTGTTAGCTCACACACAAAGCAGTAAAGTCTCAACCACAACTCTAAATATGTCGACATATACATAACAGATAAACATATAATCAACCAACAAACAAACAGGTAGATCTACAGATCACTATCGCATAGCAACACCCTAGAGGCTAGAAACTAGGATACAGATCTAACGGATCACTATAGCATAACAACATATGGTAAACCAGGATATCAATCCAATGGGTCGGCCTTGATGCCTTCGACCCGTAAGTACAGTGAGGAAGACTCACCTCACAGTTTGAACAATAATTGATAAGGTCTCGACACCAAATCTCAGCTCTAACCGTCACCTATCCAACCAAATGACCAATTCTCAACCACAATCCAAAATACCCAAATTACCCTTAAGTCAAACTTGGTCAAAGTTAATAAGTCAACCGAGTCAACACAAAGTGCATACGCGGGGCGTACTTCAAATTTACGCGGGACGTACTCGAGCATTGACCACCATCGGGGTGGTTGACCACGTACGCGCTGCATACTCAAATTACGTGGGGCATACGCCCAGTCTTCGCAAAACTCATTAAGAGCTTAATGCCTTAAGCTCTTATGTCAATTTTTCAGATCCAAGGCCAAATCATCCTCAAGAGTCATAAAGTTTCCAACTTTATGACTTTGTATGTCCATTAAGTTCTTAACTCAACATCTTAATACGTTAAGTCTTTCTAAAGAACGCATGGAGCAAAACCAACCATTAAGACCCATTTTTGTGACTCAAGGACCTTCTAAGTGTCTGAAAGGACGACTTATTGGGTGAAGAACAGGTTATGCTCATGAAACACCACATTTGGGACAAAAGAACCTAAAACCAAACCCAAAACAAGATCTAAATGAAACTTCACCAAGTTCAAAACTTTATACCTCCAAGTGATGCCAAATGAAGGTGTGTTTCTGGATCTAAAGTGCTTCACTACTTCAAGATGATCTCTACTTCCTTCCTTGTTCTTCAAAGGCACAAAACACGCAAACAAGCTTAAAAATGCTTCATAATGTGATTAGGGTTGCAAGGTCGTTTGAAGGATGGAGGCTGATGGAAGGAGCCAAGGTTGGGAGTTAATGATGAATAAATATGGTCCAAACCCTAAAGATTAGGGTTTGGGACTTCACCGCGTACGCCCTGCGTACACAAAGCGTACGCCCAACGTACGTGGCTCCACCCCAAAAATCCAAAAGTGTCACAAATAGCCCCTCCCATCCACAAGTCTTACATTACAATGACCAAAATGCAATAAATCTCAATGTAAGGGTCAAAGATGAAAGTACCTCAAAACACGATGTTACAGTTATAGTATCATGTTTGATTCCTACAAATTAGAAATAACTAGGATCCTAATTTTCACCACCTCTATTTGTGAGAAGTCTTTTGATTAATAGGTTGCTTGGTATGATCTGAACTTTTAAGATCTAAATTTTTAAGATGTTTTAATTTTTACGAGACTTCGAATTTTTAGGATCTAGATTTTTAAGAGGCTGGAGAGCGAAAAAGGAGGTGGTCGTGTGAAATAGAAAGAGAAGAGGGAAAAACGTTTACTTAAAAATTATGGTATATCCATAATATGTTCCTCTTTTTTATTCAGATACAACTCTTTCTCTTAAAAATTAAGAGATTGTTGAACAATTAATATTCATAAATTAAGAGGCTATAAATGCTATGAATTTGAAAAATCAAGAGTGTGCCTCTTAATTGAAAATTTTAGAGGCTACCATACAACCCCTAAGTCATTTTGTTGCAACTCAAAATTTGTAAATTTATCTAGGGCTTTATCCTTAGAATCTAATAAGTATATATAGAAAAAATGAGTGTAATCATCTACGAATGTGATAAAGTATTTCTTATTACTTAAATACGGAGTTACATGCAAAGCACATAAATGACTATGTATTAATTCAAACATAATAAAATGTTTATTTAGATTTGGAAAAAGGTTGCATAGTTATCTTGGTTAACATGCAAGTTTTTACGCTTATCTACATTTATGCCAAAAGGTGATATTAATCCATTTTTAGACATTTTAGACATTCATTTATATTGAATATGTCCTAAACGTGCTTGTCAAATAGAAGAATCAGTAATATTTGAACAAGCCACAGGCACACACATGCACTCTCTCTCTCTCTCTCTCACACACACACACACACACATATATATATATATATATATAATCTGCAATCTCATTATTCAAATTCAACCTTAACATACCATTAGTAAAATAATATACCACACTTCAACAAGATATACTTATCGAACTCACACACACACACACACACACATATATATATATATATATATATATATATATAATCTACAATCTCATTATTCACATTCAACCTTAACATACCATTAGTAAAATAATATACCACACTTCAACAAGATATACTTATCGAACTCATACACGTATTTATAACCATATTTATTTAAAACACCACTAGAAACCAAGTTCTTCCTAATCTTAGGTAGATGTATCACATTTCCAAGAACTAAATACTAAAGGCATTGAACCACGATCAATAACTGGAGCTTTATTATTGTCTCTCGTACATAGCATTGATAAACCATCTATTATATCGTAATCCTTAAACCAATAGCGATCCTTACATACATGACTCGTCTCCCATGAGTCAATCCACCATACATGATTATCATTCTGCATATAAAATGTATCATTAACCTGTAATACAAGATATATAACAAACTTAGTACCAAAAATAAATTCTAACATTGTTATGGTTTTGGACCTTGATCTTGTGATCCATGTCCAGAAGTTCTTGCTCTATTCTTGTTCTTCTTCAAAACGACAGTCACATTTTATGTGACTGCGTTTTTTGTAACTCTAACATACAAGTTTTGGTTTCTTGTTTGGATGTGTCTAGTTAAATTTTCTTTTCTTTTTCTTTCCTTTGTTATGTTTATGGTTTTATATATCTTCCACCGTGTAACGCCCCGATTCTCAGGTATTAATTACATAAGAATTATTGGATGAAGCCCTACTCGACGAGTCGGTCGACCTACTCGTCGAGTAGCAGCGGGGTGGGACCGCGTGTTAAGTGACCTACTCGACGACTCCACTTTAGGACTCGGCAAGTAGGAGTTGGCAGATGAAACCCTAAATCTCGGGGTTTGCACCCATATTTAAAGGAGCCTTAACCTCCGTTGGCCTCCTTGCAGTCTTTGAGAGCCCTTAAAACCCTAATACGTGTGTGTGTGTGTGACATTGTGTGATTGAAGCTTGAAAAGAGGATTTTGGAGAGAGAAGGCTTAGAGGAGAAGGGTATTGGAGCAAGTGGAGTGTGGAAATCAGCTCTTATCTCAGTCATCATCTTCTGGAGGTAACCAAATCGCCTTTCTTCTTGTGAATCTCTTCCATTGTTGAGTTTTAGGGTTTTTGGTGAAGTATTAAGTTGAAAGGATGATCTATGGGCTAGATCTGAGGTTGTAACTTCGGATCTGGACCCTCCTTGGATGCTAGAATCATAAAGTTGTTGTACTGGTTGTGATTGAGGTCCCTCTTAGACTTGAAGCTTCATTAAGAACTTAAAATAGACATTTAGAGCCTTTATAGACATGCATGCACGTAAAGTTTGCAACTTTACGTGATAAGTATGCCCTAGAAGCTTGGATCTGTGATCTGGGGCCGCTGCATGGCTCAAATCAAGTCTGTATGGAAAAAGGACTGAATGGACTCGGCGAGTCGCAAGGCTGACTCGGCGAGTCACATGAAGATGGCTGTGAAATCGACGAGTTGGATGAACAACTCGGCGAGCCCGATGAAGATCACGATAAGACTCGACGAGTTGAAGAACAACTCGGCGAGTCGGATGAGTTTTCCCTAGATTATGTATGTGTGTGTATCTGTCGAGTTGCAAGGAGGGAACTCGACGTGTGACCTTAAGTTTGATCGAGGATCAAAGGAACTCGACGAGTCACTCCGATGACTCGGCGAGTTGGAATGTACTTCAG
Organism: Lactuca serriola; assembly: GCF_051521515.1. Classification (NCBI taxonomy): domain Eukaryota; kingdom Viridiplantae; phylum Streptophyta; class Magnoliopsida; order Asterales; family Asteraceae; genus Lactuca; species Lactuca serriola. Next base: position 64,046,812 of record NC_136410.1, on the reverse strand, counting down.
GGAACTTGGCGAGTAGCCAAGGGTACTCGGCGAGTTAAGGTTAACAGGGACTGTTGACCTTGATTGAGGACTTTGACTTTGACCAGGGGTTGACTAGTGGTTTATGGAGTACCTTGTAAGGTTAAGGACTTATGAGTATGATGTACTATGATGATAGGTGGTGGAACTTGTGTCAAGTGATCCGAGAGTTGGAGTATACCTTTCGTGTCGACATCTGCGAGGTGGGTTATCCTCACTACATCGATAGGGTTTACGGCACCAAGGCCGGCCCTTTAGTTGTTATTGTTATGGTATGTTGCATGTGGTTATGATTTGTTAGTTCGGAATCGAGGTAGACAATATGTTATGCTTTTATGATCCGTAGGGATTGGTGTGTTAGTGACCTGATAGGTTGGTACTCTAGTTATAGGAGAATTATATGATTATGATTAGCGAGATAGATATGCTTGATGTTTGTATATTCCAGTATATGATAGCTATGCGCACATGGTTATTTGCTTGTTGGTCGGGTTGAGGCGGTCCTGCTTTGTGCTGAAGGCCAACATACCCTATGAGCGGTCTGGGAAACTGTAGGCCCACGTGGCGGACCAGTCATGCCGGAGGCTCGGGATAGATTCAGATAGACTGTACGACCGGTAGGGCGGTCCAATTAGGCCGATGGCCCAGTATACATGATGATTGATTGATTATTACTGATATGGTATTGTTAGTGTGGTATTGGTATTTTGGGGGTAGCTCGCTAAGCCCTCGGGCTTACAGTTTTCAGTTTATTGTTTCAGGTACTTCAGGAGTCCATGGAAAGGCGAAGGCGTGACCGTACCGCTCCTCATCCTTATGTTATGATTTTTGGGACACTCTGATGGAAAATGATTTGAAAACATTTTTGTAAACGATGCTTTACGGTTTTTATTTATGATTGAGAAAGTTTAAATTTGGTGTAAAAATTATGGATGCTACAAGTTGGTATCAGAGCCTTGGTTTGAGTGAATTGGAGGAACACTCATGTGAATCCAGTCTCAAATCAAGGAGATTTTCGGAACATAAGTTTTAAAATGGTTCTCAAAATAAGGATAGAGGATCCAGAGGGTACAATCAGTCAGAGCCTGTAAGTGAACCCCAAAATAGAATACGGTTATTTGATACTCTGATATGTTAGAACAACATGCTAGTGCTAGGCTAGGGATCTTCAGGAATCGCATGATAGCCTTTCCTGAACATATGATGCCTATTAGCCTAGGGTTTCTTGTACATGGAATTGACATCATAATTGTAGATGTTTGGTGTATGCATCACGACTGTGTATAATCAAGATCTTATAGCCTGAGAATGTCTGATTCGACCATAGTGTAAGATTAGATATTCGAAAGTCTATGGGGTCCAGTGTTACGTGCAGCTAGCATGCACCATCGCTGCAGGGGATGATGGAAGTTTCATGGATGTGAGGGTTGTGATAAGTGGTGAGGCTAGATGTGAGATATTTGGTATTCCCCTAGAAGTGAGGGTTGGGCGCATTCCTATGTTGATGATATTGTTAGGGAGTTGTGATGATACTTGAGACAAATATGGGTAGGTGTGGAAGGTAGTATGGGCCCGTACTACTGAAAGCACAGGACCCATACGCGTAGCAAGGAAATCACAACCCCTGGGGTTTTTGGGGTTTTGGTCTCCCGACATTATGTTATTTATCTGATGACTTGTATGTATATATTCCAGTATGGTGGTGACGAGACGTGTTGCTTCGGGATCCGGATCAGGATCAGGATGAGGATCGGGGTCGGGAGACGGAGGGTTGGAGATGCCATTAGCACCTGAGCCCGTGGTTCAGATAGGGACCGTGGAGTTGGATGCTAGGATCAGGGAGATCATGCACGACGAGATTGTTGTCGCGTTCCGAGCGCAGCTGCCAAAGATGTTTGGCTCGATTAAGACCGCGATGGTTGAGTATTTTGATGAGCGATATGCAGCTCTAGCAGAGACAGCTGCCGCTACAGCCACTTCGGCTGTAACTGCGGCAGGGGTTGGAGGAGGAACCGACATGGCTTTCCAGTACCGGGACTTCGATAATACGAAGCCCCTGACATTTTATGGTACGCAGAATGCGATTAGGTCTATGAGGTGGTTATCTGACGTGGAGGGCTGTTTCTTCACGTGCTCATGTCCTGCTGACCAAAAGGTCAGGTGTGCCCTGAACCTGCTGAGGCTTGGGGAAAAGGACTGGTGGAGGCTGACGACTGGGTCGTATACTGATGATCAGCGGGCTGCTGTTACTTGGGAGCAGTTCAAAGATATGTTCTGAACCCGCTACGTTCCACGCATTGAGCGGGAGCGGCTTGCGCATGAGTTTTTGACATTGAGGCAGGATGGGGAGTCTGTGATGGAGATTACCCGTATGTTCACGGAGAGGGCTATGTTTTTCCCGGAGTTTTCTTCAGAGCAGTCTCAGATGACTCATTATCTGAGTATGCTCAAGACTGATATTCGATAGTTTGTGTCTACTCAGCGATGTGATACCCTCCTGGACCTTCAGGAAGTCGCACGACGGTGTGAGTTGGAGATAGAGCTGCAGTTGAAGGAGCAGCGTCATGCACCAACACAGTCTCAGCCGACGCCTAAACAGTCTAAAACCGCTGATACATGGTCCGGGGGTCATCAGAGCCGTACTTGTGGAAAGTGTGGCAAGGCTCATTCGGGGGTTTGTCGAGCAGGAGGTGGGTGCCACAAATGTGGCAAGGAGGGGAACTATGCCAGGGATTGCCGTTAGTCCACCCCTCCAGCAGATATGAGGATTTGTTACCATTGTCATCAGGTTGGTCATGTGAAAACCAACTGTCCGCAGCTCGCCGCCAAGCCGACGCAGGGTTCCACGCCAGCTGCTGGGAGGATTGGAGATGGGAGGCCAGTCAAGGTGGAGCCTCCGAAGGCTTAGGTTCGCGCCTTCCAGCTCATAGTCGAGGAGGCCAAGTCAGCACCAGATGTGGTTGCTTGTATGTTTTCTATTCCTTGTCTCAATTATTGTATTCATGTTATGCTTCTTGATTGTACCTGTGATTAGGTACGTTTTTAGTGAATTCTTTGCCCGCTTTGGTATTATTTGACTCAGGGGCGAGTCGATCGTTTGTATCTCAGACCTTCTCTAGAGGGTTCATTGTGCAGATAGATGATCTTGAGTGTCAATTGCGGGTTTCGATCACCAACGAGAACGGGGTCTCTGCTTCTTCGGTCTTCCGGGGATGCGAGTTGGAGATTTTCGGGGTGCCTTTCCCGATAGATTTGATTACTATTCCCATGAGGGATGTAGGCGTGATTATAGGGATGGATTGACTTAGCCGTTTTGGCGCCATGATCGACTGTGAGGGGCAGCGAGTGGTGGTTCGAACCCCAAGTGGGGGAGAACTTGTAGTATATGGTGAGGGCACCAGGTTGGGATCAGGGTTTTGTTTGGCAGCCAAGGCTCGACAGTATATTCAGCACGGGTGTGCCGGCTATTTGGCGTATGTCATGGATACGTGGGTTAGAGAGCAGCTCTCAGTTTCTGAGGTTCCGATGGTGAGGGAGTTTACAGATGTGTTTCCAGAGGAGTTACCCGGAGTGCCTCTGGAGAGGCAAGTTGAGTTCAGGATTGATCTAGTGCCAGGTGCGGTCCCTATCGCTAAGGTGTCGTACCGACTGGCACTGCCAGAGATGCAGGAGTTGTCATCTCAGTTGCAGGAACTGTTGGGTAAGCAGTTTATTCGTTCGAGTAGTTCACCCTGGGGAGCACCGATCCTTTTCGTTAGGAAAAAGGACGGCTCGCACAGGATGTGCATTGACTATAGGGAGCTGAACAAGTTAACGGTGAAGAACCGTTATCCGCTTCCAAGGATAGATGATCTTTTCGATCAGCTACAGGGTGTAACTTGGTTTTCTAAGATTGATTTGAGATCAGGATATCACCAGGTCAGGGTGAGGGAGGAAGACGTGGATAAGACTGCGTTTCGGATTCGTTATGGTCATTACGAGTTCGTGGTGATGCCGTTTGGACTCACCAACGCTCCAGCAGTGTTCATGGATCTCATGAACCGAGTATGCAGACCGATGCTTGATTGCTCGGTCATTGTGTTTATAGATGATATCTTGGTGTACTCCAAGACTCGAGAGCAGCATAAGGAGCATCTCAGGGAGCTGCTGGAAGTTCTGAGGCGAGAACGGTTGTATGCTAAGTTCTCGAAATGCGAGTTTTGGTTACGAGAGGTCCAGTTCCTCGGACACCTCGTTAACCAGGAGGGGATTTTGGTCGATCCGGCCAAGGTGGAGGCGGTTATGCAGTGGGAGACCCCGAAATCTCCCTCTGATATCAGGAGTTTCTTGGGTTTAGCAGGGTACTATCAAAGGTTCATTCGTGATTTCTCTAAGATCGTCGTACCCCTTACTCGTCTAACAAGGAAGGGGGTGGATTTCCGGTGGGGCCCTGAGCAACAGAGGGCGTTTGAGACCCTCCAACAGTGTTTATGCGAGGTGCCAGTGTTGACACTCCCCGAGGGAGTGGAGGATTTTGTGGTATTTTGTGATGCATCCATCACTGGCTTGTGGGCAGTCCTCATGCAGAGAGGACGGGTGGTAGCCTACGCATCGCGACAACTTAAGCCGCATGAGACGAGGTACCCCACGCACGATCTTGAGTTGGGAGCCGTGGTTTTCGCTCTCAAGATTTGGAGGCACTATCTGTACGGGGTCCGTTGCACTATATACACAGATCACAAGAGTTTGAGACACATCATGGATCAGCCGAACCTGAACATGAGGCAGCGCAGGCGGCTGGATGTAGAATTGCGAGATCCTTTACCATCTTGGTAAAGCGAATGTGGTTGCAGATGCTCTGAGCCGCAAGTCAGCTGGGTCCTCGACCCCAGCCAGGTGTATGAGGATAGCGGTGGATTCCCCACTGGTGGGTTTGATCAGGGATGCTTAGATTGAGGGCATGAGACCAGAGAACTGGAAGTTGGAGAGGATTAAGGGCGAAAGCGCCCGGTTTCAGGATAGCCATAGATTGTTGACCCGTTACGGTCGGGTTTAGGTTCCGATGTCCGGAGGGGTCCGGAAGACAGTGATGGAGGAGGCTCATAAGTCTCGTTTTTCGATTCACCCGGGGCCACCAAGATGTACCGTGATTTGAGTTCGAGTTATTGGTGGCCTGGCATGAAGCGAGATATCGCTTGGTTCGTTAAAAGGTGCTTGACCTATAGGATGGTCAAGGCCGAGCATCAGAGGCCGCATGGTAAGTTGCAGCCTATAGAGATTCCCATGTGGAAATGGGAACGGATCGCGATGGATTTCATCACGAAGTTGCCGAAGACGGCAAGGGGGTTCGATGCCATATGGGTCATCGGGGATCGATTGACCAAGAGTGTCCATTTCCTAGCCATTTGGGAGAGTTCGTCAGCAGAGAAGTTGGTCGACCTGTACGTCAGGGAGATTGTCTCTCGCCATGGGGTTCCAGTTTCTATCGTTTCCGATCGAGATGTCAGGTTTACTTCCCGTTTTTGGCAGAAGTTCCATGAGGAACTGGGTACACGACTGCATTTTAGTATGGCGTTCCATCCACAGATTGATGGGCAGAGTGAGCGGACCATTCAGACCCTCGAGGATATGTTGAGGGCGTGCGTTATTGATTTCGGTGGGAGTTGGGATTCCTACCTACCGCTTGCAGAGTTCGCCTACAACAACAACTATCATTCCAGTATTGGCGCCTCGCCTTTCGAGCTGTTGTACGGGCGGAAGTGTAGGACCCCAATCTGTTGGGGCGAGGTTGGGCACAGAGTGATGGGTCGGACAGAGGTAGTTCTGCAAACTACCGAAATGATACAACAAATTAGGCAGAGACTGCAGACCGCTCAGAGCCGGTTGAAAAGTTATGCCGACCGACGCCGATCTGAGCTGGAATTTCAGGTGGGTGACATGGTTCTTCTGAAGGTCTCACCCTGGAAGGGTGTGATCTGCTTCAGGAAGAGGGGAAAATTGGGTCCCCGTTACATTGGGCCGTTCAGGATTATCGCCAGGGTTGGCAGGGTGGCTTATAGGCTAGAACTTCCGGATGAGCTTAGCCGGATCCACAACACATTTCATGTTTCGCAATTGCGAAAATGCATTATGGACCAAGAGGCAGTGATATCGTTGGATGACATTCAGGTCGATGAGCGCCTGTACTATGTGGAAAGGCCTGTGGCGATTTTGGAAAGGAAGAAGAAGATTTTGCGGAACAAGGAAATACCTTTGGTAAAGGTACAATGGGAACATTGGAAGGGATCCGAGTGGACATGGGAGCCGGAGGCGGAGATGCGCGGGCATTATCCGACATTGTTTATTCCAGCGGACTTCGAGGTCAAAGTCTAGTTCAAGTGGGGGAGAGTTGTAACGCCCCGATTCTAAGGTATTAATTACATAAGAATTATTGGATGAAGCCCTAATCGACGAGTCGGTCGACCTACTCGTCGAGTAGAAACGGGGTAAGACCGCATGTTAAGTGACCTACTCGACGAGTCCACTTTGGGACTCGGTGAGTAGGATCTGGCAGATGAAATCCTAAATCCCGGGGTTTGCACCCATATTTAAAGGATCCTCAGCCTCCTTTGGCCTCCTTACAGTCTTTGAGAGCCCTTAAAACCCTAATACGTGTGTGTATGTGTGCCATTGTGTAATTGAAGCTTGAAAAGAGGATTTTGGAGAGAGAAGGCTTAGAGGAGAAGGGTATTAGAGCAAATGGAGTGTGGAAATCAGCTCTTATCTCAGTCATCATCTTCTGGAGGTAACCAAATCGCCTTTCTTCTTGTGAATCTCTTCCATTGTTGAGTTTTAGGGTTTTTGGTGAAGTATTAAGTTGAAAGGATGAGCTATGGGCTAGATCTGAGGTTGTAACTTCGGATCTGGACCCTCCTTGGATGCTAGAATCATAAAGTTGCTGTATTGGTTGTGATTGAGGTCCCTCTTAGACTTGAAGCTTCATTAAGAACTTAAAATAGACATTTAGAGCCTTTATAGACATGCATGCACGTAAAGTTTGCAACTTTACGTGATAAGTATGCCCTAGAAGCTTGGATCTGTGATCTGGGGCCACTGCATGGCTCAAATCAAGTCTGTATGGAAAAAGGACTGAATGGACTCGGCGAGTCGCAAGGCTGACTCGGCGAGTCACATGAAGATGGCTGTGAAATCGACGAGTTGGATGAACAACTCGGCGAGCCCGATGAAGATCACGATAAGACTCGACGAGTTGAAGAACAACTCGGCGAGTCGGATGAGTTTTCCCTAGATTATGTATGTGTGTGTATCTGTCGAGTTGCAAGGAGGGAACTCGACGTGTGACCTTAAGTGTGATCGAGGATCAAAGGAACTCGACGAGTCACTCCGATGACTCGGCGAGTTGGAATGTACTTCAGGGAACTCGGTGAGTAGCCAAGGGTACTCGGCGAGTTAAGGTTAACAGGGACTGTTGACCTTGATTGAGGACTTTGACTTTGACCAGGGGTTGACTAGTGGTTTATGGAGTACCTTGTAAGGTTAAGGACTTATGAGTATGATGTACTATGATGATAGGTGGTGGAACCTGTGTCAAGTGATCCGAGAGTTGGAGTATACCTTTCGTGTCGACATCTGCGAGGTGAGTTATCCTCACTACATCGATAGGGTCTACGGCACCAAGGCCGACCCTTTAGTTGTTATTGTTATGGTATGTTGCATGTGGTTATGATTTGTTAGTTCGGAATCGAGGTAGACAGTATGTTATGCTTTTATGATCCATAGGGATTGGTGTGTTAGTGACCTGATAGGTCGGTACTCTAGTTACAGGAGAATTCTATGATTATGATCAGCGAGATAGATATGCTTGATGTTTGTATATGCCAGTATATGATAGCTATGTGCACATGGTTATTTTCTTGTTGGTCGGGTTGAGGTGGTCTTGCTTTGTGCTGAAGGCCAACATACCCTATGAGCGGTCCGGGGAGACTGTAGGCCCACGTGTCGGACCAGTCATGCCGAAGGCTCGGGATAGATTCAGATAGACTATAGGCCCGGTAGGGCGGTCCAGTCAGGCCGATGGCCCAGTATACATGATGATTGATTGATTATTACTGATATGGTATTGTTAGTGTGGTATTGGTATTTTGGGGGTAGCTCGCTAAGCCCTCGGGCTTACAGTTTTCAGTTTATTGTTTCAGGTACTTCAGGAGTCCATGGAAAGGCGAAGGCGTGACCGTACCGCTCCTCATCCTTATGTTATGATTTTTGGGACACTCTGATGGAAAATGATTTGAAAACATCTTTGTAAACGATGCTTTACGGTTTTTATTTATGATTGAGAAAGTTTAAATTTGGTGTAAAAGTCATGGATGTTACACACCGTATTCTTTCTCATTTCTTTTACATTTTTTCTTGAACCCATATGGATTCTTCAATAGATAAGTGGTTGCCACTTTGTACAAGAGACGACTCCTCCTTTTTGTGTTTCAACATATGTTTTGAATCATCTACAAGGGGGATAATTTGTCTATAAGGCTACCATGAGTGGTTGTGAACCCACATGTGAGTTTCCTATGTGACATACATGTGACACACTAACCCACCGGTGAAGACCACCACATGGACTGGTGGTTTAGGTGTGGAGTGACTTCTAGTGGTGGTGAAGACGGAAAAAGACAACCTTTTGATTGGTTCATTCATTTCCCCTCACATTTTCTCTCATTCTCTCTCATCATTTTGCCCCTTCACTATTAACCCACCGGTTAACACCATTTCCATAACCTAATGGGTTGGTTGTGAAATGGTAAAATACCTACGTGGCGGTGTGTTGGCCGGTGATTTGGCTGTAATCACTCCCCACAACCTAACACTTGATACATAAATGGATTCATCCATCTTTATATTTTTTTGTTAAAATTAGAGTTCGATGTACTATTCTATGATAGGCATCGAATCCTCCATTTTGTAATTTTTGAAATTACTAACAATAAACTTCTTACTAAAAGTGTTCTATGTCGTATACTTGGATTCCAACATAACCCTATGGTTTTGATAAATATTAAATATAGAGTGAGACCATATCATTTAAGATGGACATATCATTTAAGATGTGTCCAAGAAGATGTGTCCACGACATATGTAGTTATCATATTTTCTTATTTGCGTCGATTGTAGTAAAATCAAAAGTCCATCCTAAAGATTAATTTTATTATTAAAAAACGACACATTATCCGTTTAACTTGGGCACTTTTTGAAAAGTAGAAATTTTGTGAGATGAATTGAGAAACATAGTAACATGGTAATTCCACCGGTATTGTATGTGAAATGAAATTAAGTAGGCAAAGTAGTGAATAGGGAAAAATACAAGGGCCATAGATGCGCACATACTTGTACTACCTGCTTCGACATACACACGCACTTTCACTCTCTAAAACTAAAAGTACACTCACACTCCTTTCTCTCTCACACACTACACACCGACGATGCATTCTCTCTCTCTGTCCGCTACTCCTACAAACCGACGAGATATTCCCCGCTGTCAAAGATTCCTCCACCGGCCCCCTTTTCCCCTTTCTCTTCGAATCCCTAAAATTTCAATCCAATCCCCCTCCTAATTCCAATCTACCCCCTCTGAAAATCACTCAATTCCTGTCCTTTTTTTTCAATCCAATTTCGTAAAAGATTGGATTTTTATCAACAAACAGTGTATGGGCTGTGTGGGTTCCAAGCCCGAGGAGTCACCGGCGGTGGCGCTCTGCAGGCAGAGATGCACCTTCCTCGACGAAGCGATCCACCAACGCTACGCTCTTGCGGAAGCTCATTTAGCTTATTGTCACTCTCTCAAGAACGTCGGTGTTTCGCTCCATCGTTTCTTTGATATCCACTCCTCCGCCGCCGTGCACGGTCACGGTGGTGATACTCCTCCGTCTCCGGTGCTTAACCTTCCTCCTCAAAGGAAGGGAGAGTCTTCCAAGCCGCCCGTTACTGCGCCTGTTCATCATCATCAGCATCAGCATCATGATCATTCGCATTCAAATTCTGGCTCATCTCACCTTCACTTTCACTCTGATTCCGATGAAGATTCCGAGGACGATGACGGTTCCATTCATTTACACTCAGTAAATGGGGGTTCTCCGTTGCATCAACATCGGCATCGGCCGTACGAAAATGTAACATATAATGATCAGCATGATACAGCAAGTTCTTCTTATCCTCCCCCCTTTTATCCCCCTTCTGGTTATCCTCCTTCCGGTTATCTTCCGTCAGGTTTTCCTCCATCAAACTACCCCCCTGCCGGTTACCCACCGTCAGGTTATCCCCCTGCCGGTTATCCTCCATCAGGCTACCCACCGGCCGGTTATCCCCCGCCAGATTATCCACCGGCGGGTTATGCTCCGGAAGGTTATGCTCCTGGTCGTTACACGATGAATTTTATGAGAAAGCAACCGACTCCGTCTGTAGTGTACCAGCAACGGCCAATGAGTCCGGAGACTATACATTACGGTGAAGCTTCTTCCTCATCATCCTATTATAACAACAATTATAATTATCAAAACCCTAATTCTTCCTCATATAACAACAATTACTCTAACTACGGTGAGTTTTTCGGTTCTTCTTCTCGACAACCTCCATATGGTGGCGTCTCATCGCCGCCGGTTTTACAGGCAGAAGCATCATCTTCTAACTCAAAACCTTCTCCACCTCCTCCCCCTCCCCCGCCACCAAGCTCCTCGTGGGACTTCTTAAATCCATTCGAGACCTTCGAGAGCTATTATCCTCCCTATACACCAAGTCGCGATTCAAGAGAGGTGAGAGAAGAAGAGGGTATTCCTGATTTGGAAGACGAAGATTACTTCCAGGAAGAAGTCGTCAAGGAAATACATTCTTCAATCCCAAAGTTCGTTGATAGTGGAGGCGGTGGTGGTGGTGGTGGTGGTGGCGGTGGAAGTGGGGGTAAAGGTGATTCAAAGAAGGCGGCTGTCGTTGATGAAGATAGTGAGAAAAGTTCCGGTGGTGAGTTGCATTACAGAAGTGGCCCAACTGTGGTAGAAGACGAACCAGTGGAATTTGAAGTTCATGTGGTTGATAAAGAAGAAACATCTAGATCGGAAAAACCTCTTGCTGACTTTCAAAGCGATTCCGAAGTGGTGAGAGAAATTCAAGTCCAGTTTGATCGAGCTTCAGAATCCGGCAATGAGCTAGCTAAGATGCTTGAGGTCGGAAAAGTTCCACACAACAGAAAACACGCCGCCTATCAAGTTCCCTCAAAGATGTTGAACGTCTTTTCACCATCATTAGCAATCGCAGCTTCTAAATACACATCTGCAGAAACCACCGATCCTTCCAACTTAGATGCTGGTATAGATTTAAGAACAAAGTCTCAACATCTTTCATCCACCTTACATAAGCTCTATCTCTGGGAAAAGAAATTGTTCGAGGAAGTTAAGGTATGTTATCATTATTAATTTCCATGGATGCTGTTCTTAAATCTTGAATCTTGAATCTTTTCATGATATAGATTGAAGAGAAAATGAGATTACTCCATGAAGAAAAGAACAGAAGACTAAAACGTTTAGATGAAAAAGGTGCAGAACCACACAAAGTTGATGCTACAAGAACTTTAGTCAGAAGTCTTTCAACCAAAATCAGAATTGCGATTCAAGTAGTCGATAAGATCTCTGAGCAAATAAACCGATTAAGAGACGATGAGTTATGGCCACAGCTAAATGACTTCATTCAAGGGTATGTAATAATACACTAAAAATTCCGTTTTTTTTATCTGATTTATGATTAATGAATCTCTGTTTTTAGTTTAACAAGAATGTGGAGGTCAATGCTGGAGTGTCACCATAGTCAAACTCGAGCAATTGGAGCTGCTAAAAGACTAGACGCGATTGCATCTCACAAACATTCCAGTGATGATAGTCTTGAAGCCACATTACAACTTGAACATGAACTTTTAAACTGGACTCTTAGATTCTCTTGTTGGTTTGGAGCACAAAAGGGATTTGTGACATCATTAAACAACTGGCTTCTAAAATGTCTTCTCTACATCCCTGAAGAAACAGCAGATGGACCTGTTCCATTTTCCCCTTCAAGAATCGGAGCTCCAACCGTGTTCATAATATGCAACCAATGGGCACAAGCAATGGAAAGGATTTCAGATAAAGAAGTGGTGGAATCCATGAGGGATTTTGTGAGGATTGTGCTTCAGTTATGGGAAAGGGATAAGCAGGAAATGAGAAGGAGGCTTGTGATGCATAAGAATATGGAGAGGAAAGTTAAGGATTTGGAGAGGGAGGATGTGAAGATTCATAAGGAGTTGCAGGTTCTTGATAAAAGAATTGTTGTTGGTAGTTCTGGAGATGATAATGGGATTTCAGCTGTTTATCAGAGTGAGACTAGTAAAAGTGTTGGTGCTCAAACGAATTTAAGACTTGTTTTTGAGGCTATGGAGAGATTTACAGCTGCTTCTTTGAAAGCTTGTGAGGAGTTATTGCAACGTATTGAAGAAGATAAGATTTCTCGTGAACAAGAGAAAGTTTTGTAGACAATCATGATGGAAAAAAGAAAAGGAAGTTAAACTGAAAAATGGAATTAAGGAGCTCGGGTTCATCTGGTTGAATCTGAGTGAATCAGATTCAGTCAAGACACACAACTTGTCTTGAATCAGGTGCATGATCTTTTTTTGGGTTATATATGCAAGAAATAGCAATGTACTTTCATTTATTTGTTATTGAAAATTTTATCCAGTTATAGCAATGTCATCCAAATGAAAAAAGGGAATTTCATTGCTATAATTGGATAGGTTTTTCAAAGGACTAATGTTAAAAGAAAATTTTGAAACTATTTTGCTATAATTGGGTTGAGTTTTTAAAGTAAAATTCCTTGATAAGAAAACAATGAAAGTGAAATTGTATTTGGTATTCATACATGTACAAAACTAGAGTTAGGTTGATTTCATGCTAAAACTTATTGCTATGGACGATTTCGACTATACATAAATATTGAAGCATTTATGACAACCATTTTTTTTTTCTAAAAAATTTAATTTATATTTGATTTGGACAGGTTTCTACTGCAGCGGTCCAACATTCCGTCTAATTGAAGACTGGAAACCAACATTCCAACCGAAGTGAAAAGATGGAATCAAGATTCAAGAGTGGTCTTTGTACGCAACATTTATGATGATGCCTTTTGGCACGTGACTTGGTTTTTTGATTGAAAGCTAAATTTGGCTTTTTTAAAATAAAAGGCCTCAATTTTGTAAGTGGATGTAGTTTGTTTATGTTATTAAAAATTTAAAATAGATACAGTTAGGTAGTAGTAGATTAGCAATAGCCTACAATTTTTTGTTTATTAATATCGTTGGTGTAAATAGAATAGCCATTTTGTTTATCGTCTATTCTTTGAGTTGTTATTATATATCTTTAGGAGAACCAAAAAAATTCAACTTATGTAAAAACATTATCTTTTGTGTTCAGCTTCCTAACGTGTTTAATGTACTTGACATAAAGTTATTTTGTCCTTGTATATATTTGAAACGATGATTATATAAATTTTCAATAACGATCGTTGGTGTATAATAATTGAAGAAATTAATTATCACCTTCATTGAAGTTGCCTTTTGGTATGTTTTACACGACTCTTATATCCTGCCATTTTCCAATAAGATACACCAATTGCGTTAATGAGTCAAATTTGGGCTTATACTAAAACGCCTCCACCAAGTAAAATGAAAAACTTCAATGATGATGTATGCAACGAACCCATGCTGACGTCCACAGCCTTTTTTTGTTACCACGTTTACAGTAGGGCCACCCAAGTTTAGCAACAGGTTAAAGAAGTTATCAAAATCGAGTTGTTTAGATTCACTGTAAACGCGTAAAAATGATCAAAATATAATGGTTTTTATGATTTGTTTTGATTCATATTTTTTTTGAGTAATTTGATTCTGTTAAGCCGAATAAGAATGCTCCTATTTGATTTGATTTTGGTTAAATTTCACTATTTTGAATGAAACGAACGAGTCTATTAGATTGATACTTTTACATTTTATTTTTATGGTGTAATATTTAACTTTGTTTTCATTTTATGTATGTAGTTTTTAAACTTCTCATATGGTTTTTGTGGTTAAAGTTACAAAAATAATATGTTATTAATAAGTTAAAGTTATCAAGATTAATAGAACAATAGATGTGAATTTACCTTACAATTTATAAAAGATCAAAAAGGGTTAATGTCATAAAATAAAATGACAACCAATAACACACTTTGCTCTTTAGATCACTTATTATTTAATTATATTTATTATGTCATTAAAAAATTTCTTATCCTTTTTACACCATTGAAATGCATTTGAATGGACAATTATACCTAACTAGGAAAGAGCCCATGCTTCACATGGGTTGGATATAATTTAGAGTTTTTTAAAAAAATGACTTGAAGTGATAGTTTAAAAAAACATGTAACACCGACAAAATCCAAGACTTTACAATAGGGTTGACTACCCATTGATCAAGGAATGACCAAATGTGTAATAACCACAAAAAATTGTGCAAAAATAATATCGAAATAGAACAATGTTGGAAAAAGTATAGAAATATAACAATATTGGAAAAGGCAGGGACTAAATTGACAATTGAACATACTTTTGTGGATGGATATTGCAAATGTAAAAGTTTGAAGGATGAAAACTGTGAAACCCCCTAAAAAGTGGTGGCAGAAACCAAAAGTCCTAAACTCTATCTCTGAAGGAAAAAAAAAAAAACTATGGGTCAAAATATGAATGTTAAAAAGTTATTGTTCAAACATCTCACGGATTTAATATATATATATATATATATATATATATATATATATATATATATATATATATATATATATATATATAATTGGATGTTCTAGGTGGATGCAATATCAAAGTCAAGTTGATCTATATAAACAACTAGTTTATAAACTGTGAGAAAAACAGTTACAAAATTAATTAAATTTTCATAGTAAAAATTCATACTTATTAATCAATTATTTTATATAAATCATTTTAACTAAATTATTAATTAAGAGATATATCAAAAATTTAAAGTTAGAATAAATTACACGAATGGTCCCTACAGTTTAGGGCAATTTGCGCGTTTGGTCCTTAACTTTTTTTTTTTTGACTCAGAAGGTCTAAACATTACTTCCAAACAGAGGAAATGACTTATTAGGGTAATTAACTATTGTTCTTGTACTCAATTGGTCACTTTTTTTTTTTTTTTTTTTTTTTTTTTTTTTTTTTTTGTATCTCATTTACCATTGAACTTGTTGTATGTATTCACAGAAACCATTGAAACCGGCTATTGAAGGTTTCCGGCAAATTCTTATCTCCAACGACTCTCCGGTCGTCTTCTCCGACGAGCCTCCGACAAAAATGAGTTTTTCCGACGGACCTTTCTCGACTGCCTTCCAAGCGGCATCCACCGCCGGTGTTGCTGCTTAGCTTTCTCCACCTTCCCCTCTCTCCCTCCTGTTGATTTGATGCCAAAAAAAGGTAGAAGGGACGCAGACAGCAAGCCACTTGCCACCTCCTCCTGTTATCACCGGAACCCACCTGCCACCTCCCTTTTGCCGCCGGTAAACCACCATTACCACCTCCTGTTGCTTGCTGCTGCTATAAGTCATCAAGCCGAGACCCAAGGATCCGTCGAAAATCTCATTTTTGCCGGAGGCTCGCCGGAGAAGACGACCGAAGAGTCGCCGTAGATAAGAAATTGTCGGAAACCTTCAATAGCCGGTTTCAATGGTTTCTGTGAACACCTACAACAAGTTTAATGGTAAATGAGATACAAAAAAAATGAAAGTGACCAATTGAGTACAAAGACAATAATTAATTACCCTAATAAGTCATTTCCCCCTTCTAAACATTACCTGACATTTTAGGCAAAGTTATATAGATCATGTCTACACAACACTTCGGAAAAAAAGAGTATTTGAATGGCATGTCACAAGGAATATTCAAATCCCAAGTTAAGCCACCTTAATAGTGATTAAAATTAAGCCACCTTAATAGTGATACATATTGCTTCTCAACTATTGAAAACTTTTCCCAATCAATGACCCAAATCATATTTTTATCTACATTAACAGGTCTTACTCATCATCAAAAGTGTTAAATTCAGAAAACCATTTAATTTATATGAAATTGGGCACTTTATTATGTTAAATTTTATTATAAAAAAACCAATCCATAAGTTTTGACCTTTGAAAAATGACATTTTATTAGGTTTGCATGTTATCGACTTATCATGATATGGAAGAAAAAGGGTGACATGGACATAAAGTGGTATGTAGATGCCTAGATGTTCACATGGTTTATTATTATTATTATTATTATTATTATTATTATTATTATTATTATTAATGTTAAATGATCAAGTTTCCTAACACTCTAAAATTAACCCAATACAGAGGAACACAACAATATCAAAATCACAGCAAGTGAAAAACAGTAAAAAAAGAGGATGATTTACGTGGTTTAGCTTTTGATAAGCCTACATCCACAAAACAACAGGGACACCATTTATTATCAAACTGTGGAGGTTACAAAAGTTCACTCAAAACACACACATACTCAATTTTCTGCACACCCATTTAAATTACTATCACTAGTATCTTTAACCCTTAATATGTAGCTGCCTTGCACTTACTTAATTTTTATTTTTGGAACCGGCCAATGATTTATATGCATCACTAGAAATTGAGCCATATTTATAACAATTAATCCCTTTTTACATTCCCTAGAAACACACCATTAGTTAGCTGTTAGCATACATAAAACTTTTCAGGAAAAAATTGTCAAATAACAAAAAACTCCATTTTTTTTGTCATATTTTTCAACCCCACCTCCTTTTTTGGTTATTTGACAAAATTTCCCAACTTTTCTCTTGTTCCAAATTACCCTCTCACCTTTCTGTTGCCTCTAATCACTGGCTATCCGCATATGCAACCAATCCTAACAGTAAAGTTATAATCCAAGCATGTGAACGGTGGTGGGTTTTAATTTCTTAATCTTTAATGTTATTTCTTTGAATGCTTGAAATTTTGCTGAATATAACTTATTAAATATCATGAAATTGGTGGAACACAAAACATGTCAGAATTATGTTTTGGCGATTATCAAAATATCTCCTTGTTAATGTAACTAATCTAAAAAAAAAAAAATTCCCTGCCCTTGCATCAACATTTTATAATTTTATTTAACCCTCAAATTACTGGTTGTTCTCTTTGCTAGATATATGTTGAGAGTCGTATGCTGATAGGTCAAGTAATCGGCCCCGAGGCTGACACTATGGATTTGAGTCGATAGGTAAAGCCCAAAAAAAGCCCGACCAGTGTTTAAAATCTTGACCTGTTTAGGTTATTTGTTCGGACCAATATGGTCTGAAGCATAAAGCCATAAACCATATCTGTATGAAAAGCCATAATAGAGAATAATCTCCCATTTTTTAAGCGATTTGATTTGAAATTATTGTGAACTGGGTTACGGTTACAACGTGTAGGAACCACGAGTAAAATATTTTTAAAATTTAATTTTTATTAAATTAATAAGATTAAAGTTTTTTTTTTCTTTTTTTTTTTTAAAAAAACTTTTGCATTGATGTTTAAAATTAATATATATTTATTTGAAAATATGGTGGCTTTTGGGCTAATTTTTAAAATGGCAGATTGAAAGCGCAATCAGATACCACATTGCCTTAATAAAAAAGGTAATTAAAAAGTACAATAAGATAATAGAAAGATAAAATTAGGATTATATACTACAAATAAATGGATATTTCATACAATGTATAAGTTTGATGTCCGATAAATGTTGTATGTCAAAATCCAAAATTAAATAGGAATGAACTTGAACTGTAATACCACAAGGTATACCAAATCATTTTTTTAGAAAAAAATTAAAGTAACATGCAAAACACCAAAACACCAGGCAACCTTATCTTTTGTAGGCAATGCTAACAAAGTTTTTGGAGAAGGAGGATGTGGATTGACTTGAGATGCTTGGCGCTTTTGATTGGTTAAGGAGTCTTTAAGAGAGAAAACAATCTGCTTTTGTAGGATTTCTACTCCCAGAAAATCCATCCATTGATTTTTTAATTTGGAATTAAATCATTTTGGGAAATCGATATGTGAGGATGTGGATGGATTATTTGTTGTAAGCATGTTGTATGGAATCACTGTAACTAATTTGACATCAGCCGATAATCCTTCAAAAACAACCATGTACACAAAGGGTTAGATAATATACATCATTTAATTCATCTAAAATATAATCGGATTATCATTCAAAAGCAATTTCAATTTATGTAATCAGTTTATCTAACACCACGTCCTTGACAAATCCACCAACAATCAACTTCAACCCACTAAGAAACTAAATTACGTAATGTAATCTTATCCAAAGATACCTGTTGTGAAGAGATCATGTATTATAAAAAAAAATAATCGAAAGATACTTGTTGTAATGATGAAGATCAAGAAAGCGACAACCGAGAAAGATGAGAAAGGCAGCCAAAGGAAAGTAAATGAAATTAATATTGTGAATAGAAGCAGGGGTATAGAAATTTTGCAGGAACTATGAAACTAAAGAAACATGTATAACCATTTACGAAATAAACATAAACATGTAATAATAAAGACGAACCATAAAAACTAACCTTGTTTATGTTATTTCGTGCTTCTTGTTTTTGTGTGTGCAAGATTCGTTAAATGCTTCACAGAGTAAAAAAAGGATGATGAAAACGTTTTGAATATAGTTCCCTGTTATTTTGAGATTTGGTATACTATTACCATTAAAAAGCATATTAAAAGCTGTTAATTACATATAACCGTATATACTTCCCAATTTTTAAAAATTGCTAGTATTTAATTAAGGGATGACTTATACATATTAAATGCGTGGTATATTGGTAAAATCAATTTTGGCTGAAAATGAATGTGGAGAAAAAATAGTCTTTTATTAAGATAAGTAGAAGTAGATTTGAACTGTTCCACAAATGAAAAATGTAACAAATGAAAGTTCGGAAGCTCAAAATTGATGGAAGATCCAATTTCTATTTTTGTGTAGGCAAGCCCGAAACCCGGTTAACCGATAACAGTGGGTTGGGGTTAGAGGTGCACAAAACAGGTCAGTTAATTTTTGTATCCAAAAAGATAGCCGAATCAGATATTTATTTTGTAGATATCTGAATCAGATATATCCTATGTGACGGATGCAAGTCGGATACCATAAATCTTAGACATCGGATTCTTTTTTACCTTATTTTTATCCAAATAAAAATCTGAAAATGTCGTCAGAAAAAAACCCAGTGATATTACTGTTTGACTAGCCATTTGGACCCCATAATGACCATTTGCCCATCTAAAATTAATATAAATATGTGTTAGTTCGTTTAGTTTTATTTAAACACACCACAAAAAGTGATTGAGACGTAATATCATTTGGTAATGTGACCAACTGATTCAAATGGGTATGACCAAGCTTGTTATACACTTGGGCCACTCAGTTGGGCAAACATGGATTCATTAGGGGCATCAATTTTTTTTTTTTGAAATTCGTTGAGACAAGTTTAAAAAAGGAAATGATATTTTGAAATTTTGCAACTTGTCAAAATCGAACACAACCTCTCCTATCAAATTTATTGGATACAAGAATTATATATTAAACTTTCAAAATTCGCTGTAAATACCATACCAACAAACTTATTTCAATCCTACCTCACATCCGATGCAATTTCCTTCCCAACCTACTTCCAACAAAATATTTTTGGACAACACTCAAATTTACAATAAAAACTTTTTGGTACTTCATCTTCGATACCAAATCTTCATGGTAGCATTCGTTACCGTAGAAGTAGTAGGAGAGGAAAAGGGAAAACGGTTACCACGAGAAATGAAGACATTCCACAATGATGGATGTCGGAGGAGGGGTATGCTTTAGCGGTAGAATGGTGTGGGACATCGAAAAATAACACTCAAGGAAATGGTATGAAGGAACAAGCTTTTTGGGAAACTGCGCTCGTCAAATTTCACGCTTTCTTGAAAAAAATCCATAACGCAATGTCGATAAGTAGTAAATTGCGAGAATTGAATAAGAGGCGCACCAAATTCAACTCGGTCTACAACAATCTATATTTGAAAAAAACAGTTGCAACGAATTTGATTTGTTCAAAGCCGCAAAAGTGCTATATCAAGTCGAGATAGGTCATACGTTCAAGTTTGAGAGACCATGAGAGATGCTGAGAAGATCCAAAATGGACTCAATGTCCAACATCGACGGAGGTGTAATCTAAGAGGTATCAAAACTCGAGCTTGGTTGACGTCTCTGACGCACAGACTCACATCAACCTCCATGCCGAAACCGATGAGCTTCTGGATGACATCAAAGAGAAATCCCCCCCCCCCCACCCCCACCCCCACCCCACGACGACCGTAGGACGCGACAAAGCGAAACGCACGACAAACATGCAAAGGAAGTTGATAGAAAAGTAAAATATATGGTGGAAATTGAAACGAAGTTCTAGCAACACATATAACCGCAACAAAAAGAAAAAAAATTGATTTGCGGCGTGAACATTTGGAAATACTTCGTAGACAAGAAAGGAGTGACGCAGACGAAAATAAATGATGAATGACTTGGTAATTCTTAGGATTAGAACCAAAGGCATGTCGCCCGAAGATGAAGAATTGGTACGAGCGTTGAAAATGAAGATTCAAGACAAACTTAAGGGCAAAATTTAAATTTTAGGATCGTTTTATGTTTTTAGTTTAATGTATCTTTTTTCTTGTGATATTGTAATGTTTTATTTTCAATTTAAATATTATGATTTTATTTTAATGATGTATTTTATTTAAATAGTATGTTCTATAAATTTTTAGGAAAAACTTCATAAATAGTCCATGTGCTTTCTAGAAATGTGGATATAGTCCATAAATTCAAAAAACCTTAGATCGTCCTTATGGTTTCAAAACTTTTGACAAAAAGTATTTCACCCACATAAAAAGACTTGTATACCATTTTAAATATATATTTTGATTTTCTTTATTTAAATCTATTTAAAATAAATAAATAAATAAAACCCCACTTTCTGCCTCTCTCTCTCTCTCACTCTCTCTCAAGAACAGACAATTAAAAACACACACTCCCCTTCCCCTTGTTCTTCCTCCCTACAACCGAAACCCACCGACAATCACCTTCCTTTGTCTTTCTCCGGGCATGTCGATTTTGTTTTCGAAATGCTTGATATTGCAGAAGGTGGTGTAACACTTGAATCCTGGTATATTTTTTTTTATTGCCCTTGTTATTATAAAAATTGCATTTTGGTCCTTAGGCAATACACGAGGCGTACCACATGGTACACTTAGCATATAAGTTGTAACATCTCAAAATTCAAGATCAAAAATTTCATTTTTAAATAAGTCATTATAAAACCGTAAGTAATAAAACATCCATAATAACATATCATGTCAAACACCAAAGTAGAAATAATCAAAACATGTTATCATAAAACAATATCAGAGTGTAATCCCCAAGACCTCATGTGCGAAAATATAGTGTGATGTGCTGCGATCAAGCCGACTCATTTCCATTGAAAACGAAGTACCTAAAACCAAAACTGAAAACTATAAGCACGAAGCTTAGTAAGTTCCCCCATCATACCACATACTCTACCAAACACATACTACCAGTCAATTCTAGGGTGCCCGACCTACCCTGCCAGGCAATTCTAGGGTGCTAGACCTAACCTGCCAGACAATTTTGGGGTGCCCGACCTACCCATGTCAAGCATTTCTGGGGTACTCGACCTAACATGTCAGGCCATTATGGGGTGCCGACCTACCCTTTGGTTTATCTTAACTAGCTACGGGGACTATTTCACCCCTATACTGTTAGGCATATCTGGGGTGCCTGACGTACCCTTTGGTCCTTACGATCGTAGCACGAGGACTATTCCATTCCTACTACCACTATCACATAACAACATATCATAAACATGCTGTCAGGAATATCTGGGGTACCTGACCTACCCTGTCGGTCCTTACAACCGATACCGGGGTCTATCCTACCCTTCGTACCACTATCACATAAAACATAGCATACTAGCACATAACACATAACAGATAGTGGCATACCAGACAATTATCACAAAGACAATCATCTCATATATAATCAACTACTAGTGGGCAGGCTTTGGTGCCTTAGACCCACTTCTATTGGAAGGTAACCCACCTCACACTGCTGAAGTCCCGTAGACACAATCCCAGCTGCTGGATGACAGATTCCCAAACTGTCAATATCAAAACATCACCCAATTAATAATTGGGTTCCAACACAAAAATCATAAGTCCATGCTTGGGGTAAAAGGACTGCTTTACCCTAATCTTAGCTTGATCTAAACCCAAGGCCTAATCCAAAGGCCCAACAGTCAATTATGAGTCAAAGCCCAACATATGGCCTAATTTTCCAAATTGGGCCCAAACCTTTACATGGTCTCACTCTAAGGCCCAACCATTTATTCCAGTCCAACATTTGACATTCTAATGTCCCAATATCATATAATCATTAAGGCCCAAACTATGGCCCATCTATGGCCCAATTTTCCAAATTGGGCCCAAACCCCTTACATGGGACATACCCTAAAGCACATTAAATTATTCTAGTCCATATGCTTGATTATGGATGACCCATTAATAGCCCAATCACCAAAGCCCAATAGAAAGGCCCAACACAAAGCCCAAGTGAAATTAGGGTTTCACATAAAATGACAATTAGGGTTAAGTGTTTCTCACTTAACCCATTAAGGACTTAATCCATTAAGTCCATCACTCTACTAGATAAGTCATATGGTGTGATTAGGTGTAATTCACAACTCCATTCCAATGACCCAAAAGTGGGTCCCAATAATTCCAAGGCCTATAAATCCAACATTAGGGTTTTCTAAACCCTAATTGGGGTTTCCAACCCCATCTTAACCCAATAGGCCCAATAGCTAGGTCTTTTGATCAATTAGGGTTCATATGACCCAATAGTCACATGTTTGGGCTTTTAGGTCAATTGGGGATTCATTGGGCCCAGTAGGGTTTCATTGGGTTTATTAGGCCCACTAGGGTTTATTAGGCCCATTAAGGTTTTATTCCCTTTTTCCAAACATCCCAACGAATCAAACACAACAAGCACACCACCACCCAACACGGTGGCTGGTGGCGACAGCCACTACCTCACGGTGATGGTTAGGGTTTTCCTTTTCATTATTCCGACATGATTACAGTTTACAAAGCAAAATCCAAAAATAAACACACACACTAACTAAGATAAATACACACACACATGGTGGCACATGGTGGTAGCCACCACCTCACGTTGGTGGTGGTGGCTATACTCGATTTTCTAGCCAAACTAACACCATCTACAACCCATATACACGATTCTAATTTGTTCAAAGGGCTTAGCCACCCACCTGGTGGCTCACGGCGGTGGCAGCGACTGCTTTGCGATGGCTAGTGTGCTGTTAAGAAAAAAAATCAATGATCTTGAAAAGAGAAATTAAGAAAAAAAAGAATCAATGATCTCGAAAAAAGCTTGATACTGTTTTGAGATTTAGTAAAGAAAATGGTGAGAAGCTTGAGAAAGAGATAGAAGAATGGGTGACAAAAGAACTTGAAGATGCAATTCTTGCACATTTGGAATTTGAGAGTGTTCATTAGTACGAAAAAGAAAGTCTTAGTAAGATTGTAGAAGAGAATTAAGAATCTTCAAAAGATTATGGAATCTTCGGAAGAAGAATTTGATCATTCGAGTGCTTCTTTTTCTTCTCAATTATAAAAAATAATTGTAGCACCTGGTTCCTGGTATGTAAAATTTATCTAAGTGTTTTGCATTTTTAGCCTTGGACTCGGCGAGTTGTAGGCCTGACTCGTCGAGTAGAGATGGGATTTGGAGCACGTTTAAGTTGGCGACTCGGCGAGTCCATATTCTGGACTCGGCGAGTCCCCAGTGTCTGATGAAACCCTAAATTTCAAGGGTTTGCACCCTATTTAAGTCATCTTATGCGCCCCTATGCTCGCCCCCTTCACCCTCAGAGCTCCCTATACCATCCAAACCTTGTTCCTTGTGAGATTGAAGTGTTTTGGTGTGTTTTCTTGAAGATTTTGAGATAAAAAGGAAGTAGATCAAGAAGAGAAGAAGGAGGCCAGACATCTTGGTGTTATCTCAGTGATTTCCTTGAGGTATCACTCAGTTTCCCTCTATTTTCATGCTTATAGTCCCTTTAAAGCTCCATTAAAGTCCTTCTTGAGCCATTTCCAATCTTGAGTATGAATTAGGGTTTGTAATAAGTTGACTAACCTTTAGATCTAGGCATGATCGAGCTCCAGGAGCTCGGATCTACTGCCTTTATGGAGCCATATTGCATGAAAGCCCTAGATCTACTCTTTTAGTGCATTTTGAGCCCTAAAACCTTCATTGGTGTTTATTTACACGTAAAGTTGGAAACTTTATGTGTTAATCAAGCCCTAAGAACCCAGATCTATGTATGGCATGAGCTGGATTCAAGCAAAATCGAGTATATAATATTTATATGTGAAAGACTCGGCGAGTCGAGTCGCGAGTCCCCGAGTTTTCCCCCTTTTCGTGTTTGCTGAGTGGAGTAGTGAGTCATGGGGTGTGGCTCAGTGAGTCGGAAGCCAGACTCACCCATGAAGGAACTCGGCGAGTCAATGCCCTGACTCGGCGAGTCCAAGGAAATCTTCTTGCCTCAAGAACAGACTCGACGAGTTGTTCATACAACTCGACGAGTCTCAGCATAGAATGTTCTTTGGATGAAGATGAACTCGACGAGTTGTTCATACAACTCGGCGAGTAGGATGAAGGACTATTGGACTTTGGTTTAGAAGGAAAACTCATCGAGTCAATGCCTAACTCGACGAGTAGAGACGAGATTATGGTCAATCGAATGGATAGGGACTCGGCGAGTTGGCAAGCCAACTCGGCGAGTCGGGTCAACTGGAAGTTGACTTTGACTTTGAATCTTGGTTTGGTTAAGGGCAAATGGTCATTTTACCCTGAGGTCGGTTAGCAGTACTTGACTGAGTGTTTTGTGGGGATTATAGTCGGAGGATTTCTGGGGCAGCAGCAGCAGAAGACAGTCAGTTCCCACGCAGATCAACAGCTACTTTGAGGTGAGTTACCTTCCAGTAGCGGTGGGTCTACGACCACAATGCCGGCCCATCGGTAGGAGTTGTATGTTAGATGATTGTCTTTGTGATATCATCTAGGTTTTCTACTACCTGATATGTTATGTGCTGGCATGATATGTATATGTGATAGTAGTAGAGTTCGGTTGTTAGGACCGAAGGGTAGGTCAGACACCCCAGATATGTCTGACAGTATGTGATGATATGTGGAATTGGAAAAAGATAAGAACAACTGTGGTTATGATGATTGTGGAATTGGAAAAAGATTTAGAGAATATTGATGGGTTTTGGTCATAAGACATCCTATGTGCTCATACAAACCCTAATGCTTGGATCTAGGTTTCTCTATTGTACATGCTTTGAATCCAAGACTATAAACCCTAATTCTAGCATATGGAAATCAATATTAACATATAATTAGGTTTAAGATAGTACCTTGATTGTTATGTAGCAATAACAATCCCAATTCCTCCTTGAATTGACTTTGGAAGGCTTAGAGTCACAAGTGTCACTCCTCTAATGGCTCACAAACACCATAAGCAAGAGGATGAAGAGGAGAGAGGTTAGAGGCTGCCCAAAACATGTTGTAACCCTAGAAAAGAAGTTCCCTACGTTTTTGAGCCTTAAGGGTTCTATATATAGTGAGGCTATTAGGGTTATCTAACAAGGAAACCCTAATTTGGATGCTTAAGCCCTAAGCAACCCATAGACTCCTTTAATCAAGCCCTTGGACGATTTCCTTATGGGCTTCCCATAAGAATTCGTCCACCTCTTGATTTAAGACAATCCATGGCCCAAATTGCAATTATCTTATAATTACAATTCCAGTCCCTTAAGTTTAATTAATCTCTTTTAGTCATAAAACTAATTACCAATTAATTATTGACTAATATTAATTAAACAATATGATTTCTCCTTTAATATATTATTCTCATAATATATTAATAAATCATATTTAATCCTTTCTCTCCATAAATCATCCTATCAAGTTGCTTTGGTGAAGGCAACCTAAAAGGACCATGCACCATCGGGTCAAGTACATACCAAAATAGTTATGGACTTAGACACTAATCCAACAAATATATCGTTGGAGATAAGAGCAATTGAAAAATCTTGTTCAAAACTTTCTGAATCCGGATATAGTGGATCAAAATTTCCTGCAAAAAATCCGAATAAAACCGAATCAAATTATTTGATATCCAAAACCCTCCAAATCCGGTTACAAACGGATTGAAATTTTAAAATCCAGATCAGACAATCTCTATTTTGGTACATCTTTAGTTGTGGCTAGTGTGCTGTTTACTATTAGCCTATTAGGTGTTGCGGCTAATGTGCTATTTACTATTACCCTATTAGGTGTTGCGACTCGCATGTAAAAATGGATTAGGTTGGGCCAAATGAGAAGCTGACATGCAAAGAAATAGAATTTACGATTCAAATCCATGATGTTTTAAGAGTTTAACTTTCATCATAATTCAAATCCATTATGATTCCAAAAACATGTTTGAGTTAAGATTTTGCTATGTTGTAAGTTCGGGTGGTGCAAAATGCATGCTAATCTGATATATAGAAATATGAAGTTTAAATACATCCGATGGTAACACCCTTAGTAGGGTTTAAGGGGCATTGTCTCTGGTAGGGTCCAATGATCATAGCTCTTGGCCAACAGATAGGGTAAAAGGGGCATTCCCCTTGTGGGGTGCCGGGTAGCGCCCTAGCGCAAAACTGTATCCATAGTATAATAAACATACCCGTTTATTATATTTCCCATAAAAAGCCAAATGACGCGTCTACTTCCAGCATATGCGGCTTTCCCACAAAGTTTATCGAACTTGAGTGGCTGAATGCCTTATCTTTATGACTCTATGAGTTTGGCTAAACAGTAGTTTTCACTTACGTGTTTCTGTTTAAATTTTTGTCTCAAAAACATAGAACAAAACGCACATTATGTACTTTGTATCTCATATTTTGCCTAATACCAGGACAATGATGATTTCTTGGATCATTCCATATCTCTCATTTCATGTATCCCTAGATTTACAGGGAGAAACTTACGTATTATATATATATATATATATATATATATATATATATATATATATATATATATATATATAACTTTCGTTTGATACTGGTTGTTGGTGATTTTGTATCATTAATATTATTTAAATGCAATGAGATTAATTTGTTGATCATTGTTATTTTGATAAATATTAAACAAGTTTGGGTGGTGCAGAGTGACATTTATTTAAGTTTGTTTTAATTGAAATTATACTGCTATTTAGAGGTGAAGCCCGACGGGGTCCAGGGGCAGTGCTCCTGGGAGCAGGGTCCAAGGGGCGACAACCCATGACGGGGTTGAAGGGGCAGGAAGTTAGATTCATGTAACTGCTATATAGCAATTCATGTAGGAAGTTAGGGTCCTTATTATCATATTCGAAATTAGTTTGATACACACTTTTTCATAACATCTTCTGCATTCGCTCTTCTAGAAAACAATGAATTTTATCCGATTAAAGACTTTCGAGTGTACCCTTAAAATGTTTTAATCTAAAAGTGTTTTTCACAACTTTCATTGATCCAAGCAAGTCAATAACCCGTTTTTCTAACTCTGATTACCCTTTTTTTTCCTAACAAAAATCACTACTAAGTTCGTTTGACTAAAAGCTAATGTTATGCTTGCTGCCTCAAGACTCAAGAGAAAGTGATGAGACGTCATAAGACGTGTTCATTTGCGAATGTCACCATCTGATTAGACTAAATGGGCCTTGCCAAGCTTGTTATACACTTGGGCCACACAGTTGGGTAAACATCCAATGGTTTGGATTAGGGACATCAATAGTTGTAGTTGTGAGAAATCAACCTTTTTTGAAATCCTTACAGACAAGTTTAAACCTTACAGACAAGTTTAAAAGAGGAATGCATATTTTGGAATTTTGCAACTTGCCAAAATATCAGTCAAGATATTGTTCAGTATTTTTTTCTTCCGGTCTAATATTTAATAATACATACATACATAATTTGTAAAGATAAATACTACAGTCTACAACATAACAGAAACTACGGGTTCCATTGAATATTGTCCAAACGACAAATCAATCGGAAACTTAATACAACATCTAATCACATCGACCACAACCTTCTTCAGCAACGTCGTCAATTTGTACGCCGGAATCATACACGACTCCAACATTCCAGTCGGCCGGGAGCACACTCTTGGCCCAAATCGCCTTCCGATCATATCCAGACGTCACCGCCAACCGGAACTGCAACGCCCCTGCCGGAACTCTACTCGTTTCCCAAATTGCCCCTGACTTTCTGCTCAAAAAACCCCAATTCGACAATCCAACCTGAAACACAACGTGTCCTGTAAGTTTTCGACAACAATTACGTTGGATTATCGTAACAACAACAACAAAGATTTACCTGGGCAACATCAACGGATACGATCTCAGTTTGGCCACCTTGAAATAAGAACTTGATGGCAAGATAATGGGGCTTCCGGCTTGATTCTTCCACCCTCAATGCCAGATTTTTGCCTTTGTAATCACAAGGTACTCTACACACAAAGTAATTGTAAATCAATACTACTTTTCGATAATGAAATACAAAATTCGTTTATTTTGATTCGATATACCTTTTATATTCCACGTTGGCAGCACCAAGTTTCAATAGCTTTTGCTCCATACCCTTATTCGCCATAGCCATTAAAGCTCTGCTGCTCAACACCAAATCTGTCTGTGTGTTGCTATTCAGATCAGTCACTATCACTTGAGTTCCAACTTTTGAGCACAACTTAGCATCCATGCATCTGACCTGTAAAACGACATACATGACCACACATTCATAACCAAAAATGAACAAACAGTTAAACATCAAGGTCAAATGTGTAAATTTGTACCTGGAAACAAGCACCACAACCCGACCCGAATTTGTAGATGTTGGGAACAGCAGCAGCAAGATGGCCATTGTAGAAGCTTGGAGCAGATGAACCATACCCACATGCTCCATCTACATTTTTTTTCGAAAATAGTTATTACCCAGTAAATTAAATCAAGAAATAATAACATGGTCAATCTCAAAATCAAAATTTTCCAAAACAAAAAAGAATAGAGAAATGGTACATGAAAGAGCAGATGCATTGGAGAAGAGAAGTGCTTTAGTTTGATGCAGACATCTATCACAAGCATTTGTAGAGGCAATTACGGGAAGAGTAAAGAGAAAGTAGAGAAAGATCGCCATTGTTTTTACTATGTAGGTGTGATATGTGTATCTGTGTAAGTATAAGGGTTTATATAGATTTTTTACAGTTTAAGTTTACTCTTCTCTTATTTTATAATATATATTTTCAACAATGTCGGTGAACATGGATTTGTCTTGGGAATGTAGGAAAAGATTTTTGATATTTTCTTTCTATCAAAAAAGAATTATTATTTTAGTTTTTTTGAAGTGATTTCCAAAATATCAAAAGAAAACATACATCGCTTGCCTTATATCATTTTTAATCCATTTTGAACTATTTTCAATAACACTGAGAAAAAAGAGTCGAGAAATGTTTTAGTTTTAATATTTGGATTTAATATAATGGAATATTGAGAATTTATGAAGGATTTAAAAGGATTTAGACAATCAGGTGGGTGGCGTTAATGGGAAACAAGAAACAATGTCTTTTGGGTGTCAGTATGCCACCGACTCTTTTTTGTGAATTATTCTCGGTACGTGTGAAACTCAAATTTTACTTTTACGAATCCCGTCGACATAATAACATTTATTTTCGTGATAAGAAAATAAGATATACTATTATTATTCAATATTGAAGGTACGCTAGGACTGGACAACCCATTTTATGCTTAAAATATACATTTTTTGGTGTCAAAGTTGGAATGTTATGAAACAAGCTATTTTGGTTGCACGTTTCGTAAATCGATCAAATTGTATCTAAACTGTTACTTTTGTTTAGATTCTACGATAATTCAACATGTATACCTGACTGTTTGTAGTAAATAGCTAACCTTTACAAGTAGTTATAGTCATCAACCCAACATGTACGCCTAACTACACCATATAACCCGGTAGGGATGTCAACGGGACCAAACGGGAGCGGAAATGGTTGCCCCCGCCCCCGCTCCCGAAATCCCTTGTTGCCCCCGCTCCCGGTCCCGCCCCCGGATCCCCCGCTTACACAGCCTCCGGTCCCGCCCCCGGTCCCGCCCCCGTTCCCCCGGTACTCCCGGTTTATAGGCTTAAAAATGGATTTTTTTTGCTAAAAAATTGCTTTGTTTTTGGCTAAAAATAGTTTTTTTAATAACTTTTGTATATAAACAAACATGTAAGCCCTTGATAAATCAAGAATTGATCAAACATAAAACATCACTAAAGTTATAAACACATATATATATTTTTTATATAAATATAAACGGGGCCCCCGCGGGAGTACGGGACGGAAATACTCACTCCCGCCCCCGGTCCCGAAAATAAACGGGAGTTAATATCGCCCCCGCCCCCGCTCCCGCTCCCGAATTTTTTAAAAAATTAGTCCCGTACGGTATCGGGGTCCCACGGGGGTTTTTGACATCCCTAAACCCGGTTTAGAACTTTGGCGGGTTGAAGATTCTTTAAGCCTAACAATTTACAGACAATTTATTGAGATGAAAAAAACCATACTTAAAGTAAGTGTTTAAAATTATTACAAAAAATTGCAACACTTGAACAACAAACATATATGGAAATTGATTAACTTCCTTGAATGACCTGCACAAACTTATAAATATTATGTTATCTTGGTTACTATGCACAATAACTTTGAATCTTATCAAGTTAGAATAAGGAAACTAACTAATCATTTGATATTCCTCAGTGATAGATCTAATGAACATCGACAACTAAACAACAGAAACTATCAAAGCCTTCTCCAAATCTTCATTGAAACCACGTTCAAAAACGGCAACCAAGTATTTCATAAGGATGGAATCGCAAGCCAGAGTGATAGGCCCATTCCTTGGTAGCCCAAACTCATCCTCGGACATCCTTAAAAGCTCCAAGAAAACATTGTTCTCTAGATAATGCAAAGGCATAGCAAAACGACTATTGTCAGTAGTGTAAGCGACAAAGTGACCCTTGTTTGTTTCCAAGTCGTGAGAACCACTTTTCAAAGCCTCCTTTTGCCATCTCCTTGCCATTTTCATCATCTTCTTAGGTGTCATAACGAAGAATATTACTATCAAGAAAATTGTCTCAATCTACAAAAGCGTGGGAATTGAAGATCTTCAAACACGATGAGTCAATGATGATTCTTGACTAAAATGATTTGTGATAATATGATATTACTGTAAAAGGAATATGTATTGTATTTATAGTCCAAATGAAGCAGATAGAGGGCTAGTTATGTTCGGTGTGGAATGTTTAGTAGCAACATCATGTGATTAGTTATAGTAAATCCAGATATGTCTTTAGTACCATAAAATATGAGGATACCATTGAGTATTGTATAGAAACCACATAAATTTCGTAATAGTCTTTTTCCATTTTAGACAGTTTTAAGGACTATTTTGTTGAATGAGTGGTCGAGACATTTTGGGATACGTTAGATGATAGTAGAATACCGTCCTTGGCTCGTCCTAGTTGTCTCCTAAGACTAAAAAGTGATTTTTTGTGGCTAAGGTCATCCAAAATACCAACTATCCGAAAGTACTAAAGTATCACTACATCTACACCCAAGGAATTGGAATTTAAAGTACTAAAGTATAACCACATACAAGGAATTGGAAGTACAAATATCTAACTACACTTACGTGTTTGTTTTTGCAATTTAACGATATTTTAAGGATTTCTTTTCATTTTTATTTGTGAAGATAACAACGCCAAATATATATATATATATATATATATATATATATATATATATATATATATATATATATATATATATATTCATATATTTAAAGTAATTATTGTGTTAGTGGATGAATAAATATAGACCAATCATTTCAAAAGGATATATATGTAATCATACATTTAATTAATTATGGTAAATATATAAATCAATGAGTATCCTTTTAATTTAGGAATATCAGTTTTAAAACCCAATTTCTAGTATATATCCTTACGTCCGCCTCTTCCCTCTTCTCTTCTATTCATCGTCGCCCCCAACCTTTTCCCTCTCGTATACACTCCACTTCCGGCCGACCAAGCACACACACGACGACATATTTTGGAATACGCATCCAGACACGAGCAGAAACACTCGTACTCACGTGAAACACAACGTGATAACCAATATCTTTCTTCTTCCGATCGCTCGTTGCCACAGTTATAATTGGCGGCCTTCGTCTTCGATGCTCGTTGAAGCGGCGACGGTGGTTGGGCACCGGTAGTTCACAGTAGCCATATAAACATGGCGGTGACTGAGCGGTTCACGACAGTTAGCCAACACGAAAGGGATGGTGGCGTGATAACCCTAGAATTCTTGCATCCGACTGGCTCGCTCTCTTTCAGACATAGGAGGGGGGGGGGGGGGTGGCTCCGGCGATTTCCGGCTCCAATGGCGGATAGGAGGAAGCGGGTGAAGGATGGGGTATAAGTGGCGGTTGTAGCACTCTCCTAAGGTTAGGGTTCTTATTGCGGCGGCTGTAGCACCCTCTCATCCGAAATTGAAAGTTGTTTTGATGCACACCAAGCGCTCGCTAAAATGTTTCAACTGAATGGTTTTCTTCGTTTATAGTATTCTATCAGAAAAGAATGTTTTTTTTATGATAATCATGAACATATTCTGTTAGAAGTCTTTGAATTAATATAATTATTGGTAAATGAATTCCAATTCTATCAGAATGAAATCACGAATTCCAATTATGTTGGAATGGAATATGAATATTTTCTTACTAATTTATTATTGAATTTGTTTATACAGAAGCTGATGCTTGAAGAACGGACCACGAAATTTGAACGACGCCTCTTAGCAACATTATTTTTTTAGAATGTAGTAGTGTCTTTGTTAGATTTTGATGTTTTTTTTTTCCAGATTTGAAAGTTTTTTTAGTTTTATTCTTTAACAATAAATGTAATTCTTAGCAATTGTTACATGTATTCTATAAGAATTAATGTAATTTTTGTTTTAATTCATCAATTGATGGTTCGAGAATTTTGTTATTCTACAAGAAAATTTTAAAGTCATGATCAAGAAATATGTTCAAGAATATTTTTATTATTTTATGGTTCAAGAATTTTTTTTTATTTTTGAACATACTCAAACATATTATATCAGAATGTCCGAATTAAAAACCTTATAATTCATAAAATCGGATTTTTAAAATTAATAAAATATATGATCCCTTAAAATATGCAAATTTTCTTTATTAAATCTATGTTAATTGACTAAAATACCCTTCTAGTTAAATTAGATGGTATTTTTCAATTATATTTAATTCAATAATATGTATTAATCACTTTCTTAAAATAAGTAAAATGATTGGCCCACATTTATACATACAATAATACAATAATTACTTTGAATATAGTAACCTAAGTCTATATATATATATATATATATATATATATATATATATATATATATATATATATATATACTAGCCGTCTACCCGCGCAATATATTTATAAGATAAAAATACAAAAAGTTAAAAATGATGAAATCAATTACAAGTAAGGATTAAAATAAAAACATGTTAAGATAAGGCCTTTGCCCTATCCAATCTCAAAATCATTTTCTTGATCCATTTTTTATGCATATTGATATCGTTATTGATAAAGCCTCTATTACAAAATGGTTTTTCCGAACCTAAAGAATATGTAGATCAAGATACACATGAATTTCTAGCAACCTTACATAGTTAGCCCCAACCCTTTTAGAAGTTCTAATCAAATTTCCAATCCATTCATCTTCAATGACCAACACTATGGTTTATACGACCTTCTTTTCAAGTTTCTAGACATCCTAGGGCGGCTTCAACAAGAAGCCTTCTACATACATAATAATAAAATTAACAATGAAGACCTAATATCATTAATCATAAAAGAAGATCAAATATAAACTAATAAAAACCCCAATTCTTGGACTGAAGCGACAAAAAAAAAATAAGAATGGGATTTACCAGTTTCACTTGTCTGAAAGTTAATCTTCAAGGGAAGAAGAGCCGTATAGACTTTCTGGTGGACTAATTGTCAATTTTCAATGAGTTGAGGTAGGTGAGGAAGTGAGGAAATAGAAAGCAAGGTATTCTCACATAGATGGAGAAGATTAGGGTCCGTGGATTGAGATTGAGGTTTTCTACCATTCCCAGAACCATCACATCCATAAGAAGATAAAAAAAATCAAGTTTTTTGAAATCAAAGCATGCCTGGGTCAAAAATGTCACCTGAAAGTGGAGCAATGAAAACACTTTGTTGACATATCTGCAACAACAGAAATCCAAGTTTTTAGTTACCAAAAAATCACATACAAATTGATCATATGTCTAAATAAGGGGAGAGGTAAACAAAATCTTGAAGCTCTATCATTTGATGTGTAGCAAATAACAACTCCAAATAAGATATGGGTGTTTTGATTTGCGATTCTAACTCAAAATACAGACAAATAAGAAGTAATAGGAAGGAGTCGCCTGATGCGGTGGTGTCTGATGGTTTTGACAGCGATGATGGTTGATCTTGTGAATACAATGGTGGCTGATGTTATTGGTGAAGACATGTGAGAATATAAGGGTGCAAGATAACCTGAACGATTCGAGATCATCATTGTGTTTAGAGAGAGAAAAAAAGGATTCAAGAAGAGGATTCTTACCTAATTATGATAGAATTTCAGATCTTCAACATCAAAAATATAACATGCTATACTTTGCAAAATGTTGCAAAACCTCCATTAACAATAGATTCACGGTAGGCTTTATAACAGGGGATGTAAGAAAGAGCCATCTGCAGGAGGGATATTTGAATCAACATGTATTTTCTGATGGTTTCAAATTTTGAATTATCCGAAATTCAGGGAAGGAGATAGAATTTGTTGAGAAATATAAGGATTCAAAACACAGGTTAAAATTTAATATTATTTTATTGATGACTACTTGTACTATTAGCTTAATGATTTGAACGTCTTAAAAAAAAATAATATTATTATATTCAATCTATTTTTAGAAATAGTGAGATTTCTTTTATAAGATAGTAAAGATATATATATATATATATATATATATACACACACACACACACGCTTAAGTTATTGTATTCTAACTGATTATTGTTTGGATGTATGAATTGTAACACCGAAAATTTCAAAACAATTTTTCATTTAAAAATAATCGTTTAATTCTTAAAAACACTTTGCTTAAAACCTCATTCATAATCGAATTACAAAACATAAATCCATTTTCACTTGCATAATAAACCAGGATCCTCAAAACATGACTCCTTCTCTGGTGTGTACAATCGAGCCGGTGTCGTCCCGTGATCCTGAGAGAAACCTGAAACACATAACACAAAACACTGTAAGCACGAAGCTTAGTGAGTTCCCCAAAATACCACACATAACACATATTAGCCACTCGAGGCTATAACTCTGTGGGTCCGTGGACCCTACTCTGTGAACCTTCCGGTTCTAACTCTGTGAACCCTCCGGTTCTAACTCTGGGAACCTTCCGGTTCTAACTCTGTAAACATGCATAGCATAAATCACATAGAAATAATGCAGTACAACACATAACATACGTAGCATACAAATACTCTGTCACATAACTCTGGTTACCTACTCAAGGTAAAGTATAGTGAGAAGACTCACCTGGCAAGCAGGAAGCAGATATCCTCACGCTTGCATCTCGAACTCGCCACCATCTATCACATAAGACAAAAGCTCTCTTGAACATAACTCTCGAGACTAGACTCAATCCTCTCTTGGCACCCTCTTAAGGGTAAAAGACCATTTTACCCCCCTTCTTGGCCCAAAGGCCACATTGCTGACCAAACCCTAAAAGTCAACAAAAGTCAACGATCAAACTTTGACCCAACTCGCCGAGTGCACTCCGGTGACTCGTCGAGTACACACATGTCGACCAACTCTTTGTCCCGCTTGGTATGTCGAGTCCCTCCCTATGCTCGACGAGTCATACCAGACAGGAATCGCGGGGCCACCCCGACTCAATTCGCCGAGTCTCAAGAACAACTCGGCGAGTACCGCCTTGAAGTCCAGTCCTCTAACCCCCTCCTGACTCACTGATTCATCCCCCAACTCGGCAAGTCTATTCACTGAGCAATTTACGTGAAACCCTAACCCTACTCTCCGAGTCTCAAGAACAACTCGGCGAGTTCATGCCATGCACGAACTCTACTGACCTCCTGAGGTCAGATCTGTTTCCCCAAACCATAGATCTGGCCTCCCCAAGCATGAATGTCACGTAAAGTTCGAAACTTGATGCTTGTATAACCACAACAAGGCATCAAACGGAGATTTAGTCCCAAAAATGGCAACCTAAGGCCAATAACCCCAAACTGGTCCATAAAGCTCCAAGGGTCAAGGTCTCTGGACCTCTTTGAGTCCAGATCCAAGGCACAAACTCGAAGTGGGACCATTTGCTCCACATAATCACTCTCCAAAGGGGTTAGAAAACCCTAAATCTAATGATCAACACCAAAACCGAAGGAGGTTCGAACCATTACCTCAAAATGATGTCTCTGAACTCTGGAACTGCTTGAATCGCACCTCCTCTTTGCTCTTGTCACCTTCTTCTTGCTAAACCAAGGGTTCAAGGATCAAAAAGTGACTTCTTCTCCCTCGCAACGATTTGGCTCACTTAGGGTTCTCTCAAGGGACTGGTAGCCACAATGGGAGGCTATAAGTGCCCTTAAATAGGCTCCAAACCCGGGGGATTAGGGTTTCATTAAACAACGTGGACTCGCCGAGTCCGGACGTGAACCTGGATGAACACCTGCGACCCTACTCGGCAAGTCTTGGCTCCAACTCGCCGAGTTCCTCCTCAAACTCCAAAATAATTAAATAAAATTAATGATATACCTGGGAAATCAGGATGTTACATGAATGATTGTGGGTCAATCATTTTATTTATTTTTGGAAAGTGAATAATACATATTACTACATTAAATTAAAGATAATTAAAAAAATACCATCTAATTTCATACTAAGAGTATTTTAGTCAATTAACATTAATTTAAAAAAGAAAAATTACATATTTTAAGGGAAAATAAATTCTATTAATTTTAAAAATCTAATTGTAGGGATGATAATTTTTCTAATTCGGATATTTGACAGAATATGTTTATCAATATATTGAAAAATAGCAAATATGCTTGAACCATATAAGAATACACATTCTGACATAATATATATTTTGATTTAATGAACTTCTTGAAGAATAACAGAATTTGGATACAAGTTAATTTTTTTTTCATTACATTCTTAGAAAAGAAAGTTTTTTATATAGTATTTTATGATAATGTTACACTTATTAATAACAAAGAAACACAATTTATAAATCATTCTACTAGAATATAATATTACATATAGTTTTTCATTATACTGTATATTATTCTGCTAGATTAATCCATTCTTTTTGGAAGATTGGTGGTCATTGTTCATCTTCATCCCATACAATGTTATCCAACCTTTAGGCCCTCTCCTTCTTGTTGGTTCATTCCAATATCTTGACCCCTAAGCCATTTACAGTTACATTGTGTGAGATTGACATTCGAGAAAAAGATAGGTAGGTAAGTGAGCTTATGAGATTACGTTATGTGGTGTGTTTGGTAAGTCACTGCTTAAGAAAACTTGGAATTCAAGATTCTATTCTGACAAAATCGAAATTCAAGATTCCATTCCAGTAGAATGTTGTAAGGTTCATATGTACCATGTTTTGCTTCGATATCTCTTGTTTTGTTCCTAACAAAGAAAACAAGAACATTCTTGTTTTTGATTTCATGTATACCTGCAAATGAGAAATACAACCACTCATTGTTATTGTATCATCTTCTTTCCGTGGCAATTTCAAGCAATAAACATCACATTGAATTCTGTCAAGCAAAACAAACAATTTCCTGTAAAACATTAACCCCATAAATCCATTCCATTTATCCATTTCTATAAGGAACACCTCTTCACAGCCATCTGCTGCTGTTGCTTTTCCTCGGTTTTCTTGATGTCAACAATGAGAAGAAGCAACCGAGGACTGTCGGCCAAACTAGAGGCGCTCACTCCCCACAATCTCTTAACCACCACCGAACCATAGGTCCACAAGGTCGTTGCTTTCTTTTCCCCCTTCGCACATCACCATCAGAGCAGGAAGAGGGCTTCACGGATTCTTCCCACCTTCACTGCTTCCACCTCGTCGATTCCGAAGATGACCTCCTCGAGAATCGATCAACCAAATGCGACCCTTTACACCTTCATATGTCGCCTCCTCTATCGTTTCTGCCTCGTCTTCGACCTTGTGGTCTTCGCCATCAGACCGCCTCTCTGTCAACGACGTGCAAAAACTCGTGAGGGAGTCGTCAGAGATTGGAATTCTCCTCTTCTCCTCACAATGGACCGAACGTTACCACTTAATCGTTGGGTTCGTGTTTCCCTCTCACCGTGTTTCGTTCGTCTTCCTTCTTCCATTGTTGCTCGGTCTGTTAGTCAAGTGATGAACACGGGGAAATAAAGCCCTTCTTTTTGTTGGAAGACATCGATGACGGAAGGGAGGGATAAGGTTACTGCGCCGACGAATAGGAAATGGGACCAAACGGCTGTATATAAGAAACGGGGGAGGGGGGATTAAGTTAAAAGTGAATGCTAGCATGATTATAGGGACTATTTGTGGAAGCTATTTATCAAATTACTAAACTACCCTTGTTTATTTATTTAATTATTTAAATTTTTATTTAATTTTGATTGACCCACAATCATTCCTACATCCATACAATAATTAGTTAGAATACTTGAACCTCCCTCTCTGTGACATCCCCATTTTTACGGCCAGAAAAGACCGATTTTGTTTATGCTTTGTTTGAAAATCAGAGTAACATTTTAAATAAAAGTGTTGCGGAATTTGTTCCCAAAATAAAATATGATAAAGATTTATCAAAGCATTTCCGAATAAATGTATTTCATTAAAAACCTTGGGATGTCATGTTCGATACAGATCAAAAGCATAAACAGTACAATATAAGCCTTACAACATTTATTCATATTTACAGGCCTATAATCCCTTATATCTCATCCAAACATCATCTACTATGCTCATGCGCCACTACCTATAATACAAGAAACTGAGTGGGTTAAGCTTGGGAGCCTGGTAGCACATAGGGTTTTCAACCCACAATAAATAAGTTGATTAATTTCATCAACCAATAATTACCCGATTACCCGTTCCGGTTATCCTCACTTTATGTCCCTAAAACACCTATCATAAAGGACCTAGCCTAAAGATCGTCATCGGGATGGACACTACTACCAAGGGGGTTCCTCAACAATAAATGTTCTTAAGGAAACTACGAGAGGGATGGAGTACACCGGTGAAACACATCGTTCACAAACACCTACAGGTTGTGAGCTTGCTAGCGTTCCACTGGACTGTCTAGAAAAGTCTGTGGTCGTCATCTATAATCCACTAGATGACTGGAAACATCATCAACATCGAGACATCTCATCATTTTATTTCATCACACCCAACTATTACATCTACCCATGTTTTACCCAACACATTTTGTAGATATAAAATACATATACAGTTTAAATTATTTAAAACACGTATAAAATCTTTCATCTAGTATAGACAACAAGTATTCAGACAATAAGCACACATAGCACGTAATTTATATAAAATACTTCATATCTATGTGTAAGATGAAAGTAACTATGCACTCACTTGTTAAAGTGACGATTCCGAACTCAGACAATTCTTCGCTCAATTTATTTTCCTTCGACGAAACCTAGTATCATTACCACTAGATTTTAGTCTAATATTGATTGCGACTAATTATTAGTCTAGATTCATCATTAACTCAAAGTCTACTTCATGATCTATCAAGTAAGGAACAACTATACTGTTTGGAAATCCCACTTTAAACACCTCACTAAATCACAGCCTAGACACCATTCTCGTAAGTAGATCAATCAGTATAACGACTTTAAATCACTGATAAATCTTATTTATAGGTTCATAATAATGATATTATATTTAAATATAAGCTATATTTAAAGTATGGTAGACGTATCTCACTTACAGCAGATTTTTGTTAAAAATCAGGCTTTGCTGGAGAAGCGTTTCTGAGCCGAAAAGCTCTTTTTCTCGGAGCCTTCGGGTGCCTCGGGCCTTCCTTTGGGTGCTAGGGGGTACCCTAGGCTTTAGGGGGGGGGGGGGGTTAAAGAGAGAAAGTAGTGAGAGAAAGAGGGTGGAAAGTTGTGAGAAAGATGGCTGGCTTCGCTGCTTTTTTATAGCCTACGAGGCCTCGGTACGCGGGGCGTACCTCGGACCTACGCTGGGCATAATGGCTCGCTCGTACAACACGTGTCGATAGGCTCCTCGGGCGACGTGGCTTAAAGCGGACCGATGAAAGGGAGTTCGGCGGGCATACGAAGCTTGGACGCGGAGCGTACTCGGACGTTGGGCGTCCTTGGATTACACGGGGCGTATGCGAGGCTAGGTTTCACCCATCCGAAGCAAGGCGTGGGCAACAAGCGATGGTTGAGATTCGACCACGTCAACAACTTCGCAACAACTTCGCAGATTGCATACTCAACTTCTAAATTTTGTAACTTTCGCATACGAGCTCCGTTTTCGACGTTCTTTATATCCACGCGTAGGCGGGACTGTACTCTACAACTTTCGGTTAGACTCCGTCGGTTAATTTTGAATTTATTATTGAAGTTATATTTTTAACAGGCCGGGACAGGAAAAGTCCGTTAAAAATTCATAACTTCTTCATCCGACGTCCGTTTTTGTCTGTCTTTTTACCATTACGCTACTATTAACGAGACCTTCGATTCTCGTTTAGGTTGTGTCGGCTAAAAAACGTCTGATTTAATATTCAAACTTTGGGCTGTGTACTGCTAATCTGAAACTTAGAAAAATCATAACTTCCTCATACGAAGTCAGATTTGGGCGTTCTTTTTGTGTACGCTATCAGTTTAACGTATTCTACAAATTCCGTTTAGATCGCTAATGCTAAAAATTGCTCTATCATAAATTCACTATTTACGTCGCACAGTGTCATGCCGATTCTGTCGTGAAACTTCGACAGACCATAACTTCTTCGTTATAGCTCGGATTTCGACGTTCTTTATATGTCCGGAATCCTTGTCACGACCACTACCACTTCGCGTATAAATATCGGGTTTATCTAATACTTAATATTTGGCGCTTATTTTATCTTTTATTTATTATACATTTATTAATAAGTAATAAGCACATAAATTCACATAATTTACATAATACTCAAATAATTCATCTTTATTACTTCAAAATAGGTTACAATGGTTGACCTAACTATTACATCACTGCACTAATGCTTAGCCCAGGAACACGGGCGTTACAATTCTCTCCCCCTTAGGATGATTCCTTCCCGAAATCATGCATCAACAAACAGATGTGGATAGCAACTCATCATGTCACTTTCTGCTTCCCAGGTGAGATTCGGCCCATTCGTATGTTTCCAACAGAATAGCACTAAGTCGACCATCTTGCATCGTAACTTCTTACTCTTACGATCAACGATTTCCTCAGGCTCTTTGATTAGCCTCTTATTTTCATCCATCCTTAACTCTTATATTTGTATTATGTCGGGAACTTCTCTTGTAAACTTCCTCAAATAACCCACATGGAAAGTGTTATGAATACCATCTAGTTCTTCTGGTAATTCGAGCTTGTAAGCTTGGTTCCCAATCTTCTGAAGAACTTTGAACGGTCTTATAAACCTTGGACTCAACTTTCCTCGTTTCCCGAATCTTATAAGTCCCTTCCATGGTGAGACTTTAAGCAAAACTGAATCTCTAACTTCAAATGTCATCGGTCGTCTTTTCTTGTCAGCAAAGCTCTTTTGACGATCCTGAGCTGCTAACATTCTTTCTCTGATCACCTTCAACTTTTCAGCAGTCTGATGGACTATCTCGGGGCCCATAAACTGCTTTTCCCCAACCTCAAGCCAAAAAAACGGCGTACGACACTTCTGTACATACAAAGCTTGATAAGGTGCCATCTTGATGCTCGAGTGGAAACTATTATTGTAGGAAAACTCTACCAAAGGTAAGTGCTCATCCCAGTTACCTTGGAATTCCAGGGTACATGTTCTCAACATATCTTCAAGTGTTTGCATCGTTCTTTTGCTCTGACCATCAGTCTGCGGATGGTAAGCTGTACTCAAACACAGTTTTGTACCCAATTCCTCTTGGATACTTCTCCAAAACCTTGACGTGAAACAACTATCACAATCTGATACAATCATTAGAGGAACACCTTGAAGTCTTACTACCTCCTTCACGTAAGCATTTGCGAGCTTATCCATAGACCACCTCTCATTGGCTGCTATGAAGTGTGCACTTTTGGTTAAATGATCCATGACTACCCAAATCATGTCGTGACCGTTCTTTGTTCTGGGCATTTTAGTCACAAAATCCATGGTGATGTGTTCCTATTTACCCATGGGTACAGGTAAAGGTTCTAAACTCCCATACGGTTTCTGATGTTGTGCCTTAACTCTGGCACAAGTTACGCACTCGGCCACATACTTTGCAACATCAAGCTTCATCGTCGGCCACCAGTAGTAGGGTTTTAGATCCCTATACATTTTAGTGTTGTCGGGATGAATTGAGTACATGGTCTTGATCTATGCACCAAAAACGTGGCTAAGACTTGGATTAGGGTTTCCAACCATTTTTGGTGCCTCCCCTCTCTTCTCTTCTTCATCTTGTTGCTTAGTGGTGTTTGTGACTCCATTAGAGGTGCAACACTTGAGGCACTAAGCTTTCTGAAGCCAAGGATTAGATTGTTATTGCTATATAACAATCAAAGGTTAGATCTAAACCCTATTTTATGTTCATATGATTAATAGTATGCTAGATCTAGGGTTTATAGCTTTGAATATTCAATTGCATGTTCATTAGACAAACTAGATCCAAAAGCTATTAGGGTTTGCATGTACACCATAGGATTGATGTATTGCTCAAAACCCATTATTGGTATTAGAGCCTAAGCTGTTTGTTTGATGTATTTGATGCTATAATGGATTATTCTTGCTTAAAATCGAAAATTAGGGTTTCTGGGGGATGGACTCACCGAGTCCATGGCTGAACTCACCGAGTCCATGGTGAACTCGACGAGTCAGCTGGTCAGAAAGAGGTAATTTCGGGATTTTGTGTATCTTTGGCTGTGGGATAGTTACCAAAACGTTTTTTATTGATAAAATTTAGATTTTTATGATATTGGGTGATTATCCTTGCCAAAATAAATGATAACTTCATATTAATTAAATAATTATTTCCTTATATGATTAAATTTAATTATTTGAATTATTTGGTGAATTATCTTGCAAGAAATTGGACTAGGTCAAAATTAGATAACCACCAATTAGTTGTTAATTGTCTTATTTGAATTTTTGATCTTGAATGTTCTTGAAAAAGTTTGAAAAAGTTTCAAATCACTCCCTTTAGGTTTTATAGTTTAAATTTGAACTTAAAAGTTTTGTTTTTGAAATTTAAATAAGTTAAACCCTAATGTTTTGAAAAGTTTCAAAACTTGCCCTCAAGTTTTGGATTTTAAAATTAATTAAAAGTCTTAATTTGAAATTTTAAATTCTAAAACCCTAGTAATTTGAAAGGTTCAAATCACACCCTTATGGTTTTATTAATTAATTAAAGTGTATAATTAAAAGAGATTTAATATACACATAAAGTTTTGGTTTACATTTAATTAAATTGAAAGTATAATTTACTAAATTGAACCACCTAGTATTTTAAAAGTGTAAAATACACCCTATACTATATATAACATTAAAACTCTAATATTATATATATATATATATATATATATATATATATATATATGAGTAAACAGTTAGTCTTACCATTAGTAGGTCTCATTCATGAAGCTGGTCTATAAGGGGTGTTTAAGGAAATTACTTATAAAATGGCGGTTGAATGGGTATCCACTCTTACCCATCACACTCTTGACTACTGGAGGGTCGTTAGCCGAATGGGTAGGATAGGACAAAAACCTTCCATTATAAGTATAATGAAGTACAAAGTAACTAAACGCTTTTACAAATTCCCTAATCATAGTTACTTTAGGCAAAATGTGAAATTATATGCTAATCCATGGAATTACACTTCGTACCCTTGTCAAACGTTAGTGGAGCGTGTGTAGATCAATG
The DNA here is from genome assembly GCF_051521515.1 of Lactuca serriola. Taxonomy (NCBI): domain Eukaryota; kingdom Viridiplantae; phylum Streptophyta; class Magnoliopsida; order Asterales; family Asteraceae; genus Lactuca; species Lactuca serriola. Next base: position 64,002,232 of record NC_136410.1, on the reverse strand, counting down.
ACATTGGTAGCGAAGGGTGACTCGATGTTTGTCGTAGATCAATGGAGCGTGTGTGGCTAACCGGCACATTGATTAGGTGATAGTAGCATTGAGTGCACCACGTGATTCGTATGGTTATTCACACCTTATTTGTGATCCTCGGCATCCTAGTCACAAATCGTAGGTCATAATTGAGATTAAACATGCCATTGAAAAGTTCAATGAATCTCAAAAAATCTAGGAGTTTCAATTCATTTAAAACTTAAACTTCGTTTTCGTTTTTCATGGTGGAAATTGGTAAATCGTCATTTACCTACCTTCAAATATTCTGCAACTAGATTACGACATCCCTCTTATAGGTTGTATAGTATTGTGTTGGATCCTAGCCTTAATAATTCATTTGGGTGTTTTATTAAGGACTCAATCAACTTAACTTGAATTTTCTCCCGTTTTGTAGATGTCTAGTTCTGACAATCGTGGTTTTCCTAAATCCCTTGGAGCAAGTTTTCCAAAACGAAGATGATATTCCACGATATGATCGAGGAACAAGAAATCAAGCTTCACTTCCTCCACCTCCTCCAATTATTCTCCCTAACCCATAAGTTCGAAGGCTTGAAAATTTCATGCTCACTCAAGCCCTATTGGCAATTAAGCACGAAGATGGAAAGTTTGTGTGTGCACACGTCTTAGAGATGAAGTCACACATTGATAGGTTAAGCATGTTGGGTGTCGAGATTTCGAGTGAGTTGGCTGTTGAATGGGTTCTTCAGTCACTTCCTAAATCATATAGTGAGTTCAATAGAGAGTACTATATGATGGATCACGACGTGACCCTCATTGATCTCACCTATTTGCTTATAGCTACTGAATCAGCAATGATTTGGCATGCTGGTCAAGCAAATTTGTCTGGTGAATCAAACTCCCAAACTTTAATGGACATTGAAAATGATGACATTGGAGATCCAGAAAAGGTAAATTCTGAGATAGTTCCTTATGTCATTCCAAAAGAGTCCATTTTCTTTTATTGCCAAGAGAAGGGGCATTGGAGACGAAGCTGCCTTATTTACTTGAGAGATATAAGAGATGGGAGAGTCAAGACGTATGACTCTACTTTAGGTAAAATCCATTATCTAACTCTTTTAAGTTCCTATTCTAGATTCTTAATACATGATGTGATAAGATTACATTTTGATGTTTTTTAGGATCGAAGAAAAGAGAGGAAGCTTAAGGGAAGAAGTGAACTGAATCTAATCGTGAAGAAATGGATTTCGATCGTATTGTTTGAAGATTAGATTCTTGAGCTACTACTTGGAGTTATAATAGATTGCTAAGAAATATGTAATAACATAGTTTTTCAATTGAATTGCATTTTAAGGACAAATTTTTTCCGCAATAAAATGAATTTTGATTTTGTCTTATTTATTTATCCTTGCAATGACGTGTATGAAAAATTGATGTTTGAAGGTTTCTATTATTAGCAATAATGGATTTGATTTTTAATTATGTTATTTGTGGAGATGTCAAGAATTTACCAAATAGGGAAAGTTTCTCATCGCCCAAGTTTCAATTGGACAGAAACTTGGAATCATACAACTTGGTTGCATGATGAATGGAAACTTTCATATTTGGAAATTAGACTAATTCTTTGACAAAGTGTCAAGTGAAGGACTAGGAGATCGAGTACACTAGGTTGTGCGTTGATCAAATCCACCACAAAGAGAGATAAGATATTCGTCATGATTTACTAAAAGTTTAGTAAATATGATTATACTTATAAGATTAAGTGTAATTCTGAGTTGATTGAAAGAGTTTCAATGAATAGCAGAACAAATAAAGAAGAATCAAGTAGGCAGAAAGATAAAAGTTTCTCTATTCTAAGAAGAAGGGAGAGTACCTTTTATTGTGTTTTATGATAAGTCTTAATGATTAAGAACCATATCTCAATTGATCCTCTAAGTGAGTCTTAGTGCATTTGTATGTCTAAGAAGAGGAATCGAGAATTGTGGAAATGGTTAAATCAAGAAGTCAATCATACTTCATTCCAATATCAAGTCTTAGAGTGATACTCCAAGATTGTGAATTGAATGACAAGTCTTAATAAGGTTTATAACACTCAACAAATGTGGAATTTGGAAAAGTTTTCTTATTCTTGCACATTTGAAATTGGTAAGTTGTGCTGTCTTGGACAAGACAAAGACCAACTAGGACCAGTTATGTGAAATGTTTTGTCTTGATAAGAACTACACTAACTCTTGAATATTTTTTTTATCTAGAAAAGTTTTCTGACAAGAGAATCATACATGTCAAGAGGTCAGTGGGAGTTTTAATGATCTTGAAAAAGTTTCAAGAACAAATAAAAAATAAACCTTATCGATCATCACTAGCACATGACTTGAGGTTTACAACCTATCGTGTTGACATTATTTTGTTTCTGTGCCATTCCAATTGAGTTAATTATGCATGTACATTCTATGAGTTCTCATTTGAATGCATAAAGACAAAGTACCTTGATCGATGGAAAGTACATTGATATGTAAGGATAAGTTGCTAAACTACTTGGAAGACATGGTGAGCACTCGTGTTACCATAAGGCAAGTAATGAAGATTAAGAAAGTTTAGTCCATATGAGTTTGGATTTGTCGCAAACTTGGTTTTGGCAAATTCACATGGATAGGAACACATACACCATAAAATCTAAGTGTCATAAGATTCCATCCTTCATGAAAATGACTGTGAGGAAATGCTTTCACTAAGAGAGATTTTAAGAAGATAGCAATTGTGAAAATTGTATTCTCAAATTCGATTATGGTTACAGCATCCCTTTCCATAGTTTGAATTGTGAGATCTGACAATTAGTCTAACATTTAGGACTTATAGATATAAGTTCTGAATTGTTTAGACATACATATGATCTATCTAAGGCAAAGGTGTATAAGCTTAAGATGCTTAGATAAAGGCTTATCGAAGCATCTAGTATTAGAAATATGAACTTCAGAAATTCAATAGGCATTGTTTTCTAGAAGTTCAGCTGTTTTCTGAATACATGTCAAAGCTAGTAGGAGCATAAGCGTTATGCTTATATGATAATAATCATCATGATAGTGGGAGCATAAGTGTTATGCTTGTATCATTATTATGGAAACTATTGCAAGTTAGCAATATTAATTATAGAAAAACAAAGATTCAATTTGCAAAATTGCATGGGTTGAAAAGTTGTTTTGCTATAATTAAGGGAGAGAATATTATACTTCGTTCAAAATCTAAAGCTTAGATTGAGAAATTTTAATAAATATAGTCAAAGGATACATAGTGTGTTCTCAAATTTCGATTATGATTACGGCATCCCTCTTCATAGTTCGAATTGTGAGAACGTGACACATAAAATATTATGGCAGAAGATTGATAAAGTATCATATCTTTATGTAAGACATTATGCATTGTGTCCCATACGCTTCAGATATAAGATCGATTGCGAATGCTATAATACTTGACCATTCTAAAATTTTCCAAATGTCTAGCGCATTAAGAGGGAAAAAGGACTAGAATTGGTTTTGACTGAAATATTTAAACAACTATCAAAGGACGATCCAAAGTTCGCTGAGGATTGGTCGCTTGTGAGTAGTTGGAAGTATGGTATTGGATGGACCATATCGACATTATTATGAATAGATAAGATTCTATTAAGAATGAGTTGTCATATGGAAAATGTGGGAATGTTTCCATATTGGGAGTTGGATATTGAAAATCTATGTCTAGATTAGAAACTTTTATGCAAGAAGGATGTTCAAAGGAATGTACTTTAAATGTGAGATTTCACGTCTATGGAATTGTCTTGTAACAATTTCTGATAGAGTACTTTGTAATTTCATTGGCCAAGTCTTGGTGACTTTTGTGCTATGACTTTGCGAAAGGATTGTTGCATAAAATGTTAGAATCTAGCATATTCTAGTACTGGCAAGAACCTTCTGTTCTAACACTAATGATAAGGATTGAGAATTATGAAATGAGCATCACTGGTAAAGTTTTCAATTGATCTATTTCACAAAGTAAGGACCATAGGAAACATAGTGTGCATGCTTTGTGCATGGGACAACTATTGTTGCAATTTGAGTAATAAGTTGATTTTCTGAAACAGTAAACGATGAATAATGAGTAATCAATATGGTGTTTAAACAAAAGTGTTTTATTTACTCCCATAAGTTTGGGGCCATATAGGATTACGTATTATTGTTGTGTTTCAGTTTGCATGTTTTGACTTCCAGAATAACTAGGTTATTCGAACCTCCACAGTCGGTCATATGTTGGAAGTAGGTATGAAGGAAGACTGTCATGAAGAGTCTGTAGATTGTCTGAAGAGTTTAGACATAGCACAAGTTTGCTGTAGAGTTCATAAGTGCTTTAATAAGATTAGAGTATTGGATTAAACCCACGCTCACGAGAATCACTTCATGGATTTTATCACTAGTGATTGTGAGATGATAATATTGTATATTCTTGAAACTGAGACGTGTGAGTTGTTATTTGTTGGTCGGTTGCACATTGATAATAAGTAAAAGCACCAATAACTTGGTGTTATAAAACTTATTGTTGTGTGTGATTCGATTAGTGAATGCAAGCAAACATATGAGTCAAAGTTTATCCATTCCTTTTACCCAAAGTGGGATAAAAGCAATATCTGTGGGCCCCTCGATGATTTAGTGATGACACCTAAGCGCTTGGCCAAGCCGGGACTAAGTTGATGTGTTCAATTGTAGTCTGTTGTCAGTCTTCATAAATCGGAAGTTGGGAAATAGTATAAAGAGAATGATTGAAATTCATGTCTTATGTCTATAAGATATCTTGAGAATGGAGGAATATATAATCCCTTATCTAAAGGACATGCTATCTGATAAGATCAGAGTTGACAGCTGCTTTTGAAAGCTACGATTGCTGATCAGGTTCTGAAGTCATAAGGAAAATAGATATTAGACTTATCCAAGTGGGAGACTGTTGGATTAGTGTCTAAGTCCATAACTATTTTGGTATGTACTTGACCCGATTATGAGCATGGTCCTTTTAGGTTTCCTTCATCATAGCAACATGTAGGATGAATTAAGGAGAGAAAGGTTTAATTATGATTTATTAATATATTATGAGAATAATATATTAAAGGAGAAATCATATTGTTTAATTAATATTAGTCAAGAATTAATTAAGAATTAATTTTGTGGCCAAAAGAGTTTAATTAAACTTAGGGGAATGGATTTGTAATTATAAGATAATTACAATTGGGCTATGGATTACCTAAATAATACAGGTTGGACGAATTCTATGGGAAGTCCATAAAGAATTCGTCCAAGGGATATGTTAATGGAGTCCATTGGCTGCTTAGGGCTTAAGTAGCTAGATTAGGCTTTCCTAGTTGTAAACCCTAATAACCTACATGTATATAAAGGCCCTCTATGCACCAAAAACGTGGCTAACACTTGGATTAGGGTTTCCAGCCATTTTTGGTGCCTCCCCTCTCTTCTCTTCTTCATCTTGTTGCTTAGTGGTGTTGATGACTCCATTAGAGGTGCAACACTTGAGGCACTAAGCTTTCTGAAGCCAAGGATTAGATTGTTATTGCTATATAACAATCAAAGGTTAGATCTAAACCCTATTTTATGTTAATATGATTAATAGTATGCTAGATCTAGGGTTTATAGCTTTGAATATTCAATTGCATGTTCATTAGACAAACTAGATCCAAAAGCTATTAGGGTTTGCATGTATACCATAGGATTGATGTATTGCTCAAAACCCATCACTTTTTGGTCATTCCCACTTCATCACGGCTTCGATCTTTGTTGGGTCAACAATTATCCCTTCTTGGTTAACCACATGACCCAAGAATTGGAATTCTCGGATCCAAAAATCACATTTGGAGAACTTTGCGTACATCTTCTCCTTCTTCAATACTTCTAACACTTCTCACAAGTGTCTGCCATGCTCTTCTTGGCTTTTCGAGTAAATCATAATGTCATCTATGAACACTATCACAGATTTATTGAGGAATGGTTTACAAACCCTGTTCATCAAATCCATGAATACTGCTGGAGCATTGGTTAGTTCAAATGACATAACCAAGAACTTGTAGTGTCTATATCTTGTTCTGAATGCAGTCTTCTCAATATCCTACTCTCTTACCTTTAGCTGATGATATTGTGACCTAAGATCGCTCTTTGAGAAATATCTCGAACCTTGCGGTTGATCGAATAGGTCATCAATCCTTGGCAATGGATACTTGTTCTTCACCGTTGCCTTGTTCAACTCTCGGTAGTCTATACACATTCTCATGCTTCCGTCCTTCTTCTTGACGAGTAACACCGAAGCACCCAAGGTGATGAACTAGGTCGAATGAAACCGTTGTCCAACAACTCCTGAAGTTGCATCATAAGATCCTTCATCTCCGTTGGTGCTAATCGTTACGGTGCTTTCACTATTGGTGTCGTTCCTGGTAATAAGTCTATTCGAAACTCTACTTGTCTATCAGGTGGTAATCTAAGAAGATCTTCAGGAAATAATTCTGAATAATTACACACCACTGGTGTACTCTACACCTCTTTTTTCTCCTTCTTTGCATCAATCATGAATGCCAAATATGATGTGCATCCCTTGGACAAACATTTCATGGATTTCATCAGGGAGATGATTCCAGAATTCACTCTGCGTTTGTCCCCGTACACCATAAATGACTCTTTTCCGGGTGGGTTTACTCTTACTACCTTCTTTGTGTAAAGTATCTCATCATCGTTGGCGCTCAGCCAATCCATTCTTAGAACGTTGTCAAAACCGTTCAACTCTATGGGCAACAACTCTTTGTGGAATTTGTTTCCATTTAAGTCAATGACAATGTTCTTAATATGATCGCTAACATGTATGAACTTGCCACTGGCAACTTCCAAAATTAGGGCATTATCAAGTTTTTCTACAGGCAATGCTATTTTCTCACCAAATTTATGTGATACAAAGGAGTAGTTTGCTCCTGAATCAAATAGTATATTGGCAACTAATACATTTTCGAGAAAAGTACCTGAAGCGACATCTGTTGCCTCCTTCGTAGCTTCAAGCGTCATTTGGAAGGCTCTCGCCTCCGGCTTTGATGAAATGTTGGGTCTTACTGCCTCCTTGTTCTTCGGCCAGTCCCTCGAGATGTGCCCTTCTTCATTACACCCATAACAAACTTTTTGGGTGAGGGTGCATTAATTGTCATAGTGCCCAAGCTTTCCACACTTAATAAATGTGACCTCCCTGTCACATTTCCCGTGGTGCTTCTTCTTGCATTTGACGCACCATTTGACTGCACCTCCTCCAGACTTCTTCGTACCATACTTTGAGAACTTGCTCTTCTTGCTGAATTTCGACAACCCATAAAATTTCATTTTCTCACCAACCTCCGCTCTCTCTAGACCCTTATCTCGTATCTGGGTCTCCACATTCTAAGCAACCCAGATGGCGGCTTTCAGAGTGGTTGCTTGCTTGACCATCAGACCAAAGTTCGTTGGTAATCCGTGGGCAAACTTGTTAACCTTGGAGAGTTCGGTTGGAACTAGGTATGGAACAAGCTTCATTTTTTCTATAAAGCTTGCAGCATATTCAGCGACGCTCAATCTTCCATTCTTCAGATTCTGGAACTCATTGTTGATTTCCAGAAGATCCTACTAAGAGCAGTATTGCATCTTCAGTTGCACATGAAAATCCTCACAAGACATCTTGCTCGTTTCACCCTTGGGAATTGAATCAGTTAGTAGCTTCCACCAGCTCAGTACTCTAGATTTCAACAGGGGAACCGCGAGAGCAGTCTTCTGTCTGTTGCTACACTCGCAACTCTCAAACATTGTCTCCATCTTGGATGCCATGAAATCCTTGTACTTGCATCCATGTTCGTCATTTCCTCCATCCTGGTTGTTTCGTCTAACTATCGGTGGGTTGGCATAACCAACAGTTCCACTGTAGTGCCCTCCTTCTGACTGCCCATCATTCAGCTCGGGCTATTCGACCAGTATTGTAACTGCCTCTCGATTCTGTTGAACTAAACGTTTATATACATATACATATATATATATATATACATATATATATATATATATATATATATATCAAGGTTGTAGAAAAAGTTAGACGTTAGCTAGTCGGTGGACTGGGGTGTTGGAATTAATCGACTAGGCGCGGATTAATCGGGGACCATTAATTATTCAAAAAATTATAAATCAAACTTTAATCGTAAGAATATTAATAAATAAGTATAAATGTTTAATAATAAGTTTAACTAGTGCAACAATTTATCATCCAATTAATAAGAAAAGTTATTCAAATTTTAATATATCTTAAGAAAAGAAGTAAATTTTAGAATTTGTATATTTGAAAACATGGAAATTTTTAAAATTTTGGAGAGAAACCTTAAAAAAAATTAATTTTTTTTTATATATTAGTTGAACATTGAAATACTATGAACTTTTGAAATTTTGAAAAGTTTGGTTTAATATTTAAAATTTTGAATTTTGGCCGATTAAGCCGCCTAGGACCGATTAGAACCGTCTAGCTCCGACTTTGACCCCTTTGACCAAAACCGATTAAGCCGACCGATTAGCCTTAATCCTATTCGGTTGAAGATCGCCTAGTGATTAATCCCCGATCAATCGGCCGCCTAGACCGATTTTTACAACACTGATATATATATATATATATATATATATATATATATATATATATATATATATATATATATATGTGACATCCCCAAAATCTCGGCCAGAAAAGACCGATTTTCATTTATGCTTTTAAATAATTTAAGAGTAAATCCTTTTGATTTGAAAGAGTTGCGGAATTTGTTCCCAAAACAAAACATGATAAAATAATATTTTATCAAAGCATTTCATCAAGAGATGCCTTTTCATTATATAATCAAAACTCGGGATGTCATGTTCCGATACAGACCATAAAGCATAAACGATAACATTACAAGTCATTCAACAAATATGTACATACACAAACTTGTAAACAAAACAACTTGATGATTCAACCATCTTATGCCCTCGCGCCACTACCTGTAATACAAATAAAACTGAATGGGTCAGGCTTGGGAGCCTGGTGAGCATATAGGGTTTTCAACCCACAATACATAAGTTATATTTAATTTCACCAACCAACACTATCCCGATTACCCATTCCCGTTATTCTCACTTTACGTCCCTAAAACAACATCTATCTCAAGGGAACTAATCTAGGATTTTCATCGGGACGGACATCACTGCTAAGGGGTTTCCTCAACAATAGATATCCTAAAGGCAACCATGAGGGGGATAGAGTACAGTGGTGAACACATCGTTCACAACACCTACAGGTTATGAACCTGCTAGCGTTCCACTGGACTGTCTAGAAAGAGTCCGTGGTCGTTATCCATACTCCGCTGAATAACTAGATCAACAACAACAACAACATCGAGGCCTCTCATCTGTTTATTACACACCAACTATCTACCCATGTTCTACCCAACATATTAGTAGATAAAATATATATTTTCATACATAGTTTAAAACCTGTATATCATTTTCATTCAATATATATTCCACATAACAGATGAGGCATACCCACATAACACGTATTTCACAGAAAGCAATTCAGATCTATGAGATGGAAGAGGGTGAACATACATTCACACACATAACAACAAATTCTACACATAACACGTATTTCGTATAAAATACTTCATAATCATGCGTTAGAAGAAAGTAACTACGCACTCACACATATAAACAACAATATACTTAATACACTCGAACCATACTTGTATTATTATCGTGTTTATGAAAGGTAGTATACACTCACTTGATCAGAAGATGATCGGACAGCACTACGACTTGCAGAAGTAGTAATCCTCAGCGGATCTGGAAGATCTCTACAAAAATCGAACTTCTCGCGGGCAGAGCTTCGGCTTGGGAACCGCACTTCTCGGGATCTTCGGGATCTCGGGACTTGCTTCGGGGCTCGAGAATAATACCGGGGCTTCGGGGTATTTCTGGCACGCAAATCGATGCAAAACGGGAGAGAGAAGAGAGAAAATGAACAAAAGAACCGGCTGCCCTCGCATCCTATTTATAGGAGGCTGGAGCCTCGGAGTACGCGGGGCGTACAGTTCCGAAATCGTCACTGCGTTCGTCATCCGAAGCCACTAGCTGCGAGTGTCGACATCTTCGGAGTACATGGGGCGTACACGAGTACGCGAGGCGTACTTCGGATCGGATTGCTGACTCCTCTTCGAATAATGCCGAATTTAAAGATTTAATTTAAATACAAAATATTTAATAAACTTCGGAATTTCATATCTTCTTCATACGAACTCCGTTTTCGACGTTCTTTATATCCACGCGAAGGTGAGGCTACGCTCTACAACTTTCGTTTAGACTCCGTCGGCTAATTTTTACTTTATTTTTATTATTTATTTTTAATAGGCCAGGACAGAAAATTTCGTTATAATTTCACAACTTCTTCGTTTGACGTCCGTTCTCGCCTAACTTTTTATCGCTTGGATACCAACAACGAGACCTTCGATCCTCGTTTAGATTGCTTCGGCTAAAAACCGCTCGATCTCAAATCGAGTATTTCAGGCTGCATACCGCTAAGTCGAAACTTCGATAAATCATAACTTCTTCATACGAAGTCAGATTTGGGCGTTCTATATATATTTGGAAACCTCGTTTCAACTACTACAACATTATCCAAAGATATTAAGTTTATTTTACACTTAAATTTTGACGCTTATTTTTATTCTTAATTAATCAAACCACATAATTAAGCAATTAAGCACAAAACACATAATACTCAAATAATACACTCTTATTATTTCAAAACGGGTTACAAAGGTTAACCTAGACTATTACATTGCTAAAAATGGCAAGCCCGGAAACACAGGCGTTACAATTCTCTCCACCTTAGAATGATTCCGTCCCCGGAATCACACATCAACAAACCAATGCGGATAGCGACCCATCATGTCACTCTCCGTTTCCCAGGTGAGATTCGGCCCATTCGTGTGTTTCCATCGGACAAGCACTAACTCGACCATCTTGCGTTGCAACTTCTTAGTCTTTCGGTCAACAATTGCCTCTGGTTCTTCAATTAACCTCTTGTTCTCATCAATTCTCAATTCAGAAATTGGAATTATGTCAGGAACTTCTCCCGTGAACTTCCTTAAATAACACACATTAAAAGTGTTGTGAATTCCGTTCAGTTCTTCGGGTAATTCGAGCTTGTAAGCTTGGTTCCCAACCCTCTGAAGAACTTTAAACGGTCCAATAAACCTTCGACTCAACTTTCCCCTTTTACCAAATCTTATAAGTCCCTTCCACGGCGAGACTTTAAGCAAAACCGAATCTCCAATTTCAAAAGTCGTCGGTCTTCGCTTCTTGTCAGCATAGCTCTTTTGACGATCATGAGCTGCTAACATTCTTTCCCTAATTATTTTCAACTTTTCAGCAGTTTGATGGACCATCTCCGGTCCCATAAACTGCTTTTCCCCAGCCTCAAGCCAACAAGACGGCGTACGACACTAATGTCCATACAAAGCTTGATAAGGTGCCATCTTAATGCTCGAGTGGAAATTATTATTGTAGGAAAATTCTACCAATGGTAAATGTTCATCCTAATTACCTAGGAATTCCAAGGTACATGCTCTCAGCATATCTTCAAGTGTTTGTATTGTTCTTTCACTCTGACCATCAGTCTGCGGATGGTAAGCTGTACTTAAACATAACTTGGTACCCAATTCCTCTTGTAGACTTTTCCAAAACCTCGAGGTGAAACGGCTATCACGATCCGACACAATCGTTAACGGAACACCGTGAAGCCTCACAATTTCCTTCACGTAAGAATTCGCAAGCTTTTCCATAGACCATTTCTCCTTGGCTGCTATGAAATGCGCACTCTTAGTGAATCGATCAACGACCACCCAAATCATGTCGTGACCATTCTTTGATCTGGGCAGTTTAGTGACAAAATCCATAGCAATGTCTTCCCACCTACCCATTGGCACAGGCAAAGGTTCTAAACTCTCGTACGGTTTCTGATGTTGTGTCATTACTCTCGCACAAGTCACACACTCAGCCACATACTTTGCAACATTAAGCTTCATCGTCGGCCACCAGTAGTAGGGTTTTAGGTCCCTATACATTTTAGTGCTACCCGGATGAATCGAGTACATGGTCTTGTGAGCTTCTTCCATCAGAAGATCTCTAATTCCTCCTGTCTTAGGTATCCAAATCCGATCTTGGAACACCTTCAGTCCATGACTGTTTACACCGAACACCAACGTTTTGCCCAAACGTTCCTCCTTTCGGTCATTCTTTTCAGAAGCTTCCTCTTGAGCTTTCTTTATACTTTCCACAATGGTCGAGACAACTTCAATTCTCAATGCTCTTGGCCTTTTCCATTCAAGATTGACTTTCCGACTGAGACCATCAGCAACAACATTAGCTTTACCGGGGTGGTAAAGTATCTCACAATCATAGTCTTTAAGTAATTCTAGCCAGCGTCGTTGCCTCATATTCAATTCTTTCTGGTTAAAGAGATATTGGAGACTCTTATGATCAGGGAAAAGTTTGCACTTCGTGCCATAGAGGTAACGCCTCCATATTTTCAGAGCGAAAACTACCGCTGCCAACTCCAAATCATGAGTTGGGTAATTCTTTTCATGCTCTTTCAGCTGTCGAGACGCATATGCTATCACCTTTTCTCTTTGGGTCAAAACACAACCCAATCCAACCCCAGACGCATCGCTATAAATGGCGAAGTCTTCAACTCCATCGGGTAAAGAAAGTATCAGTGCCTCGCATAGCTTCTTTTTTAGCTTCTCGAATGCTTCTTTATGCTTATCATTCCAAGCATAAGTAGCTCCTTTGTGGGTCAAAGGTGTCAATGGAGTAGCGATCGAAGAAAAGCCTTGGATAAACCTTCGGTAATATCCGGCTAATCCCAAAAAGCTTCGAATCTCCGTGGGACTTTTCGGTTGTTCCCACTTCATTACATCTTCAATCTTTGCTGGATCAACCATTATACCTTCTTGGTTGACCACGTGACCCAAGAATTGGACTTCACGAATCCAAAAATCACATTTGGAGAACTTAGCATACAACTTCTCCTTCTTCAAGACTTCTAACACTTCTCGCAAGTGTCTGCCATGCTCCTCTTGGCTTTTCGAATAAATCAGAATGTCATCTATGAACACTATCACAGATTTATCTAGGAACGGATTACAAACTCTGTTCGTTAAATCCATGAATGCAGTCGAAACGACATAACCAAAAACTCGTAGTGTCCATATCGGGTTCTGAATGCAGTCTTCTCAATATCCTGTTCCCTTACTTTCAGCTGATGATATCCTGACCTTAGATCGATCTTCGAGAAATAGCTCAAACCTTGCAATTGATCAAACAGGTCATCAATCCTTGGCAACGGATATCTATTCTTTATTGTTGCCTTGTTCAGCTCTCTATAATCAATGCACATTCTCATACTTCCATCTTTCTTCTTTACAAATAACACCGGAGCTCCCCAGGGTGATGAACTAGGTCTAATGAAACCTTTGTCCAATAACTCCTGAAGTTGCATCATTAGCTCCTTCATCTCCTTCGGTGCTAATCGATAAGGTGCTTTCGCAATTGGCGTTGTTCCTGGAAACAAGTCAATACGGAATTCCACTTGTCGATCAGGCGGTAATCCAGGAAGATCTTCGGGAAATACTTCCGGATAATCACACACAACTGGAATATTCTGCATCACCTTCTTTTCCTTCTTAGCATCAATCACGAATGCTAGATATGATGTACACCCCTTGGTCAAACATTTTCTGGCTTTCATCAATGAAATGATTCCAGAATTCACTCTGCGTTTGTCCCCATACACCATAAACGAATCTTTCCCAGGCGGGTTTACTTTGACCTTTTTTCTTCTTGCATAAAATTTCGGCATCGTTGGCGCTAAGCCAATCCATTCCCAATACGATGTCGAAACCATTAAGTTCGATAGGAAATAATTCCTCGTGGAACTTATTCCCATTCAGATCAATTAAGATGTTTTTCATACGATGGCTAACAGGTACAAACTTGCCACTAGCAACTTCGACTTATAAAGCATTATCTAGTCTAACAACAGGCAAAACTAGTTTTCTACCAAATTCATGCGATATAAAGGAGTAGTTGGCTCCAGAATCAAATAAAATTTGGGCAGACAATTCGTTAACGAGAAAGGTACCTGAAGCGACATCAACTTCATCTTTAGCAGCTTCCAGTGTCATCTGGAATGCTCTCGCCTTTGGCTTTGGTGGAATGTTGGGTCTAGCTGCCTCCTTCTTCTTCGGGCAGTCCCTCGACATGTGTCCCTCCTCACCACAACCATAGCAAACTTTCTTAGTGAGGGTACATTCATTGGCATAGTGCCCTGGCTTTCCACACTTGTAGCATGTGTTCGCCACCTCACATCTTCCATGATGCTTCTTCTTACATTTTTTGCACCATTTCGATTCACCTCCACTTCCCCTCGAACCAGACTTCGAGAACTTGTTTTTCTTGTTGGACCCTGAAGTTCCATCGAACTTCCTCTTTTCACCAGCATCTATCCTTTCCAGACCCTTTTCCTTCTGCTGGGCCTCCACATTCTTAGCTGCACGAACAGCCGTTTTCAGAGTAGTTGCCATCTTGACTGTCGGACCAAAGTCGGCAGGCAGTCCATTAGCAAACCTCTCAATCTTGGAGAGTTCCGTTGGCACTAGGTACGGAAACAACTTCATTTTCTCAGTAAATGCAGTAGCATAGTCGTCTATGCTCATCTTCCCATTCTTCAAGTTTTGGAACTCATTGTTCAGATCAATCAGATCTATCTCTGAACAATACTGCACCCTTAGTTGTTCCAAGAACTCCTCCCATGACATTTTCAGGGCTTCTCCTCGTGGCATAGTATCTGCCAACAACTTCCACCAACTCAGGACTCTAGTCTTCAGTTGTCTAACCGCAAAGACAGTCTTCTGTTTGTTGCTACAGTCGCAACTTTCAAATACCATCTCCATTTCGGAGATCCAATCCATTATCTCAACAGGCTTTGGGCTTCCAGAAAGACTTGGCGGCTTGGCGCCCAAGAAGTTCTTGTACATTCACCCATCCTTGTTGTTTCTCCTTTCCGGATCGTTCCTTCGTTCTCCTTGAGTCCCAACTTGACTCATCATGCGACTATTGTTCCCTTCCTCCGATTGCTCGGGAACCAATTCGGGTTCCTCAATAGGTATGATAGGTTCATCCCTATTATCATGCAACATTTGTCGCATCTCCTCCCTTTGTCCGGCTAGCATAGCCCGAATCATGGCTTGCACCGCAACCATTGTTATTGGTTCTGGTGCTGCTGCTACAACAGGGATTTGCTCAATAACTGGCGGTTGATTCCTGTTTTCATCCGCATTTCCAACGCCACTCATTGTTCTCACCATTTTTGATCTACACACCGAATAAGGTGAAATTAGATCCTCATTCACGATAGATATTCAAATCACCCTTATTACTCTGAAACGTTTACATGTTAGTTCTAATAACGTAGGCATACGCTTAGAATCCTACACACATAAGGTTTCCAGATCCGGTCGGCAACAGACCGTAGATCCGAACAATTAATATCATATGTGGCAACATATAACATTTAGCACATAAAAGTATTTTAGGCAACTCTCCTAAAATAAACTAGTGCTCGTGTCTAAAATCCAACAGACACACATCTCAAAATTCCACTTAGCATTCTAAGTTTAAGTCTAGAAATCCTACAAATTCCTAGTTCGCTTAAACTAATGCTCTGATACCAACTGTGACATCCCCAAAATCTTGGCTAGAAAAGACCGATTTTCATTTATGCTTTTAAATAATTTCAGAGTAAATCCTTTTGATTTGAAAGAGTTGCGGAATTTGTTCCCAAAACAAAACATGATACAATAATATTTTATCAAAGCATTTCATCAAGAGATGCCTTTTCATTATATAATCAAAACTCGGGATGTCATGTTCCGATACAGACCATAAAGCATAAACGATAACATTACAAGTCATTCAACAAATATGTACATATACAGACTTGTAAACAAAACAACTTGATGATTCAACCATCTTATGCCCTCTCGCTACTACCTGTAATACGAATAAAACTGAGTGGGTCAGGCTTGGGAGCCTGGTGAGCATATAGGGTTTTCAACCCACAATAAATAAGTTATATTTAATTTCACCAACCAACACTATCCCGATTACCCATTCCCGTTATCCTCACTTTACGTCCCTAAAACAACATCTATCTCAAGGGACCTAATCTAGGATTTTCATCGGGACAGACATCACTGCTAAGGGGTTTCCTCAACAATAGATATCCTAAAGGCAACCATGAGGGGGATAGAGTACACCGGTGAACACATCGTTCACAACACCTACAGGTTATGAACCTGCTAGCGTTCCACTGGACTGTCTAGAAAGAGTCCGTGGTCGTTATCCATACTCCGCTGAATAACTAGATCAACAACAACAACAACATCGAGGCCTCTCATCTGTTTATTACACACCAACTATCTACCCATGTTCTACCCAACATATTAGTAGATAAAATATATATTTTCATACATAGTTTAAAACCTGTATATCATTTTCATTCAATATATATTCCACATAACAGATGAGGCATACCCACATAACACGTATTTCACAGAAAGCAATTCAGATCTATGAGATGGAAGAGGGTGAACATACATTCACACACATAACAACAAATTCTACACATAACACGTATTTCGTATAAAATACTTCATAATCATGCGTTAGAAGAAAGTAACTACGCACTCACACATATAAACAACAATATACTTAATACACTCGAACCATACTTGTATTATTATCGTGTTTATGAAAGGTAGTATACACTCACTTGATCAGAAGATGATCGGACAGCACTACGACTTGCAGAAGTAGTAATCCTCAGCGGATCTGGAAGATCTCTACAAAAATCGAACTTCTCGCGGGCAGAGCTTCGGCTTGGGAACCGCACTTCTCGGGATCTTCGGGATCTCGGGACTTGCTTCGGGGCTCGAGAATAATACCGGGGCTTCGGGGTATTTCTGGCACGCAAATCGATGCAAAACGGGAGAGAGAAGAGAGAAAATGAACAAAAGAACCGGCTGCCCTCGCATCCTATTTATAGGAGGCTGGAGCCTCGGAGTACGCGGGGCGTACAGTTCCGAAATCGTCACTGCGTTCGTCATCCGAAGCCACTAGCTGCGAGTGTCGACATCTTCGGAGTACATGGGGCGTACACGAGTACGCGAGGCGTACTTCGGATCGGATTGCTGACTCCTCTTCGAATAATGCCGAGTACGCGAGGCTACGCTCTACAACTTTCGTTTAGACTCCGTCGGCTAATTTTTACTTTATTTTTATTATTTATTTTTAATAGGCCAGGACAGAAAATTTCGTTATAATTTCACAACTTCTTCGTTTGACGTCCGTTCTCGCCTAACTTTTTATCGCTTGGATACCAACAACGAGACCTTCGATCCTTGTTTAGATTGCTTCGGCTAAAAACCGCTCGATCTCAAATCGAGTATTTCAGGCTGCATACCGCTAAGTCGAAACTTCGATAAATCATAACTTCTTCATACGAAGTCAGATTTGGGCGTTCTATATATATTCGGAAACCTCGTTTCAACTACTACAACATTATCCAAAGATATTAAGTTTATTTTACACTTAAATTTTGACGCTTATTTTTATTCTTAATTAATCAAACCACATAATTAAGCAATTAAGCACAAAATACATAATACTCAAATAATACACTCTTATTATTTCAAAACGAGTTACAAAGGTTAACCTAGACTATTACATTGCTAAAAATGGCAAGCCCGGAAACACAGGCGTTACATATATATATATATATATATATATATATATATATATATATATATATATAGTGTTGCATTTTTTAGTTTTATTTTATAATTACATTTTTATGAATTTTTATAAAACATGTCAACATGAAGAAACAAAAACAATTGCAAAAGGTTAGTCATCAATGAATTTTTTTATTACATTTTTTTGGAACAACAAATATATTAATAATCAAACCAAAACAAAAGATAGCTACAAAATAAATAATGATTAGATTTAACAACCATGCAACCCAATGAATTCTTGCATTAGAGTTACGAAAAAATGAGAACCAATAAAAGGAAGTTTCTACAATATTATCAAACAAAAACTGTTTCCTAGGCTTAAAATCATGAAATTACACTATATTTCGATAAGTCCAAAGTACCCAAATGACCACAATTAACACATATATAATAACCACCTTTCAATTCTCGTAGCCGGTTTCACGTCAACCCAATCCTCCATATCCATAGCAAAAGAAAAAACTGGAAAATCCAAATCAAGCAACAATGTAACACGTCTCCATATTTGAACCGCGATCGTACATTGGAAAAAGAGATGAGAAACGACCTCCTGGTTATCTTGATTATCTTGACAGATTGGGCGCATAACCGACTAATATTCTACACTCTCCACCAGTTTTGACCTAACCAGGAGACGATCTAACAATAAACCCCATATAAAGTATAATGTCCTGTTTTTCGACCCAAAATTTTCATTTTTATATATTAAATATATATCATAGTATAATATCATTTATATTCATTGGAGTACCTGAAAAACATTTATGTTCAACTGGGTAAGCACGAAGCATAGTGAGTTTTCCAAAATACCATATACCACAATATATATTCAATGCAAAGAAAAAATGTGTGACATCCTCATTTTCACGGCCAGAAAAGACCGATTTCGTTTATGTTTTTTAAAATAAAATCAGAGTAATTCTTTGATTAAAAGTGTTGCGGAATTTGTTCCCAAAACAAAATATAATAAGAATTTATCAAATCATTTCTTAAAAAAATATATTTTCCATTTCATAAAAAAACCTCGGGATGTCAAGTTTTGATACAGACCAAAAGCATAAACAGTACCATATAGGCCTTACAACACCTATTCATATCTACTGGCCTATAATCTAAAATCCCTCGTCATCGTCCAACTATGCTCATGTTCCACTACCTGTAATACAGAAAACTGAGTGGGTCAGGCTTAGGAGCCTGATGAGCATATACGGTTTTCAACCCACAATAAGTAAATTTATTATGTTTAAACATCAAACAACTAACCAAATTTTCCCTTTTCTATTATCTTCTTTATTCTTAAAGATCTTAATAACCATCTGTCCTCCATTCATTCATTCCTAAGGATTCTCCTAAGGTGATTACCCGTTCCCGTATTCCTCACTTTACGTCCCTAAAGTATCTATTTATAAGGGACCTAGTCTAAGGATTTTTCAATGGGGCGACAACACTGCTTCGGGGTTTCCCTAGCAATTTATGCCAAATAGGGCAACCATCAGAGTCACAACATTGCTTTCCCCAGCAATTTATGTCGAATAGACAACCAAAGGGGTGACAACATTGCTTTCCTCAACAATTTATGTCAAATAGGCACGAAGTACATCGTCGCCATGGTTTATACAATAGGAACTAATTCCATAGCTGCCAATATTCATCTATACAACACAAAATCCATTCTCTCAACGTACATCAATAAGGCACTAAATCCATAGCTTCCAACGTACATCTATAAGGCACTAAATTTATAGCTGCCAATATAATCCTTTAGGCGCAACTACCAGGATATTTAGATTACAACTAATGAACACTTAAATCAAAATACTTGGTAAACACTCCCTTTTGAAAATACTTAATAAACACCTAGTTCAAACAATGTGATAATAATGTATATCTAAATCCTGCAAGACCACTATTA
Source organism: Lactuca serriola (assembly GCF_051521515.1). Taxonomy (NCBI): domain Eukaryota; kingdom Viridiplantae; phylum Streptophyta; class Magnoliopsida; order Asterales; family Asteraceae; genus Lactuca; species Lactuca serriola. Next base: position 63,982,358 of record NC_136410.1, on the reverse strand, counting down.
TTATTAACACACACACACACACACACATATATATATATATATATATATATATATATATATATATAATATTTCTAAAACAATATATCCCATCCCGTCGATCCCCACACACTGACCCTATACAATGATCTTACGAGATCTAGCCTGACGAATCGATATGAACAACAAACTGACGAAGCTGCTTCAGAAATTCCCTAGCAGCAAACGAGGATCAATACAGACATCAAATGAGGGGAATGGAATAAGTTTCACCACGAACCTTCATTCATAAAAGAAAGAATCACAAGACAATTAAGTCAGGGGTAGTTATCTAGATAGCAGTGCCTAGCCGTGGTCCGAATATCATGAGGTATTTTACCCCAGACTCATCCTATCTAGCATCGAACTTTTCCTAGCAGTGGTCTGGATATCGTGAGGTATTTTACCCCCATACTCACCCTATCCGACAATATAACACCAGACATACCTAGTAGTGATCTATTACCGACACACTTTATTAGGCAGTCTACGAAGATCCCTCAATTACTTCGTGAAAGGAAACGCTGACACATGAAGCTCGTCCAATCACTTCATAAAAGAAACGATGACTCCAAAGCTCTTCCAAAATAAAAAGTATGGGGAAATACTAATCGAGTACTACCGTACGCTCCCATCACCGACACACAATAGTGTCAAAAAGACTTTGTACATGATAGTATTTCTGGCACGTTATAGTACTTTGGTATGCGTAGGACTCGTACTTGAGAACATAATAATACCCCGACACAAGCAGCACCTAAGACACAGGGCTATGAAAAGGACTTCGTACATAAAATGTACTTCTATACGTAGGACATACTCCACTAATCATTGATCTCACCACACACGTACTTTTAATAAGAGGCCACCCAATGTCCAAACTTAATTGAACTAAACATCCCTTTTTAAGTCTTAACCCATCACTAGGCAAGCCTACAATGCTTATAATCAATTTTCGATACTATCTCCATTTAGGCAACGCTAACTAGTGTATACTTAACACAAAGTTTTAAGGAATAATATCATATATACACATCTTAACACATATTGAACCATAACTGATTCGCACGTTGTATATCATTAAATATATATCTAACACATATTTCGGGCAATAACAAATATTTCACACATATATATATATATATATATATATATATATATATATATATATATATATATAACACCCCCTCTAGCACGTATCACAATATTGTCCGCTTTGGGCCACTCAGCACGAGGACTTCCTAGGGGGTCACCCATCCTGGTACTACTCCCGCCCGAGCACGCTTAACTGCAGAGTTCTTATGGGATCTGCTGCCCTCACGGCTTTAAAACGCGTTGTGATAGGTAAGGTATCCACACCCCTTATAAGGAATGTTTAGTTCTCCTTTCCAGCCGATGTGGGATCAGATCTAACCCACTTTCACCCCCCATTATAGGGTTCGACGTCCCTGTCGAACACATCGACCCGTGCCCTGGCTCTGATACCATTTGTAACACCCCCTCTAGCACGTATCACAATATTGTCCGCTTTGGGCCACTCAGCACGAGGACTTCCCAGGGGGTCACCCATCCTGGTACTACTCCCGCCTGAGCACGCTTAACTGTAGAGTTCTTATGGGATCTGCTGCCCTCACAGCTTTAAAACGCGTTGTGATAGGTAAGGTATCCACACCCCTTATAAGGAATGCTTAGTTCTCCTTTCCAGCCGATGTGGGATCAGATCTAACCCACTTAAAATTGTAACGCCTGTGTTTCCGGGCTTTCCATTTTTAGCAATGTAATAGTCTAGGTTAACCTTTGTAACCCGTTTTGAAAATAATAGAAGTGTATTATTTGAGTATTATGTGATTTGTGCTTAATTGCTTAATTATGTGGTTTGATTAACTAAGAATAAAAATAAGCGTCAAAATTTAAGTGTAAAATAAACTTGATATCTTTGGTTAATGTTGTAGTAGTTGAAACGAGGTTTCCGAATATATATAGAACGCCCAAATCTGACTTCGTATGAGGAAGTTATGATTTATCGAAGTTTCGGCTTAGCGATGTGCAGCCCGAAATACTCGATTTGAGATTGAGCGGTTTTTAGCCGAAACAATCTAAACGAGGATCGAAGGTCTCGTTGTTGGTATCGAAGCGATGAAAAGTTAGGCGAGAACGGACGTTAAACGAAGAAGTTATGAATTTATAACGAAGTTTTTCTGTCCCGGCCTATTAAAAATAAATAATAAAAATAAATTTAAAATTAGCCGACGGAGTGTAAACGAAAGTTGTAGAGCGTAGTCTCACCTTCGCGTGGATATAAAGAACGTCGAAAACGGAGTTCGTATGAAGAAGATATGAATTTCCGAAGTTTATTAAATAAATTGTATTTAAAATTAATTGGAAAATCCGGCATTATCCGAAGAGGAGTCATCGGACTCATCCGAAGTACGTCCCGCGTACTCGTGTACGCCCCGCGTACACCGAGGAATGTCGACACTCGCACTCGAGCACTTCGGATACATAAGCAGTGACGATTTCGGAGCAGTACGCCCCGCGTACTCCGAGGCTCCAGCCTCCTATAAATAGGATGCGAGGGCAGCCGAGTTCTTTTGCTCTTTTCTCTCTTCTCTCTCCCGATTTGCATCGATTTGCGTGCCAGAAATACCCCGAAGCCCCGGTATTATTCTCGAGCCCCGAAGCAAGTCCCGAGATCCCGAAGATCCCGAGAAGTGCGGTTCTCGAGCCGAAGCTCTGCCCGCAAGAAGTTCAATTTTCGTGAAGATCATCCAGATCTGCTGAGGATTACTACTTCTGCAAGCCGTAGTGCTGTCTGATCATCTTCTGATCAAGTGAGTGTATACTACCTTTCATAAACACGATAATAATACAAGTATGGTTTGAGTGTATTAAGTATATTTTTGTTTATATGTGTGAATGTGTATTCACTTTCTTCTATCTTATAGATCTGATTATTTCTCTATGAAATACGTGTTATGTGTGTGTGTGCCTCATCTGTTATGTGGAATATGTATTGATTAAAGCATGCTATATAGGTTTTTAAACTATGTATAAAAATGTATATTTTTATCTACTAATATGTTGGGTAGAACATGGGTAGATAGTTGGTGTGTAATAAACAGAAGAGAGACCTCGTTGTTGTTTGATTTAGTCATCTAGCGGAGTTTAGATGACGACCACAGACTTTTCTAGATAGTCTTGTGGAAACATTAGCAGGTTCGCCACCTGTAGGTGTTAATGAACTTGGGTGTTCATTTGCTGTACTCTATCCCCATCATGGTTGCCTTATTTGACTTATATTGCTGAGGAACCCCCGAAGCATGTGTTGTCGCCTCGATGAAATATTCTTAGACTAAGTCCCTTGTGTTAGTTGTCTTAAGGACATAAAGTGAGAATAACAGGAATGGGTAATTGGGTTATTGTTGGTTGGTGGAAATTAAATATGATTATTTATTGTGGGTTGAAAACCCTATATGCTCACCAGGCTCCCAAGCCTGACCCACTTAGTTTTATTTGTATTACAGGAAGTGGCGCGAGGGCATAAGATGGACGAACCATCAAGTTGTTTTGTTTACAATCCTGTTTATGTATATATTTGTTGAATGACTTGTAATGTTATCGTTTATGCTTATTGGTCTGTATCGGAACATGACACCCTGAGTTTTGATTATATAATGAAAATACATTTCTTTTATGAAATGCTTTGGTAAACATTGTTTTATCATGTTTTGTTTTGGGAACAAATTCCGCAACTCTTTCAAATCAAAAGGATTTACTCTGAATTATTTTAAAAGCATAAATGAAATCGGTCTTTTCTGGCCGAGATTTTGTGGATGTCACAGTTGGTATCAGAGCATTAGTTTAAGCGAACTAGGAATTTGTAGGATTTCTAGACTTAAACTTAGAATGCTAAATGAAGTTTTGAGATGTGTGTCTGTTATGTTTTAGACACGAGCACTGGTTTAGTTTAGGAAAGTTGCCTAAAATGCTTTTATGTGCTAAATGTTATATGTTGCCATATATGATATTATTTGTTCGGATCTATGGTCTGTTGCCGACCGGATCTAGAAACTTTATGTGTGTAGGATTCTAAGCGTGCGTCTACGATATTAGAACTAGCATGTAAGTGTTTCGGAGTGATAAGGATGATTTGAATATCTATCGTGAATGAGGATCTAATTTCACCTTATTCGGTGTGTAGATCAAAATGGTGAGAACAAGAAGTGGAGTTGGAAATGCTGACGAAAACAGGAATCAACCACCCGTGATTGAACAAATACCTGTCGTAGCAGCAGCACCTGAGCCAATAACCATGGCTGGTGTGCAAATGATGATTCAAACAATGTTGGATCGTCAGATGGATGAAACTAGACAGTTGCTTCAACAGAATCGTGAAGAACTGTCAATTCGTGTGGAAGAGCCCGAATTAAATGAAGGGCATTCGGAAGGTGGAAACTTCAGTGGGTCTGTTGGTCAAGCCAGCCCACCGATAGTTAGGCAAAACAACCATGATGGAAGGAATGATGGAATGGGATGCAAGTACAAGGACTTTCTAACTTGCAAACCATCGACCTTCAATGGAAAGGAGGATCCGATTGGAGTTATGGATTGGATCTCCGAAATGGAGTTAGCCTTCATGACTTGTGGCTGCAGAGGCAAGTTGCAAACTATCTATGCAGTGCGTCAATTCCGAGGTGGAGCCGTTCGTTGGTGGAACACTCTAGGGAAGACTTTGAGCCCTAATGAGCCACTACAATTGGCATGGGCAGAATTTTTGGTGCAGTTCAAACGCAAGTTCTGTTCGGCCCAAAATTTGTTGGAGTTGGAGAATAAGTTTTTGGCATTGACGAAAGGCAGCATGTCAGTTGATGAATACACCAATAAATTCACCGATAAGATGGAGTTTTCCTTGCGTATCGTCCCAGACGAGTTGACAAACATGGACCGGTATGCGAAGGGACTCCCATGGGAGTACGAGGTGCCAGTACGTCAGGCACATACTCTAGAGGCAGCTATCTGGGCTGCCAAGTCTGTTGAGAACATGATTAAGGGGAGAACCACCGACAAGGTTGAGGTTGGTGATAAAAGAAAGTTTGAGGGAACATTTGGTTCCGGTAAGAAAGGCAAATTTTCGAAATCTGATTCGAAAAAGTTTGGAGGAAAGGGAGGCGAAGCGAAGTGGTGTGATAAGTGTAAGAAAAAGCACTTTGGGAAATGTAGCGAGGATGTAACCTGCTACAAGTGTGGGAAGGTTGGACATTTTGCCAATGAATGTCCGAACAACAAAAGGATGTGTTTTGGTTGTAATGAAGAGGGGCATATTTTGAAAGTCTGTCCGAAGAAGAAGGAGGCAGCTAGGCCCAACATTCTACCAAAGCCGAAGGCGAGAGCCTTCCAGATGACACTTGAGGCTGCGAAAGATGAAGCTGATGTCGCTTCAGGTACCTTTCTTGTTAACGAACTACCTGCTCAAATTTTGTTTGATTCTGGAGCCAACTACTCCTTTATTTCGCATGAGTTTGGTAGAAAACTAGCTTTGCCTGTTGATAGACTAGATAATGCTTTATTAGTCGAAGTTGTTGGTGGCAAGTTTGTACCTGTTAGCCATCGTATGAGAAACATCTTAATCGACCTTAATGGGAATAAGTTTCACGAGGAATTATTGCCTATCGATCTGAATGGTTTCGACATCGTGTTGGGAATGGATTGGCTTAGCGCCAATGATGCCGAAATATTGTGCAAGAAGAAGATAGTTAAAGTAAACCCGCCTGGGAAGGATTCATTTATGGTGTACGGGGACAAATGGTGAGTAAATTCTGGAATCATTTCTCTAATGAAAGCCAGAAAGTGTTTGACCAAGGGATGTACATCATATTTAGCATTCGTGATTGATGCTAAGAAGGAAAAGAAGGCGATGCAGAGTATTCCAGTGGTGTGTGAGTATCCGGAAGTATTTCCCGAAGATCTTCCTGGATTACCACCTGATAGACAAGTGGAGTTCAAAATTGACTTGTTACCAGGAACCACGCCAATAGCAAAAGCACCTTACCGATTAGCACCGACGGAGATGAAGGAGCTAATGATGCAACTTCAGGAGTTATTGGACAAAGGTTTCATTAGACCTAGTTCATCGCCCTGGGGAGCTCCGGTGTTATTTGTGAAGAAGAAAGATGGAAGTATGAGAATGTGCATCGATTACAGAGAGCTGAACAAGGCAACAATAAAGAATAGATATCCGTAACCGGGGATTGATGACCTATTTGATCAATTGCAAGGTTCGAGCTATTTCTCGAAGATCGATCTTAGGTCAGGATATCATCAGCTAAAGGTAAGAGAGAAAGATATCGAGAAGACTGCATTCAGAACTAGATATGGACACTACGAGTTCTTGGTTATGTCGTTTGGACTAACCAATGCTCCGGCAGCATTTATGGATTTAATGAATAGGGTTTGTAATCCTTTCCATGATAAATCCGTGATAGTGTTCATAGACGACATTCTGATTTACTTGAAAAGCCAGGAGGAGCATGGCAGACACTTGCGAGAAGTGTTAGAAGTTTTGAAGCAGGAGAAGCTGTATGCAATGTTCTCACAATGTGATTTTTGGATTCGTGAAGTCCAATTCTTGGGTCACGTGGTCAACCAAGAAGGGATAATGGTTGATCCAGCAAAGATTGAAGCTGTGATGAAGTGGGAACAACCGAAAAGTCCCACGGATATTCGAAGCTTTTTAGGATTATTCGGATATTACCGAAGATTTATCCAAGGCTTTTCTTCGATTGCTACTCCATTAATAGCTTTGACCCACAAAGGAGCTACTTATGCTTGGAGTGATAAGCATAAAGAAGCATTCGAGAAGCTAAAAAAGAAGCTATGCGAGGCACCGATACTTTCTCTACCCGATGGAGTTGAAGACTTCGCTATTTATAGCGATGCGTCTGGTGTTGGATTGGGTTGTGTTTTGACCCAAAGAGGAAAGGTGATAGCATATGCGTCTCGACAGCTGAAAGAGCATGAAAAGAATTACCCGACTCATGATTTGGAGTTGGCAGCGGTAGTTTTCGCTCTGAAAATATGGAGGCATTACCTCTATGGCACGAAGTGCAAACTTTTCACTGATCATAAGAGTCTCCAATATCTCTTTAATCAGAAAGAATTGAATATGAGGCAACGACGCTGGCTAGAGTTACTTAAAGACTAAGATTGTGAGATACTTTACCATCCCGGTAAGGCTAATGGTGTTGCTGATGTTCTCAGTCGGAAAGTCAATCTTGAAAGGAAAAGGCCAAGAGTGTTGAGAATTAAAGTTGTCTCGGCCATTGTGGAAAGTATAAAGAAAGCTCAAGAGGAAGCTTATGAAAAGAATGACCGAAAGGAGGAACGTTTGGGCAAAACGTTGGTGTTCGGTGTAAACAGTCATGGACTGAAGGTGTTCCAAGATCGGATTTGGATACCTAAGTCAGGAGGAATCAGAGATCTTCTGATGGAAGAAGCTCACAAGACCATGTACTCGATTCATCCCGGTAGCACTAAAATGTATAGGGACCTGAAACCCTACTACCGGAGGCCGACGATGAAGCTTGATGTTGCAAAGTATGTGGCTGAGTGTGTGACTTGTGTGAGAGTAAAGACACAACATCAGAAACCGTACGGGAGTTTAGAACCATTGCCTGTGCCTATGGGTAAGTGGGAAGACATTGCTATGGATTTTGTCACTAAACTGCCCAGAACAAAGAATGGTCACGACATGATTTGGGTGGTCGTTGATCGATTCACTAAGAGTGCGCATTTCATAGCAGCCAAGGAGAAATGGTCTATGGAAAAGCTTGCGAATTCTTACGTGAAGGAAATTGTGAGGCTTCACGGTGTTCCGTTAACGATTGTGTCGGATCGTGATAGCCGTTTCACCTCGAGGTTTTGGAAAAGTCTACAAGAGGAATTGGGTACCAAGTTATGTTTAAGTACAGCTTACCATCCGCAGACTGATGGTCAGAGTGAAAGAACAATACAAACACTTGAAGATATGCTGAGAGCATGTACCTTGGAATTCCTAGGTAATTAGGATGAACATTTACCATTGGTAGAATTTTCCTACAATAATAATTTCCACTCGAGCATTAAGATGGCACCTTATCAAGCTTTGTATGGACATAAGTGTCGTACGCCGTCTTGTTGACTTGAGGCTGGGGAAAAGCAGTTTATGGGACCGGAGATGGTCCATCAAACTGTTGAAAAGTTGAAAATAATTAGGGAAAGAATGTTAGCAGCTCATGATCGTCAAAAGAGCTATGCTGACAAGAAGCGAAGACCGATGACTTTTGAAATTGGAGATTCGGTTTTACTTAAAGTCTCGCCGTGGAAGGGACTTATAAGATTTGGTAAAAGGGGAAAGTTGAGTCGAAGGTTTATTGGACCGTTTAAAGTTCTTCAGAGGGTTGGGAACCAAGCTTACAAGCTCGAATTACCCGAAGAACTGAACGGAATTCACAACACTTTTAATGTGTGTTATTTAAGGAAGTTCACGGGAGAAGTTCCCGACATAATTCCAATTTCTGAATTGAGAATTGATGAGAACAAGAGGTTAATTGAAGAACCAGAGGCAATTGTTGACCGAAAGACTAAGAAGTTGCGACGCAAAATGGTTGGGTTAGTGCTTGTCCGATGGAAACACACAAATGGGCCGAATCTCACCTGGGAGACGGAGAGTGACATGTTGAGTCGTTATCCGCATTTGCTTGTCTGATGGAAACACACAAATGGAAACACACAAATGGGCCGAATCTCACCGGGCTTGCCATTTTTAGCAATGTAATAGTCTAGGTTAACCTTTCTAACCCGTTTTGAAAATAATAGAAGTGTATTATTTGAGTATTATGTGTTTTGTGCTTAATTGCTTAATTATGTGGTTTGATTAATTAAGAATAAAAATAAGCGTCAAAATTTAAGTGTAAAATAAACTTGATATCTTTGGTTAATGTTGTAGTAGTTGAAACGAGGTTTCCGAATATATATATATAGAACGCCCAAATCTGACTTCGTATGAGGAAGTTATGATTTATCGAAGTTTCGGCTTAGCGATGTGCAGCCCGAAATACTCGATTTGAGATCGAGCGGTTTTTAGCCGAAACAATCTAAACGAGGATCGAAGGTCTCGTTGTTGGTATCGCAGCGATGAAAAGTTAGGCGGGAACGGACGTCAAACGAAGAAGTTATGAATTTATAACGAAGTTTTTCTGTCCCGGCCTATTAAAAATAAATAATAAAAATAAATTTAAAATTAGCCGACAGAGTCTCAACGAAAGTTGTAGAGTGTAGTCTCACCTTCGCGTGGATATAAAGAACGTCGAAAACGGAGTTCGTATGAAGAAGATATGAATTTCCGAAGTTTATTAAATAATTTGTATTTAAAATTAATTGGAAAATCCGGCATTATCCGAAGAGGAGTCATCGGACTCATCCGAAGTACGCCCCACGTACACCGAGGAATGTCGACACTCGCACTCGAGAACTTCGGATACGTAAGCAGTGACGATTTCGGAGCAGTACGCCCCGCGTACTCCAAGGCTCCAGCCTCCTATAAATAGGATGCGAGGGCAGCCGAGTTCTTTTGCTCTTTTCTCTCTTCTCTCTCCCGTTTTGCATCGATTTGCGGCCAGAAATACCCCGAAGCCCCGGTATTATTCTCGAGCCCCGAAGCAAGTCCCGAGATCCCGAAGATCCCGAGAAGTGCGGTTCCCAAGCCGAAGCTCTGCCCGCAAGAAGTTCAATTTTCGTGAAGATCTTCCAGATCTGCTGAGGATTACTACTTCTGCAAGCCGTAGTGCTGTCTGATCATCTTCTGATCAAGTGAGTGTATACTACCTTTCATAAACACGATAGTAATACAAGTATGGTTTGAGTGTATTAAGTATATTGTTGTTTATATGTGTGAATGTGTATTCACTTTCTTCTATCTTATAGATCTGATTATTTCTCTATGAAATACGTGTTATGTGTGTGTGTGCCTCATCTGTTATGTGGAATATGTATTGATTAAAGCATGCTATATAGGTTTTTAAACTATGTATACAAATGTATATTTTTATCTACTAATATGTTGGGTAGAACATGGGTAGATAGTTGGTGTGTAATAAACAGATGAGAGGCCTCGTTGTTGTTTGATTTAGTCATCTAGCGGAGTTTAGATGACGACCACAGACTTTTCTAGATAGTCTTGTGGAAACATTAGCAGGTTCGCCACCTGTAGGTGTTAATGAACTTGGGTGTTCATTTGCTGTACTCCATCCCCCTCATGGTTGCCTTATTTGACTTATATTGCTAAGGAACCCCCGAAGCATGTGTTGTCGCCCCGATGAAATATTCTTAGACTAAGTCCCTTGTGTTAGTTGTCTTAGGGACATAAAGTGAGAATAACGGGAATGGGTAATTGGGTTATTGTTGGTTGGTGGAAATTAAATATGATTATTTATTGTGGGTTGAAAACCCTATATGCTCACCAGGTTCCCAAGCCTGACCCACTCAGTTTTATTTGTATTACAGGAAGTGGCGCGAGGGCATAAGATGGACGAACCATCAAGTTGTTTTGTTTACAAGCCTGTTTATGTATATATTTGTTGAATGACTTGTAATGTTATCGTTTATGCTTATTGGTCTGTATCGGAACATGACACCCCGAGTTTTGATTATATAATGAAAATACATTTCTTTTATGAAATGCTTTGGTAAACATTGTTTTATCATGTTTTGTTTTGGGAACAAATTTCGCAACTCTTTCAAATCAAAAGGATTTACTCTGAAATTATTTTAAAAGCATAAATGAAATCGGTCTTTTCTGGCCGAGATTTTGGGGATGTGACAATATATATATTACTTTAATTAATACTTGTATTAAAATCATGTCCATGAAAGGGACTATGCACATGATACCTTATCGGATGAACACATAGTTCAAAAATACATAATCGGTACTCCCGGATCTAAAATATACCTCCTTACCTAATCCATATTCCCGGATTGGGTATGTCTGATCTGTCTTAATAAACAAACAATATATATATATATATATATATATATATATATATATATATACACACACACACACACACACACTCACACACATATACATAGCACATATTTTATAAAATATTTCATATCTATGTGTAAGATGAAAGTAACTATACACTCACCTGATAAGACGATGATCGGACAACACTACGACTCTTAAAGTAATATCCTTCGATGAAACCATAATGTTTTCTTAGAAACCGGACTTCTCGTGGGCAGAGCTTCGACCTGAAAACTCTTTTTCTCGGGATCTTCAGGGCTTCGGGACTTGTTTCGGGTATTAGGATAATACCGGGACTTCGGGGGCTTAAAAGTAGGCTTAAAGATGAGACAAGTAGGAGAGAGGTTGAGAAATTAGCAACCAAAACCGGCTGCCTTCGATTTCTATTTATAGGGCTGGATTTCTCTATTCACGTCGTGAACCAGCCTTGTTCACGTCGTGAACTTGGTTGTCATCAGGTGCGTAGTCGCGACATCAGTCTTTCAGGCTCTGAAGGTGTCAATCACTGAGTTCACGTCGTGAGTTCTGACACATGTTGAAGTTCGTGCCCCAAACTTCATAAATTCATATCTTTCGCATACGAGCTCCGTTTTCGACGTTATTTATATCCACGCATTGGTGAGATTATGCTTTATAACTTTCATTTAGACTCCATCGGCTAATTTTGAATTTATTTTTAATATTATATTTTTATTACGCCGGGACATGAAAAGTCCGTTAATAATTTGTAACTTCTTCATCCAACGTTCGTTTCCGTCTGTCTTTTTACCGTTGCACTATCATTGACGAGATCTTCGAATATTGTTTAGATTGTTTTGGCTAGAAATCAATTGATCTAAATATCGAGTTTTGGGCTGCATACTACTAAGCTGAAACTTAGAAAAATCATAACTTCCTCACACGAAGTTAGATTTGGACGTTCTTTTTATGTACGTTCTCGGTTTAACATATTCTATGACTTTCGTTTAGATCACTAAGGCTAAAAAGCGTTCCATCGTAAATTCACCTTCTACAGCATACAACGTCGTATCGATTTTGTCGCGAAACTTCGACATGTCATAACTTCTTCGTTATAACTCGGATTTCGGTATTATTTACATCTCCGGAATCCTTGTTTCAAGCACCAGAACTTCATTCTTAGATATCAAGTTTATCTAATATTTATTTTTGACGCTTATTTTTATCCTTAATGATAATAATGAAGTTTAAAGCACATAATTCATTCTTATTATTTCAAAACGAGTTCCAATGGTTGACCTAGACTACTATATTATCATTAATGCTTAGCCCCGATGCACGGGCATTACAATTCTCTCCTCATTAGAATGATTACGTCCCCAGAATCATACATCAACAAACAAATGCGGATAGCGACTTATCATGTCATTCTCCGTTTTCCCCGGGTGAGATTTGGCCAATTCGTGTGTTTCCATTGCACAAGCACTAAACTAACCATCTTGCGTCGCAACATCTTAGTATTACGGTCAACGATTGCCTCTGGTTCTTCAATTAGTCTTTTGCTTTCATCCAACCTTAATTCAAAAATTGGAACTATGTCGGGAACTTCTCCCCTGAACTTACTTAAATAACACATGTGGAAAGTGTTATGAATATCATCTAGTTCTTCTGGTAATCCTAGCTTGTTAGCCTGCTTCCCAATTCTCTACAGAACTTTAAACGGTCCAATAAACCTTGGACTCCACTTTCCCTGAACCACGTAACATACTCATCTTAATCGGATTCAATTCGATGTGACCTATAGGGTCGGAATATCAATCATCATCTTAGTCATTACCGAAACGATGGTAACGACATACATGAACAAAAACAAAATCAATTACTAGCTTCTTGGTAACCTTTTGACTTTCCCTGATCCAAGTGTGAGTCATGTGCTTCCAGTAGTATAGATCTCTATTACTATTCACACCTACTCATACTCGTCCCAAGTATTGTCTCGCAGTCCCCAAGTCCTAAAATCACAAAACAATTTAACACATACGAATGTGTCCAATTAATCAGAAAAATTTTCATAGACTCTACTAGGACTTCTTCCATACGTATCTTCAATCATCAATTCTACTTCAACTCGGTTGGTGATGGAAATTCCAGACGATCGGACAACTTCAAGAATTACACCAATCGTTCCATCATCCTGCCAATCGAAGTTGTACTTCAGACGTACCGTACCCCTCAAAACGTTCAGTTATTTTATCAGACATATTCTAAAGGCAAGATACCACTCTTACGATATCTTCTGATAGGTGTCATTCACTATCATAAGCCTTTCATTTCCTCCATTTACTCAATTCTCTACGAGTCTTCACCATAACGTGTTGTAAACCAAAGCAGACGTTCAGTGTACTTAGGTGAGAATTTTAAGATAGGAAAGCTTTATTTACGATAGATGTATAAATCTTCTTATCACTCTGAAACGTTTACATGCTAGTTCTAATATCGTAGTCGTACACTTAGAATCCTAAACACGTAAAGTTTCCAGATCTGGTCGGCAACAGACCGTAGATCCAAACAAATAATAGCATATATGGTAAACATATAGCATTTAGCACATAAAAGCATTTTAGGCACCTTTCCTAAAATAAACTAGTGCTCGTGTCTAAAATATGGTAGACACTCATCTCACAATCATCACTTAGCATTCTAAGTTTAAGTCTACAAATCCTACAAATTCCTAGTTCGCTTAAACTAATGCTCTAATACCAACTGTGACATCCCCATTTTCACGGCTAGAAAAGACCGATTTCGTTTATGCTTTTTAAAACAAAATAGAGTAATCCTTTGATTAAAAGTGTTGCGGAATTTGTTCCCAAAACAAAATATAATAAGAATGTATCAAATCATTTCTTAAAAAAAATATTTTCCATTTCATAACAAAACCTCGGGATGTCAAGTTCTGATACAGACCAAAAGCATAAACAATAGCATATAGGCCTTACAACACTTATTCATATCTACTGGCCTATAATCCAAAATCCCTCGTCATCGTCTAACTATGCTCTTGTTCCACTACCTGTAATACAGAAAACTGAGTGGACCAGGCTTGTGAGCATGGTGACCATATAGGGTTTTCAACCCACAATAAGTAAATTTATTATGTTTAAACATCAAACAACTAACCAAATTTTCCCTTTCCTATTATCTTCTTTATTCTTAAAGATCTTAATAACCATCTGTCCTCCATTCATTCATTCCTAAGGATTCTCCTAAGGTGATTACTCGTTCCCGTATTCCTCACTTTACGTCCCTAAAGTATCTATTTATAAGGGACCTAGTCTAAGGATTTTTCAATGGGGCGACAACACTGCTTCGGGGTTTCCCTAGCAATTTATGCCAAATAGGGCAACCATCAGAGTCACAACATTGCTTTCCCCAGCAATTTATGTCGAATAGACAACCAAAGGGGTGACAACATTGCTTTCCTCAACAATTTATGTCAAATAGGCACGAAGTACATCGTCGCCATGGTTTATACAATAGGAACTAATTCCATAGCTGCCAATATTCATCTATACAACACAAAATCCATTCTCTCAACGTACATCAATAAGGCACTAAATCCATAGCTTCCAACGTACATCTATAAGGCACTAAATTTATAGCTGCCAATATAATCCTTTAGGCGCAACTACCAGGATATTTAGATTACAACTAATGAACACTTAAATCAAAATACTTGGTAAACACTCCCTTTTGAAAATACTTAATAAACACCTAGTTCAAACAATGTGATAATAATGTATATCTAAATCCTGCAAGACCACTATTATTATTAACACACACACACACACACATATATATATATATATATATATATAATATTTCTAAAACAATATATCCCATCCCGTCGATCCCCACACACTGACCCTATACAATGATCTTACGAGATCTAGCCTGACGAATCGATATGAACAACAAACTGACGAAGCTGCTTCAGAAATTCCCTAGCAGCAAACGAGGATCAATACAAACATCAAATGAGGGGAATGGAATAAGTTTCACCACGAACCTTCATTCATAAAAGAAAGAATCACAAGACAATTAAGTCAGGGGTAGTTATCTAGATAGCAGTGCCTAGCCGTGGTCCGAATATCATGAGGTATTAATCACAAGACAATTAATAACCATCTGTCCTCCATTCATTCATTCCTAAGGATTCTCCTAAGGTGATTACCCGTTCCCGTATTCCTCACTTTACGTCCCTAAAGTATCTATTTATAAGGGACCTAGTCTAAGGATTTTTCAATGGGGCGACAACACTGCTTCGGGGTTTCCCTAGCAATTTATGTCAAATAGGGCAACCATCAGAGTCACAACATTGCTTTCCCCAACAATTTATGTCGAATAGACAACCAAAGGGGTGACAACATTGCTTTCCATAGCAATTTATGTCAAATAGGCACGAAGTACATCGTCGCCATGGTTTATACAATAGGCACTAATTCCATAGCTACCAATATTCATCTATACAATACTAAATCCATACTCTCAACGTACATCAATAAGGAACTAAATCCATAGCTTCCAACGTACATCTATAAGGCACTAAATTTAAGGCACTAAATCCATAGCTTCCAATGAACTAAACAACCCTTTTTAAGTCTTAACCCATCACTAGGCAAGCCTAGAATGCTTATAATCAATTTTTGATACTATCTCCGTTTAGCCAACGCTAACTAGTGTATACTTAACACAGAGTTTTAAGTAATAATATAATATGTACACATCTTAACACATATTGAACCATAACTGATTCGCACGTTGTATATAATCAAATATATATCTAACACATATTTCGGGCAATAACAAATATTTCACATACATACATACATACATATATATATATATATATATATATATATATATATATATTACTTTAATCAATACTTGTATTAAAATCATGTCCATGAAAGCGACTATGCACATGATACCTTATCGGATGAACACATAGTTCAAAAATACATAATCCATACTCCCGGATCTAAAATTTACCTCCTTACCTAATCCATATTCCTGGATCGGGTATGTCTAATCTATCTTAAAAAACAAACAATATATATATATACACACACACACACATAACACGTACTTTATAAAATACTTCATATCTATGTGTAAGATGAAAGTGTATATACATTCACCTGATAAGACGATGATCGGACAACACTACGACTCTAAAAGTAATATCCTTCGATGAAACCATAATGTTCTCTCAGAAACCGGACTTCTCGTGGGCAGAGCTTCGGCTTGAAAACTCTTTTTCTCGAGATCTTCGGGGCTTAGGGACTTGCTTCGGGTATCGGGATGATACCGGGACTTCAGCGGGTTAAAAGCAGGCTTAAAGATGAGAGAAGTAGGAGAGAGGTTGAGAAATTAGCAACAAAAACCGACTGCCTTCGATTTCTATTTATAGGGCTGAATTTTGCTATTCACGTCGTGAACCAGGCTTGTTCACGTCGTGAACTTGGTCGTCATCAGGTGTGTAGTCGCGACATCAGTCTGTCAGGCTCTGAAGGTGTCAATCACCAAGTTCACGTCGTGAACTCTATGTTCATGTCATGAGTTCTGACACAGGTTGAAGTTCGTGCCCCGCACTTCAAAAATTCATATGTTTCGCATACGAGCTCTGTTTTCGACGTTCTTGATATCCACGCATAGGTGATATTATGCTCTATAACTTTCATTTAGACTCCGTCGGCTAATTTTTACCTTATTTTTAACATTATATTTTTAGTAGGCCAGAACAGGAAAAGTTCGTTAATAATTCATAACTTTTTCATTTGACGTCCGTTTCCGTCTGTCGTTTTACCGTTGCACTATCATTGACGAGATCTTCGATTCTCGTTTAGATTGTTTTGGCTAGAAATCACTTGATCTAAATATCGAGTTTTGGGTTGCATACTGCTAAGCTGAAACATAGAAAAATCATAATTTCCTCACACGAAGTCAGATTTGGACGTTCTTTTTATGCATGTTCTCGATTTAACGTATTCTATAACTTTCGTTTAGATCACTAAGGCTAAAAAGCGTTCCATCGTAAATTCACTTTTTACGGCATACAACGTCGTGTCAGTTCTATCACGAAACTTCGACATGTCATAATTTCTTCGTTATAACTCGGATTTCGGTATTTTTTACATCTACAGAATCCTCGTTTCAACCACTACAACTTCATTCTTAGATATCAAGTTTATCTAATATTTATTTTTGACACTAATTTTTATCCTTAATGGTAATAATTAAGTTTAAAACACATAATTCATTCTTATTACTTCAAAACGAGTTCCAATGGTTTACCTAGACTATTATATTATCTTTAATGCTTAGCCTCGACACACGGGCATTACAAAATGGCCTTCAACATAAAGCTTGTCCACTCTTGGCCTTCAACACGAAGCTGGTCCGCCCTTTTTCCTACATCATATAGCTAGTCCGAATTTTAGCCTTTAGAATAATGCTAGTTCTCCCAAGTCTACTGGCCTTCAGCCCGTGGCTGGTCCGCCCTCAAATCTCCACATAATAATTCCACAAGTATAAATAGTACAACAAACAATAACCCAATAGTACAAGCAACTAAAGTACTAGCCTAATGGCATACTACAAGGAAATGATATCCCAACATACATAGGATATATATTGGAGAACATAATATAATGACAAAACTCATCTGGACAATTAGTCAAATGATTGGTTGCAATATGGGTGATCCTACTGGCGATCGAGCTGGCGGATAACGCACCTAACAAGTATTAACCTATAATACTTTAACTTATTAATCCCTATGGAAATCTGACATTGAGAGCTAGATCTTTCAATAATCCCAATGAATACTGAGAGTTTTATCAAATAAGGATCATCTAGGTCGGATAGTTGGGAGGCAAGACCATTTCGACATATATCCTTTCTAAAATCCAACAACCAAACCAACGTGACCATTCTAGACACATCGCCCATAAGTAGAGCAATCAATATTTTGACTTGGAATTAATGACCGATCTAGCATTTATAGGTTCCTAATAACGATCATAATTATGTATATAAGCTATCCTAAAAGATTAGTATGCGTAGCTTCACTTACAAAGGTTCCTAGCGAAAAACCCAAAAAGTCGCGCGTAGAATCCGAATACCGAGCACTTCTTCCTGCCCAACTATCAGCGGCCTAGAGCCTTGCTGAAAAGAGATTTCTCAGAAACCCCAAAATACCCTCAAAATTCAGGTCCTAGAGAGAGATAAAGGGAAATTGGTTGGTGTGAGAATGAATAAAGAGTTGAAGGTATTTATAGCTAAAAAGGGAGGGTCCATTCCGTCTTGTATAGGCGCGTGTTGTGCCTCTGGTCAGGGCTGGTGGCGTCGGCCGCTCACGAATCTGCTACGTGTCACACTTGGGTTGGTCCACCTCACTCTTGTCGGTTGCCTTCTAGAACACGCCACATGTCCGATTGTCGTGATGCCACTTCAGCTGGTCAGTGGAGAGTCTGACACGTATTTGGACATGTGGCGTACTTTTGTGCCACCACATCATTGCAACAAGTATTTTCCTCAAATATTTGGACGGCCATAACTTTCACATACGAGTTCTGTTTTCGACGTTCTTGATATCCATGGAATCCTCTTGTCAAACTCTACAATTCTCCTTTAGGTCTCAACAATTAATTTTCACTTTAACTAATATTCATATTAGACTTTTAAAGTTCGTGTGAAATTCATATCTCCTTCATATGAACTTCGTTCTCGACTATCTTTACATAGACGGGTTCATATTCATGAGATCTTTAATTCTCGTTTAGATTGTTGCGGCTAACAATCAACTGATTTGAATTTCGATTTTTGTGTTCGTACTACTATTCTGAAACTTCTAAAAATTATAACTTCCACATACTAAGTTAGATTTTGTAACGCCTGCAAAATCCGGGCTAGTCAAATTAGAGGCAATAGGGGTCGAAAAAGACTTTTCGAGAAAAGATTATTTAGAATAAATAATCTTAACCAAGTTTTAGAATATGTCACAAGGTTTCCGTACATATAAAGAACGCCGAAATCCGAGTTATAACAAATAAGTTATGACCCGTCGAAGTTTCGCGACGGAACCGGCACGACACCGGGAAGCGTAAATAGTGAATTTACGATAGAGCAAGATTTAGCCTTAGTGATCTAAACAAAAGTCGTATAGTATGTTAAACTAAGAACATCGATAAAAAGAACGCCCAAATCTGACTTCGTATGAAGAAGTTATGAATTTTCGAAGATTCGGATTAGCAGTGTACAGCCCGAAGTTCGAATATTAGATCGAGCGATTTCTAGCCGACACGACCTAAACAAGAATCGAAGATCTCGTTAGAAGTAGCATAACGAGAAAAAGATGGGCGAAAACGGATGTCGGATGAAGAAGTTATGAGAATTTAACGGACCAATCCTGTCCCGGCTTGTTAATAATATAAAATTTAAAATTGATTCAAAATTAGCCGACGGAGTCTAAACGAAAGTTGTAGAGTACGTTCCCACCTTCGCGTGGATATAAATAATGTCAAAAATGGATATCGTATGCGAAAGATACGAATTTTTAAAGTTTAGACTCAAAATTGAGAAACCTGTTGCTCGATCGATGACGTGGCGCAATCTGGACCCTCCATCGCTGACTCAATACCCACCTCAGATGAGTGACGCGTCGCCCCTCGCTACGCCCAGCGTCCGAGCTCAGAACGCGCCGCGTACGAAGGGTCATCATGTGGTCCGAGAACAGGCCGCGTTGCACCATGCGAAGATTGCCACCTGTAGGTCTAATCCGAAGCTATGCCCCGCGTAGCTGCTGAACGCCCAGCATACCACCGAGGCTTCGCGCCTATAAAAGGCATGCGAAGTTGCCCGGATTTCACACACCTTTCCACCTTCTTTCTCTCACTAGTTTCTCTCTCTAGCTCCTCTAAACCCCCTTAAGCCCTAGATAAACCTCTTAGCTCCTGAGGGAAGCCCCGAGGCTCCCGGAGTCCCGAGAAAAAGAGCCTTTCGGTTTCGAAACGCTGCTCCAATTAAGTTCTGGTTTTCGATAAAATTCGCTGTAAGTGTGCTACGCTTACGCAATTTTTAATATAGCTTTCAAATAATTATAGGAATGTTATTAGGTCCTTAAAATAAGTATTTGGGCTATTATTATGAGTTATATTGAGTATTATTAACGCTTAATAATAGTTAGACTAATTAATTTGTCGCAGTTATCGTTAGACTAAACCCTAGTGGTATTGGTACTAGGTTTTATCGAAGGAATATCGTTTTGAGAGTATCGAAGCGCTGTCCGAGTGCTGAGTCACCACCTTTCAATTGAGTGCATAGTTACTTTCATCTTACACATAGATATGAAGTATTTTATATAAACTACGTGCTATGTGTGCATATTATCTGAATACTTGCTGTCTATGCCGAATGAACGTTTTATACATGTTTTAAATGATTTAAACTGTATACGTATTTTATATATACGAATATGTTGGGTATGACATGGGTGGATGAATGATGAGAGATATAAGATGATGAGAGTATACATTGGCAGCTATAGACTTAGTGCCTATTGGACAAACACCGGTAGCTATGGACTTAGTACCTATTTGATAAACGCTGATAGCTATGGATTTAGTACCTGTTAGGAATTGGTAGCTATGGACTTAGTACCTATTAGATAAACGCTGGTAGCTATGGATTTAGTACCCGATGAGTAGACTATAGCAGCTATGGAATTAGTGCTTTACAAACGAACATTGGCAGCTATGGATTTAGTGCCAGTCCTATAACCCTGGAAGTAAGGGACTTTGGAATAAACGAATGCAGGATAGATGACTCTTAGGTTAAATCCTTAAGAGTAAAGAAGATAATGGGGATGGGTAATTGGGTTGATTGTTTAAACATAATAATTATATTATTGTGGGTTGAAAACCCTATGTACTCACCAGATTTCCCAACCTGACCCACTCAGTTTATTTAAATCTCAGGTGTTGATATGAAGTCACATTACACTGAGAGATTTAAAGAGATGTAGATCACTAGTGTAAATAAATGTAAGTTCTATTTATGCTTATGTTTCTGTATTAACGATGACATCCCAAATGTTTTAAAGTGAATAAAATATGTTTCTTTGAAAATGTTTTGATAACGTATTTATCGTGTTTTTCTGGGAACAAATTCCGCAACATTTTTATGAAATGAAGTACTCTGATTTTTATAAAGCATAAACAAAATCGGTCTTTTCTGGCCGTGAAAATTGGGGATGTCATAGATTTGGACGTTTTCTACATGAACGCTCTCGGATTTATGATTACTACAGCTTTCGTTTAGATTTCTTAGACTAATAAGCTACCTATCTAAAATTGACCTTTTACGATATGTTGAGCCATGTCGGTTTAATTGCGAAACTTCAGAAAAGCATAACTTTTTCATACGAAGTCGAATTTGGGTGTTCTATATATCTATTGAAGTCGTATTGGAATTTCCTACATGTTTATGATGATTACTTTAGCTAAAAAGTAATATATCTCTACTTCAAATTTTGTAAATGATGGTTTATATTGAAATATCTTTATCGGGACAACCCGATTCCATCTAATATGCCTTAACCCCACTAGAAAACGATGGTCATCAACTTTCCTCCTCGCCAACTTAACTAAAAAGAAACTCAAAGGATCCGGCACCCAATCCCACTTATCTGGCATGGAACCTAAAGTGATAAAAGAAAGGAGATTAATCCAATTAATTTATTAAGTTAAAGAGTTTCCGCGCCTCCCTTAATATCATGACACCAAAAAAATTCCAACCACTAGATGCCCAAAAATCACTAACCATTGCATCTTGTGAATTGGACAAATCAAACAACTTGTGAAACCTCACCTTAAATGACAATCCGATACACCACACATCCGACCAAAAATGTGTTGGGTTCCATTCCCAAAAACTCTAGACATAGAAGAATTAGGAATAAAACCACTCTCATGAAGATGGTTACTAGAACCAAAATGTTTTGCCATACCCCCTCCAGAATAAAGTTGTGAGTCGTCCAACATCCTACCACCCTCTTCATAAATCCATTTAATCAATCTAACCCATAAAGAGTTACTCTCGATAAAAAAAATATCTAACCCCACTTACACAATAACGCCAAATCAAACACACCCAAGCTACCAATATCAAGACCGCCACGATCTCTAGAATTAAGGGTAATATCCCATTTAACCCAACCTATGTAGCTTAAGGTTGTTTAGTATTTGAATTAATTATTCGAATTGCCCAATTAGAGCATCTAGATTGAAGCATATCGTTCGAATATTCAAAATTTTAAATTGTTTTCCAGATAAACCGTATTATTTTTTTAGATTAAAAAATTGTCTTGGTTTATAAAATAAGACCTAATAGTCCAAAAATCCTAACAATAAAATTTGTTTATTTATGTTTTATTTTTAGTACATATCTTTAATAATTTATTTCTTTATAGATTAGAAAGTTTAAACAAATAAAAACTTAAGTTGTATTTGACACATGTAAACTAACTTATTTTTCTAGGTTATTGTGATTTAATGTTTGGTGAGACCACAAAAGTAGGTTACAAATCATTATAAGCTAGTTTTCGATACATTATTTGCAATAGCTTATTATTAAGTTAACTTATAAGCTAATGCGCCAAACAAAACCATAATATATATATATATATATATATATATATATATATATATATATATATATTCTTAAAAAAATTATATGTATAACATTATATTATAATTCATTTTTCTTCATTATTTTTCTTCATTATTTCTTGGATTTTAATTTTGTTTGACAGTCCATATGCATGTTTTGAAAACAAACATTAATTTGGATTAACTTGATCAGATTCAACCAATCCATCATCTAGCTAATGAATAAAATTACAAGAAACAAAAAGAAAGTATGGTGTGAAGGTACTACATGATACAATCCAATTGCATATATAGTTGTTAATGTTTGATGTATATTTGTTACACTCGTTTTATATTTCGGAGTTACACTTATTATCCACTAGAATCACTATACAATTAGAGAAGTATACATATTCGTATGGCAATATAGGAATGGTAAGTACGGGTTGTCGAACACTTGACGAACGGGAATGATTTGTAATTAAAATATCTACTAAAGGTTAACTAAGTAAATAAGTAAATTGAGGGGGTTTTCTATGATTTTGCAAGTTCATAAAACTTAATACCATTTAATTTTCTTAAGACAAAAAGTGTGACTCAAACCAAAGACAAACAACAAAACAGTTTCAAAGACAATAATTAAAGAGAACTTCCGTTTAGGTTCGATTGGCTCATTTCCTATGGTTGATTCTAATGACAGTGCAATGGATTTAATTTCGTTCATTACCGATTTCTATTATGACAAGTAATAATGATATTATTATCAATCATTTAATTTAACACAACTATCAATTCAGTTATCAGGTGAAAAAATAATCACATGAATCAGTATTAAGTTTGAATTATGTAAGACTTGAATTATAAACTCACATTAAAAATAATAATCTCAGTTAAATACATGAATGATCATCACATATAAGCTTACACATTAAATTTACCAACTTTTTCTATTTAACCCTAAGCTTATGATCAAAGTCACAGTTATACAAACCTAATGATCATAGTGCTCATATGATTCAAGTATGTTCATATAGAATGATCATTTAATCCTAATAATACTCAGTATTAAACAGAAAAGATTAACACTAACACATTGGGATCTTCAAACTAGCTCAACATAATAAATAAGCAACTAGATCAAATCCAAAATCATATAATCAAACCATGGTTTTAAGCCTCTCTACCCTAAACGAAAGTTGAAGGCTTTAGACCATAATCATAAAAGGAAAACAATTTAAAACAAAGTTAACTTTAAACTTCATGATTGAAACAAAGCAAACCGAGTTATTAAGTGTAATTGTGCCTTCAATCTCTTCAAAATTAGCTCTAAAACAAATTCTGATCTCTAAAGCTCCAAAAAGGGGTCTCTGGTCTTCTAAGGTCGAGTAAGACTTGTTGCATAAGTTAGGTTAAAATTCAAAATCGGTCTATAAATAGTTTCCAAAATTTGACTTCCACACCGTGGAAAATAGAGTTCCATGTCGTGGAATCCTCTACTTTAGCGTAATCTCCAAGCCAAAGTCAGCATCCCTTTGGCAGCTTTCCTGATCGTGAATAAACAATTCACCACGATGTGGTAGGTATATTTCCACGCCGTGGAAACTTCAAAATCCTTAGCTTTTTAACTGTAGTTGACTTGATCCATTAATCTTGCTTCCAACTCCACATTTTGCATCATTTTAATTACGAGCATGTCTTTGTTGCTACAAAACAAAATTTAAACATTATTAACACAGTTTATCTATAATTTGGACCAAATGTAGTTGAAAATACCAAGATATTGCATGAATAATATGAATAAATAGAACAATATCAAAATACTTCACACTTGTTTTTTGATTGTCCCCAAGCAAAACATATTTCAATACATCACATTAACACATAAGTCACCAATATCACACAAAAGAATCCAATTCAAACTCACCAATTACGTATTGCGTCAATGCATATATTTGTGTCTATTTTCAGCTAAGTACTTCCCAATCCTAAATACTCACAATCCTCATAAAAGCTTCTCACTTATTTGGAACAACATTCATCTTTGGCACTGCTACCACCTATGCCTTTTTATTTACCCCATTTTGTTTTAAAAGTTATTACCAAATTCCAAATGACACGACTTTAAAAAGATAAATACTATATATTATAATTGACCTAAAAATATAACTAAACTTTTATTGCAACTTCATATTTTTGTGGAACTTTTGTTTTCTTTTTTTCACTTTTTTATATATAATTTTTTTCACAAGTTTTTTCGTTTTTTATTTTTTCTCGTAGCTTCAACTTTCTCATAAATAAGGAAACAAATAACTTTAACTTTACATCTACTATACTATATTTCATAACTTTCTAAAAATTCATTGGGGTACTCGAAATTCTTTTGACCACTAATGAAACCCATGACTTTCAATGAATCCCATGTAGCGACTTTCTTCCCATCCATCCAAACTTTTATAATTAGGTGGATATGTATATATATACACACACACACACACACATATATATATATATATATATATATATATATATATATATATATATATATATATCATCCAGGGAATACTCACCGAGTCTCAAAAGTCAAATATTGCTTCCACTTATGAACTGTTACTTATTTAAAATATAACTAGACTCAAAATGCATAAATTAAAGTAGATAATACTTGGTAAATTGACTCACTTTATTTTAATAGAAAGGAACCATGAGATAAATCTTCATCTCAAGGCTATTTATTGGGTCTAGGTATTCACAAAGCAAAAGTTATTATGTCTCTCAAACTACACAAGGTTATGTTTTTGTCTCATGATTTCACTAGAGCTGGAAAGCCACAGATACGCTATAACAAATTGGCTCAACTAAATATTAATGTTTTCCTTAAATAATTCCACACAATATCAGCGAACTAGTCTTAACACAATAATATCAAAAATTTAAAATTGACAAGATTATTTAAATTATACTATTTTTGCAAAAAAAAAATCTAGCATCTTTCAATAAAAACTTTTTACTGCTTGAAATTTTTTCGACCCCTACCCCACACTTGTTTCATACAATGCTCTCATAGTATGCAGAAAATAAAGCGCACAAAAGCAAAAAGGGAGAAAAATTAACAAACTCCCCTAGATATAAGTGGTGAGTTCGATTCCAGAAAGAAATGGATTTTGTTGACCTTTCATGTACATGTAGGAAATAGGAACTGTTGATTTGCTCCAAAATTAAGAAAAATAGTGCCCTAATAAAACAGACTTCAGATTGCGGTGAACCAAACACTCGAGATATTGTGCTGAGCCTCTCCACGGCGTGGCAATGTATAGACACGTTGTGGGCGTTTTCTAATGCCCATGACTTCGTACCAAGTACACCCCAAAATTTTCATTTCTCTTTAAAATTTTACAACGATTTTGGTGTATATTAGCATTCTAGAATAAAAGTAGTTATTACAAAGATCGTATCGGCCTCAAGTACAAGATCGAGTCGGGCATCACAAATATAAACCGGCAAAACAAATCATTATAGCAACATAATTCTCGCTACTTAGTGAATAACAACTACAATAATATAATCATATAAATCACATATATTGTAATCAAGTAATCCTCACTAATGTGTAACAAATAAATTACGAAAACTAATGGTATTATCATATTATCTCATCAACTCTAATAATAATAAAAATATGTTTCTTTATAATGGTCTATTACTCAACAATGATCTCTCTCTCTTTCTCTCAATAATAATCTCTCTCTCTCTCTCTCTCTCTGTCTTTATGATTATCAATCTCTCAATTTCTCACTCGAGAGTAATCTCTGAATCATAATCTATCTCAATCATGATGAGTATCTTTATCAAGATATTTCTCTATCATAATTTACCACTCTCAATGTTAATAACACACACACACACACACTCTCTCTCTCTCTCTCAATATTTATTTCTCTTAATGGGGGGCACTCCCTCTCTCACTCTATCTAGATCTATCACACTCAATCATAATCAATATCTCATAAATGATCTATCTCTCTCTTAATCATAATCGATCTCTTAATCATATCTATCTCCATCATAATCTATCATGATAAAATATATCTCTCAGTAAAATCAATTTCTCAATAATAATCAAATATTTAGATCTCTATAAAATTTATATATCATATACCTCAGATAACATAGATATCATATATGTCACAATTCTAATACAAATAGTTACTCATAAATGATCTATATTTAAATGTGATATATCTCTCGGTTATAATCTATCATATAAAGGATCTATCTCATTTATAAGTTATCTTCTA
Organism: Lactuca serriola; assembly: GCF_051521515.1. Lineage (NCBI taxonomy): Eukaryota > Viridiplantae > Streptophyta > Magnoliopsida > Asterales > Asteraceae > Lactuca > Lactuca serriola. The sequence goes on along the minus strand of NC_136410.1, from coordinate 63,955,317 downwards.
ATTAATAATCCATCTCTTAATTAGAATCAATCTTTCATTCAAATATTAATTTCTAGGAATAATCAATCTCTCAAATATAATTCAATTAGAAAATAATAATTAATCATATAACCCATGTAATGTATATCACAAAAAATACATCAATGGATATTAGAGTAGTGTTACTCACCTAGTCAATCGGCAAACTAATTCCAGTTTCGGTTTCCATCCTTTGATGCCTATCAGTTTGTCACATGGTAACACCTAGTCATCACATAACAAGTTCCTTAGAACCTGTCTCAATTCACAACTAGTTATACTCTATGACCACTCATCGTAATAATAATCAAATTTCATAATATAACCACAATAGGCTTAACCCATAAGCTAGTGGCCAAATCTCTCATAATAGGTAATTCTCAAATATTGTAGTTTATAACCCTCATTAATCAAACTTGATATCTAATCATAAGATTTTCTTACTAGACGTCTCACCAATGGGTTCATAGTAGCTCCATATCATGAATACGCGTAACCCCTACTCGGGTCATATATATATATATATATATATATATATATATATATATATATAATTATTACATCTCAAAATCATAAATTAACATGGTAGAATATACCTCAATGAATCTCATACTCGGCCCCGTATCTCCCATACAGTGATACAATTGCTTAGGTATAATATCCCATAAACAACTCTCGGGTAACATCTCCGATCACATGTGCCAAAATCTCTCAAATGACACAAGACACTCGTTTTTATAGTCTGCAATGGTCACATCATGACCATGTATGTGTTACATCGTGATGATCTATTGAACTCTAGTTTCACCATGTGTTGCACTCTCCAACCACGTGTCTCGGTGACTCTTCACATTTCACGTCGTGACATGCTTATTGTTATGTCGTGACATACTCAATTCCACGTCATGGCAAACATTCATCCACGTGGTGGGATTCAAGATTTTGACTGTTGACTGATTTACGTTGACTTTGTCAAAATAGAATCATCCTCGCGTCTCAACTCCAAATGGCCATAACTTTCTCATACAAACTACATTTTCGAAGATCTTTATATCCATGGAACCCTATCAACAAGCTCTACAACATTAATCAATTATCTTTTGCTAAGTAGCATTTCTCAATTTGAAGTAACTCCATGCTCTATTTCTCTTACTCGCCTCATATCATTTTATATCTTTTGAAGTGATAGCTGGTCACGAAAGACAGGTATTACAAGTTCTCTCCCCTTTAAAATATTTCGTCCTCAGAATCTCGCTAAGTAAGGGTACTTTAACTAAATCTATTTTCAAACTCTTAAATTTCAATCTTATCAACATCTTAGACACTCTTACTCTTTTCTTATATCATGGAATACTCATAAATATTTTAAATTAATATTTCTCTTAAATCTTTCCTAATAAGCCTTAGTCTCAAACTATAATTTCTCATCTATTTCAACTCGTCATCTGATTCTCGGTAAAAAAAACGAAATTCGTAATTTTAATCATCTCATTCACAACTGATAGTATTTCATGTATCATTATTCAAATTCGACTATTTTCTCTTATCCCTTTTTTTATTATCGTTTGGTAATCGACTTACAGCTCATTTTCTAAGCTACGAGTATATCTTTAATAATCAAATATGTGAACTAGACGCTTATCAAGTTCCTCACATAATGGATATCGACTAAATACTCAGCAAGGTAATCCATGGTAAATCACATCTCAAATACTATCACTCGTTTCTCAATATCTTTACGAGTCTACAAATCGCTTACATTAATCTTATTAATCTCTACGATACTCGCAATGTACATAATCCACTCGGATATCTATAAATCACTTAGGTGACTCTAATCAATAATTCAAATCAATTAATCTAACCAATATCAATCATTCAAATTAGTCACTTAGATCAATTGCTCAATTTATTCCTCGTATCACTAGGTCGATTTCTCAGATCATTCACTTAAATTAATTTCTCTAATCAATCACTATGATCAATATCAATTATTCGGATCAATCTCAATTGCTTGGATCAATATTAATCACTCATATCTATCTCCTAGATCCATATAAATCATTTGAACTATTCAAATAAGTTATTTAAATGAATTAATCTGCTCAAAATCAATCACTTAGATCGTTTAGATAAATTAGTTAAATCAACAATCTCATACTAATGATTAATTACTTAATTCAATTACTCATGTTACTTAGATTATTCAATCATATTAATCAGATCAATCAATCAAATCATTCACTCAAATCAATCAAATCAATATTAATCACTCGAACCAATCACTCGAATCTATAGGTTGCTTAAATTAATTATTCATATCAATCACTTTTAAACAATATTAATTACTAAGATCTATTAATCGGATTACTCAAATCAATTACTTAATTTAATCAAATCAGTCATTCAAATTAATTGGGTTAATCACCCAAATCAATATCACTCACTCAAACTAATTGCTCATATCATTTGAATCTTATCACTCCAGTCGCTCGAATCAATTATTTGATTTAATCACTCTGATCAAATTCAATCGCTTAGATCAATCACTCAGATTGGTTGAATCAATCAATTAATCCAGTTGGATCAATCACTCGGCTCAAATTAGATCGATTACTCGGGTCAACATCAATTGCTCGAATCAGTTACTTATATCAGCATCAATTACTAAAGTTAATATCATTTACTCAAATCAATCACTCGGATCTATCAGTCACTCAAATTAATTTATCATAATAATCAATTTTGATCAAATTCAATCATTCAAATCAATTACTCGAATCACTTAGATCAATATCATTTGCTCAGATCAATTACTCGAATCAATATTACTTACTCAGATCAGTTACTTAAATCAATCATAATAGATCTCATATTGGGATTAGGCCTCGTCACCTCATAAAGGCTCAATCACATTTACCATCTACATGAGTAAACCCAATCACCTCTCATGGGTCTAACACATGTAAGTCTGAATCATCTACATGAAATGATCTAATCACCTATCACAGATCAATAATGAAGTCTATCAATCATCTACATGAAATAATCATCTAAGTCTATGATCTCGATCAAAATTATTACTCATCTTAATCTTTTTCACAATAAGATCCAATCACCTCTCATGGATCTTACATAAATCTCATGATGTTAATCAAAGGTTCGCATCACTTAATCTCATTGTATGTATATTTTTCTCTCTTTTATCATGACTCATCCAAACTTCTTCTTTTAATCAATCTCGATCATGTTATCTTGACTCAGGAGTCATACCATCACTCATAATCACACTCTCATACTCTATCTCATCTATTGCTCTCTCATTTCTCTTTCAATATCGTCTCTCTAATCTAATCATCTCTTATACCAATCTAAAGTTCTCATTATAATTTATCATGTTATCATTACTTAGGAGTTATATCATTATTGTAATTCGTACTCTCGTAATGTATACACTCTTGACATTTATTCTCTTAATGTTACTCAATTTATATCCATAGGGACTCTAACTCATTTTCCGATAAGCGCCACATCGTAGTAAGCGTCTCTTCATGTCGTAGTCTCATTTTCTCACTCTTTGTTATCACATTGTGGAAGGCTCTCATCGTGTTGCAGCTACCTTAAGTAAGTTATCTTTATATACTCATCCCTATAACCACGTCGTGATTTGATCCTAATTACGTCGTGGTGATCTAGTCATCACGTCGTGATCTTTACAACTCAGTTATAACATCCTACTTTATGGTCATGTCGTGGTCACTCTCCCTTCACGTTGTGATTAGCAAATTACATTGCTATTTTATCAATCTAACTGCATCGAGTATTCAGATCACTATGTTGTATATCACTGGTCATCGCACAACGTATTCCACTATGGATCTCGCAATCGCGCTCTACAATCTCTTTCTGTAACGCTCCATGACATTATTCGTAGGGAATAATATACATTTATATTAATTTAGTTATCTCAAAATTCCTTAGGTATCAATTTATTTATCTAACTCGTGCTCTTTAGATCAGATCAATTATCATCCCTAAATATCAAATAATTTATCTAACTCAAAATTACGAAATCAGAATAGTTATCATATTTACTTTATGGTTTAAGATTCGGAATCTACTACAAGAACCTAATTTACTTAAACCACAGCTTTGATACCAACTTGTAATGCCCAAGATTTTGTACCCAGTACACCCTAAAAATTTCATTTCTCATATAAAATTTTACAAAGATTTTGGTGTACATTAGCACTCTGTAATACAAGTAGTTATCACAAGGATTGTACCGGCCTCAAGTACAAGATCGTGTCGGGCCGAACCTCACGTACAAGATCGTACTACGTAAGATGGTTGATTTTGTTCTTATGTGATGGAAACATACGTCAGGGCCGAACCTCACGTGGGAGACAAAAAGTGAGATGTAGAATCGTTATCCACATCTGTTTGTTGATGCATGATTCCGAGGACGGAATTATCCTAAGGAGGGAAAAAATTGTAACACCTACATTTCTCTCTAGACAATAATAAGATGATGCAATAGTTATGGTTAACAATTTTTACCTTTAATGAAATAAATAAAGAAATATATTTGAGTATTATGTGTTCCATGTGTAATTATTTGTAGTATACATGCTTTTAGCGATATAATAAAATATGAATAAATACACGTCTAAAAGAGAATAATAATTAGGACGGATATCCTTAATGAAAGATGAAGTATTTGTGATGAGGATTCTGGAGACATAAGGAACGCTCCAATCTGACTTACAACGAGTAAGTTATAATAATTTGAAGTTCTGCGATTCGACCCGATATCACAACACACACGGTAAAAAGTAAATTTTGGTTAGGTTACTTTTTTGCCTAATAGATCTAAATGGGATTCGTAGTAGTCGGAAAACCGAGAGCGTGCATATAGAAAACATACAAATTGGACTTCGTGAGAGGAAGTTATGATTTTTTGAATTTTCAGCACAGTAGTGCGGACACAGAAATTGAATTTTAGATTTTTAGCTAAAACGATCTAAACGAGAATTGAAGATCATGTAAATAGGAGTTTGAAGATATAAAGACAGTAGAAATGGAAGCCAAATGAGAGAGTTATGCAATTTATACGGGCTTTAACAGTCTAAGCATGTGTAAAATAAATAAAGTCAAAATTAGTCGATGGAGTATAAATGAAATTTGTATATATATATATATATAGAACGTCAAAAATGGAGCTTGTATGAAGAAGTTATGGAATTTTGAAAAGCTAGAAATCGATACGCGAGCGAGCACGATGTGCACAACGTGTTCCCCAAGTCAGCCACGCAACCCCACCCCTTTTTGGACACACATCAGCACAACTATGGATCCATGTCACCCTAATGCGCAGCCCGCAAGCCTAGGGTGCGGGAAGCACAATGCTCTTCTTGCCTACAAATATTTGGCTTTGTATATGCTTTCACCACCACACCCCTACACACATTCGCTCTCGAGTATTCTTCGCTTTTAGGCCATTTTTCTTGAGTTTCTGTGTTTCGACGAAACCCTGCAACCCCTAAGGTACTCAAGTGTGTAATAGCCATCAAATAAGAGCCCTACGAGCGCGATTTCCGGAATTTGATCATGAGGAACCTCTATAAGTTAAGCTACACTCTAGTTATTTCGGTGTAACTTATATTTATAGTCATAAGTCGTTATTATGAACTTATAAATAAGAACTATTAGTAATCCCAAGTTTTACTATTTGATAGAACTATCGGTATTTATTTGAATGATTAATAGGTTTAGGCTATCATTAGAAACGTTAGATTAAGGCTTAGCAATAATGATACTAGGTCACGTCAAACGAGAGGTCTAGTGCTAGAAGCGGAGCGTTGCCCGAGGTTCGAGCCATCACTTTAACAAGTGAGTGCATAGTTACTTTCATCTTACACATTGATATGAAGTATTCAAGATAATTTCATGTTATATGCGTGTTCCTAATATTTATGCTAAATGAACGATCTATACAAGTTTTATTTGATTTCAATTGTATATGTATTTTTATACCTATAAATATAATGCTTAGAGATGGGTAGATGAAAGATGGAATAGATGAGAGAGGCCTCGAATTTTTGGTACGACATGTACTTGATGTTGATTCATATAGCGGAGGATAGATGACAACCACAGACTATCCTAGGCAGTCCAGTGGAACGCTAGCAGTCTCGCAACTTGTAGGTGTTGTTGAACTAAGTGTTCACTAGGTGTACTTCATCCCGCTATGGTTACCTTATTGACATATATTACTAAGGAATCCCGTGAGCGATATTTTCTATCCCAAAGATGATCCTTAGGATAGGTCCCTTGAATTAGATACTTTAGGGACAAAAAGTGAGGATAACTGGAATAGGTAACCAGGTTAAATGATTAGATGATAGTACATAATTAAAATAATATAATTATTGTGGGTTGAAAACCCTATGTGCTCACCCTGCTCCCAAGCTTGACCCAGTCAATTTCATGTATAAGAGGTAGTGGCACGAGAGCACATGTGTGATGATCAGATGAGAGATTTATGGATTATAGGTCGTAGAATAATAGATATTTGTAAGGCTTGTATTATTTCTGTTTATGCTTATGTACTATACTGACGATGACATCCCGACATTTTTAATAAATAAAATACATTTCTTCAGAAATGTGTTGATAATATCATCATCACGTTTTTGGGAACAAATTCCACAATTTTATTATTCAAAAATGATACTCTGATTTTAAATAAGCATAAGCATATTGGTCTTTTCTGGCCATGAAATTGGGGATGTCAAAATTGGCTTAATGCGTAAGCTAGTGGCTAAATTTCTCATAATGGGTAATTCCCAAATATTAGAGTTTACAACCCTCATCAATCAAACTCGATATCTAATCATAAGATTTTCTTACTAGTCTCACCAACAGGTCCATAGCAACTCCATATCATGAATACTTGTAACCCATAATCGGGTCTAATATATATCAATAATTATTACATATCTATAAAATATACCTCAATGCATCTCATACTCGGCCCCGTATCTCCGAACTAGTGATACAACTTTTCCGTTATAATATCCCGTAATCGACTCTCGTGTACAATCTCTGATCACATGTGCCAAAATCTCTCAAATGACAAAAGTCACTCTTTTTTACAGTCTACAATGGTCATGTCGTGACCATGTATGTGTCACGTTGTGGTGATGTATTGAACCTCAGTTCCGCCAGATGTCACACTCTCGAGCCATATTTCTCGGTGACTCGTTGTATTTCACGTCGTGACATGCTTATTGTCATGTTGTGACATACTCAATGCCACATCATGCAAACATTCATCCACATCATGAGATTCAGGAGTTGACCATTGATTGATTTATGTTGAATTTCTCAAACTAGTAACGTACTCTCGTCTCAACTTCAAATGGCAATAACTTTCTCTTACGAATTCCGTTTTTGACGATCTTTATATCAATAGAATCCTCTCAACAAGCTCTACAAAATTACTCAATTATCTTTTTCTATGTCAAATTTCTCAATTTAAAGTAACTCCATGCTCTATTTCTCCTTCTCGACTCATATCATTTTATATCTTCTAAACTGATACTTGGACAATAAAGGCAGGTATTACAACTTTGTTTTGCTAAAACTAGATCGCGATTTTCTACTTCTCCATGTTGTGGCGAGGTAATGTCCACGTCATGAAGATCATGTAAAATGATTTCTAATCTAATATTGAAAAGTTGCATACTTCCAGTTTTCAAGGCTGTAAAACCTTTTTTTTTGCCCAAAAACTCCTCTCGAAATATATAGTCGCACCCCTCACTTGAATTTCATCATGTACCTTAATTAATTATCTTTAGCCCTCTTGTCCTAATTGTTGAACTTACTGCCAGCATACGAATTTCTATGAGATTAAAAACATAAAACAAGTAATACTAGGAAAACATTCAAATATAAACATAATTAAAAAAGAACTAAACTACCATAATCCTAAACAAACCAACAAATATAAAATAGTTTCAAACATCACACAAATAAAACTTAAAAAGGATCAATCACTCATCCTTATTGGAGTGATGAGTATCACTCAGGCCAACTCCACCTCCTCATGCTGCTCAACATTCTTCCTACATAGGAATGTAAACAAAAGAAGATGCCATATTCGAAGGTTGCTCAATCACCAAGAGATGCATAAAAACATCCATTAAGCTCTCAAGGTAGTTCATTCCCACACAGATGTCATCTTGATAAGTTATGGACATGAATAAATATAGATTCGTAGGTAGTCCACCCCTATATGCATACCACGTGGAAGCTCCTGAGTTGGCGCCTCAGTTGTCCCCTTCCACCTCTCCCCTCCTGTCCTTCGGGTGTTGCATCTGGGTCATCTAGCAGCACTGAATAGTTTCCTCCTCCCAACTCCCTAACAATATGTGATGTCTTATGTTGGATCTATATGCTCAAGAATCATTATTTGGTGATATTACTAATAACATATGATCCTATAGGGCCATACCTTAATCAATTTAGTAATTATTGACTATTTATTAAGTATTTGGTTATTAATAGAAAAATTAAACTCATGTATATAATTATAGAAAAGTTATTGGTTTATGAAAATGATCATTAAAGAGAAGACAAACTAGTTATTATATCATATGGTATGATTTAATAAGTCATGTACAAATATTTTGGATACTTTGGCTAACCATGACTTAGCTAGTTATTTGGTCCTTAGTTAAAGTAACTTAAAAAACATTTTGTCTTCTTCTTGCCATGCCATGGCCTTAAGTTTCAAGAAGGCATGAAGGTTGCTTGTCAACCTCCATACTTTGTCTCCCATGCTTCCTTTCTAGGGTCTTACTTTAGAATAAAATAAGGTATAGCCTTTTTGCATGAATGGGATATATAAGAAGGTATTGAGCTTGAAATTGGCTAGCTTTTGGTCTTGAATTTCTCTCATAGAAGTCGTAGCTTCTTCACCTCTTCTTACATTCTCTCTTTTGAAGTTTGAATTCTAGATTTGGTACTTACTTTGGTTCTTATTTTGTTAATCACTTAAAGGCTTAAATAACAAAGTGGTAAAAGATGGAACTAGAATTTCTTGGTACCTTACTCTTGATGGTGCATATTTGTGGAGAAGATCAACTTCTTTGATCTTTCTATCTTAATCAACACCCTAAAACCAATTGGGTTCAAAGGCTCGAAAGGTTGTCATTCTAAAACACCCTATGGTTGCCCAGTTTTTATGAAAAACACTCTTATATTTTGTATCAAAACCCATCATCTTAAAAAAAATGGGGGTTCAGAGGATGCATGTTTACTCTAGTCAGCCTCAAAGGATTAGGGTGGTCCAACACCCCATATGAACGAGCCAACCTCGTAACTAACATACTACCATAGACATGAGCTTATTCTCTGCTCTCTACGGCTTTGTCACTAAGAAAACCAGCCAGAGAATAAGGCAGACTGTAGAACATGTTTGGCGTAAGTATGCACCATAGAAAGAAAAAATCAATCTTCGACACCCGATCTCCCTCCTTCTTCTAACTGACGGTGAAGGTAAGAAGTATGTGTATGAATATGGTAATGGGAGACCAAATATCCCCTCTAGACTGTTGGTACATATATCGCGTTGGCAATAGTAGTACAATACTCGTGATCCACCACACGCTCAAGCAATATTCAGTGGCATGCATTCAGAAACATGGAGAAGTTTTCGATGATAGCCTCTGATCGATTGTACAGATCTAATTGCCATTCCAACTCTACTAGGTTGCATCTCCTACTTCTCCCAATGAGGCAAAAAGTGAAGTTCATTGGGTCGTGAACATCCTCTAGCTTCTTGAAATTGACTATGGAAAAGAACTCCACACATAATTCTTTGTACACTGGCTCCTAGAGTCTACACAATCTTCTCCACCCAGTGCACGTCTGAACCCATTACCCATGTAAACCTTTGTCAAGATAAGGTTTAACTACCGCATCAAGCCCCACACTGAAAATCCACTCACGATCTATAAGCAGGGAAAAATAAATATATTTTTACGTTAACCACCCCGGTCGGAATCTCCAGTGAACTAGTCTACCGAGATCAGTATCTTCGGGAAATTGATACCACACAAAAGGTGGTTGCTTGTCTTGGTTCCCTTATTACTGAGTTGGAGTTCCGCATGGTCCTATTTCCTACAAAAACAACCACCCAACATATCCAAAACACCCCATAATTCAGAAATTATCATAAAAAATCGGACCCCTACCAAGTTCCCACGTCGTGGGCATTACTCAGCCCCACCGTGGCTGATAAACACAATGAAGAATCTAGACCTGATTGGGAAATTTTTAATCCAATCCAATCATAGGGGTTTGCTCTAAGACATAGTCTAAACCTATTGAAAATTAAAATCAAGCAACAACACCACGATCACTCCTAATTTGACAAATCCTAATTTTAAAATCACAAAACCCTAGGTTTTTTAAAATCGAGAATGATACTACTAAAACCAATTGTAAATCTAGCAATTCTACAAGATTTAGAGTATATAAATGTTACCTTTTACGAAGAATCGACTAAAAAACCAAAGAATTTGGAGGTTTGGAGATGAAGGCTCTGGAGGATGAAAAACGGTGTGGGAGATGAATAATAGTGAAAAAGTTACAATTTTTTAGGGTTAAAAGGATTTACCGACTAACAAAAGTCCACGTCGTGGAGAATAGGTCTCCGCGTCGTGGCACTTTTGAAAAATGTGTTTTGTCAGGATTTACTTAATATCCACGACATGGGAACAACTCATCCACCCTATAGGAACTGGAATTTTTCAAAAGGATTCTTAAAAATTTCCAAATTTTCACCACCCCCACTTCGTTAGTTACTTGCCCTCACAGGAACCATCATTTAACGGACTTATAATGAGTGAAAAACCATGAAAGATAAAATAAAAAAAACAAAAGACAAAAATAAAGATAAAATGCAAAAAGGGAGAAAACGAACAACCAAACTGTGGGTTACCTCCCAGAAGCGCTTCTTTTTTAAGAGTCTTGAGTTGGAATCCTTTCTGCTCTACTTTGTAACGACTGTCTCAAGGGTCACTTCTAACTCTTCATTTTTCTTGTCTATCACTCCTTCATAATGTTTGATCTGATGCCCATTAACCTTGAATGATGTCTCGTATTCTTTGAAGAGCTCAACTGCGCTATAAGGAAATGATTTTCTTACTATGAAAGGTTCGTACCACCGGGTGTTTAACTTTCTGGGGAATATCTTCATTCTTAACTTTAAAACCAAAACTTTTTACCAGCTTTGAATTCTTTGTTTCCGTTCAACCGTTTATCACACCATTTCTTAGTTTTGTTCTTTTAAATGAGAGAATTCACATACGATTCATTCCTTAATTCCTCCAAGGGGTTCATTTACATCAACCAGTTAGCGTGTAATTCCAACAATTTAAAGTTACAAGTATTGAGTGCCAAATTTCCTTCACGTTCAATTTCCAGTGGTAGGTGACAATTCTTACCAAAAACAAACATATATGGTGTAGTACCAATAGGTGTTTTAAAAGTGGTACGAAATGCCCACAAGGCATCATCAAGCTTCTCGGATCATTCTTTCTTATTATTTCCAACGGATTTCTCTAAAATTCTTTTTAGCGTGCAATTAGTGACTTTGGTTTGTCCACTTGTTTGCGGGTGATAAAGTGTCGCAATCCTATGGTGTACACCATATTTTTGTAATACTTTTTCAAGTTGTTCATTACAAAAGTGGGTACCCCAATCACTCATTAATGCTTTAGGCATGCTAAAACGGGAAAATAGTCTTCTTAGAAATTGGACAACCACTCGTGCATCATTATTAGGTAGGGCTTGCGCCTCCTCCCATTTTGATACATAGTCCACTTCTACCAAAATATACTTGTTACCACTTGAAGCTGGAAATGATACCATAAAGTTGATACCCCACATGTTACCACTTGAAGCTGGAAATGATACCATAAAGTCGATACCCCACATGTCAAAATTCAAGAAGAAATGTTTCACGATCATTGTCATTGGTCACATTCTTTGACAAGTGATGTTATGTCCTTGAAATATGGCTCCAATAAAATCCCGCATCGAATACCTTTCTTGTCGTGTAGTTTGCTCCATGGTGTCCACAGGTAGGTCCATTATAGTAATGTTATAAAATGTCCCATGCTTCTCTTCCCCCACACACATATTCTAATAATGTTTCCGCACAACTCCGAAAGAGATATGGGTCGTCCCAAAAGTAATGCTTAAGATCGAAGAAGGGTCTCCTCTTTTGTTGATAAGAAAATCCTTTCAGGAGATAGTCACTAGCTAGAAAGTTCATGATATCTACAAACCAATGTATTTCTTCAGTTATCATCATCAAATATTCGTCCGGAAAATTATCATCAAACTCTCCCTCGTTTAACCCTTCAAGTTTTGGGTTTTCTAATCTTGATAGGTGATCCACCGTGGGATTCTCCATTCCTTTCTTTTCCTTGATGTCGATGTAGAATTCTTGTAGTAAAAGTACCCATCGAATCAATCTTGGATTTGCATCATGTTTGCTAAACAAATATTTCAATGTTGAATGGTCAGTGAACACTATAGTCTTATATAGAATTAAATAAGGTCAAATTTATCAAAATAATAAACAATGGCTAATAATTCTATTTCTGTTGTTGTGTAATTTTCTTGACCTGAATTGAGTGTTTTGCTTGCGTATAAGATCAGTTGAAATCGTTTGTCAATATTTTGTCCTAAAACATAGTCATTTTCATCACACATCAATTCAAATAGTAGGTTCCAATTCGGGTCAATCATGATTGGGGCGGTAGTGAGTTTTTATTTTACAATATTAAAGGCATTTAGGCATACATTGGAAAAAGAATCAAAATTGCATCTTTTAAAAGCAATTGAGTTAAAGGATGGGCAATTTTAGAAAAATCTTTTATAAAACGTCGGTAGAATCTCGCATATCACAAGAAACTCCACACCACTTTCACATTTTTTTGGAGGTGGAAACTTAGCAATTATATCAATTTTTTCCCAGTCCACCTCTACTTTGTGTCCTAACACAATTCCTTCCTTGACCATAAAGTGACATTTTTCCCACTTTTATACCAAGTTGGCCTTTTCACACCTAGCAAGCATAACATCAAGATTAGAAAAACACTTCTCAGAAGTAGAACCAAAAACTAAAAAATCATCTGTAATAACTACGGTCATGCATCTTTGAAAGGTGGTGGATGTGTTGCATAACCTAAAAGGCATCCGTTGGTAAGCAAACGTCCCATATGCGCATGTGAATGTCTTCTTCTCTTGATATCTAGGATCGATCGAAATTTGGAAATACCATGAAAAACCATCTAAGAAACAATAGAAAAGGTGACCAGAAAACCGTTCAAGCATTTGATCTATAAAAGGTAAAGGAAAGTGGTCTTTGCAAGTGGCATCATTCAATATGTGATAGTCGATGCACACTTGCCAACTTGTTACCGTTCTAGTTGGAATTAACTCATTTTTTACGTTAGTTATCATCGTCATCCCTCATTTCTTTGGTACCATATGTATTGGGCTCATCGATGGGATATTGTAAATTGAATAGATAATTCTCGCATCCATTAACTTCATAACATCTTGCATTTTTGGATTCAATCTTCTTTGATGTTGCACCACCGTCTTTGCGTCTTCCTCCATGATAATTTTGTGTGATCAATAAAATGGGATTATTGATTTGATGTCAGTGATTCTCCAAGCGATCACGTTTTTTCGTTTCTTTAGAACATCAACTAGACTCATTTTTTCTTCTGGTGCGAGGAATGATGCAATGATAACCAACTTTTGTTTGTTTTCTTCTAAATAGGCGTACTTCAGATGTTTGGGTAAAGGTTTTAATTTGAGAACGGGAGATTGTCCGTCACCCACGATGTGGAAAGATGGTGTGCCACATCGTAGAGGTTCTTCAAGTTCCAATGACCTAGATTCTTCCACCTGCCATGTCGTGGCATGCAAATCTCCAAAACATGGGACCAGTTGGATTTGATTTTTATGTTGCTTGTAATCACTTTCCTTCAGCAATTTTTCTAACTCTTTTCGGTCGTGCACAACATCAAAATTCTCCTTTTTTAATTCCATTAATCCATGTACTTCATTAACCTTTCTTTTATTTATCTCGTTCTCCAAAAAAGTATCGAACATATCTATCGAGAAAACTACATCATCATTGATTTTAGAGTGATTCATTGCTTGATCAATTCCAAATGTGATGGCTTCATCTCTGACTCATAGAATCAAATTTGACTCTCTTACATCTACCAACGCACGTGCGGTGCTAAGTAATGGTCTTCCAAGAATTAGTGGCACTTGATGGTCTTCTTCCATATCGAGTACTACAAAATCGGTCGGGAACACAAATTTTTCAATCTTCACTAAAGGATCTTCAATAATTCATCGTGGGAATGTGACTATTTTATTAGCAAGATGGATCGCCATTCAAATAGATTTAGGTTTTGGAAGGTTTAACTTCTTGTAGAGTAGGTAAGGGATAAGGTCCACACTTGCTATAGAATCAACCAATGCATGGCTTATGGCATAGTTCCCAAATTGACTAGGTAGTGTCAAACTGCCAAGATCTCTCATTTTCTTTGGAGATTTATTTAGCATTGCAGCGGAACAATTCTCATTCAATATAACGCTGAATGCTTCCTCTAATTTCTTCCGGTTCATATTAAGTTCCTTAAAAAACTTAACATATTTTGGCCTTTGAGCAACTACTTCAACAAAACCCATATTAATTTGTAGTGATTTGATGTTGTAACATCCGGATCCGAGAGCTACGAATAAATGAAGTACTCACATCGTGACATGGCCGTGTTATGCAAGTTGAGTCATTGAAGCGTCACAACGTGACACTATAAGGTCATGATGTGACACCTGATTAAATGGAAACCCTGATTTTCAGACTTTGGACCCTATTTAAAGAAAGTTAGGGGCTAGGGTTTTTTCACCCTCAGCCTCCATCACCTCCAAACCAGAAAAGGGAAACCTTAATCCATTTGCTCCATTTTTGGGCTCATTTTGGTGCTTGTGCTTGCTTTTTAAGGAAGAAGAAGCCATTAAAAGAGTTGTGAACGCATTGGCTAGTTTGGAGCTTCATTTTGAGCAAGTTTGGACCTTTGTAAGTGTACAAGATCTAATCTTTATTATGATAGGTTGCTAGATCTGTAGTTTTGTCCCATTTTCTTCATGTAAGAGTTAGCTAGAGTGGTGGAATTCCATAAATTTGGCAACTGTATGGATCCTTGAGGTCCTATGTTTATCATATGATTCAGATCTAGAAATGGAATGTGTTTTGGACCCTTACATGTGAGCTTTGGTGATTTTTCATCATTTTGACCCAAAATGAGATTTGGACATGCATGTCCATAAAGCATCGATTTTTAGGTTCATTTTAGAGTTATAAGACCCTATGGAAAGTTAGAATGCATGGGTGAAAGGATTAAGGTTGAATGCATTAAGATGCCCATTTTGCGTGAGTCATAACGTGACCGGTGGTCACGATGTGTCACAACGTGAGGGTATGGCCATCACGACGTGACAGTGGTATGGATTGATTATAAGTGGAGCTGAGTTGAGTTGAATCGTGACTGAGTTGGGACCATGGGGGATCTGTTTTCACGACGTGACCATCTGGTCATGACGTGAGGAGAAGGTGATGGAAGCGTTGAATGTTGACTTTGAATATGACCGTTGACTTGTTGACATGGTTTGATTTTGGGTCAAAATGACTAGTTTTGGAAGCTAGACTAAGGTAGGAGCTTGTGTTATTTTGATATGTGTGTTTTAGTGTCGTTCTCATGGCAGTGATTGGTGTTTTATTTGATCTCGTGAGATAGGTGAGTCTTCTCACTATAATGTATTGAATGTTAGCTGTCTTCGTAACTCTTGCATGTATATGTTGGGGTATGTAACGCCCGCAGATCCGGGCTAGTCCATTTAGAGGAAATAGGGGTCAAAAACGGCTTTTTGACAAATGATTATTTAGAATAAATAATCTTAACCAAGTTGTAGTATATGTTACAAGGTTTCCGTACATATAAAGAACGCCAAAATCCGAGTTATAACGAAGAAGTTATGACCCGCCGAAGTTTTACGGCAAAACCGGCACGACACCGGGAGACGTAAAAATTGAATTTACGATAGAAGATTTTTTAGCCTTAGTGATCTAAAAGAAAGTCGTAGAATATGTTAAACCGAGAAAATCCATAAAAAGAACGCCCAAATCTGACTTCGTATGAAGAAGTTATGATTTTTCTAAGATTCGGCTTAGCAGTGTACAGCCCGAAACTCGAATTTTAGTTCGAGCGGTTTTTAGCTTTCGCGACCTAAATGAGAGTTGAAGATATCATTAATAGGAACTCAACGGTAAAAAGATGGACGAAAACAGAATTCGTATGAAGGAGTTATGAATTCTTCGCGGTCATTTAACAGTCTAAACGCTTCCTAGTGTTAAATTTGAGATCGGTCGAGAATTAGCCGACAGAATCTAAAGGAAAGTTGTAGACTTTGATTTTATCTACAAGTGGATATAAAGAACGTCGAAAACGGAGCTCGTATGCGAGAGTTATGATTTTTCTAAGTTTGAAGGCTGATACGCGATAGGGGGTGACGTGGCACCACCAGAAGGTTGCCACATGAACCAACTCGGCGAGTAGGTCAGTCAGCATCCCTATAAATAGAGGTTTCGGGTTCCCTCATTTCCTCACCCCTCAACCCTCTTCTTTCTCTCTCTAAACTCTCTCTCTAAGCCTCCCTAACCCCCCCCCCCCCCCAAAGCCTAGGGTAACTCCCTAGCACGAGGCGGAAGCCCTGGAGCACCCGACGGCTCCAAGAAAAGAGCCTTTCGGCTCGGGAACGCTGCTCCAGCGAACACCGGTTTTCGAGAAAACCCGCTGTAAGTGAGCTATGCCTACCCTATCTTTATTATAGCTTATGTTTTAATATAGTAACGTTATTAGGAACTTATAATGAGTATTTGGGCTATTATTATGAGTTATATTGAGTGTTATTTAACGCTTATATAATAATAATAATAGTTAGACTATTAATTTGTCGCGGTTATCGTTAGATTAAACTCTAGTGCTAATGATACTAGGTTTCGTCAAGGGATAATTGTTTTGAGAGTATCAAAGCGCTGTCCGAGTGCTGAGTCACCACCTTTCAGGTGAGTGCATGGTCCCTTTCATCTTACACATAGATATGAAGTGTTTTAATATAAATTACGTGCTATGTGTGCATATTGTCTGAATACTTGCTGTCTATGCTGGGTGAAAGATTTGTATACATGTTTTAAATGATTTAAAAGATTTAAACTGTATATGTATTTTATATCTACAAAATGTGTTGGGTAAAACATGGGTAGATGAAATAGCTGTTTTGTGATATCACGATGGAAGACATCAATGTTGTCAGTAATTCGGTCATCTAGTGGAGTATAGATGATGACCATGGACGATACTAGACAGTCCGGTGGAACACTAGCAGGCTCGTAACCTGTAGGTGTTTTTAAACTAGGTGCTCATTAGGAATTCTTGAACTGAGTGTGTTTACTAGGTATTTTGAACTGAGTGTGTTCACTAGTATCTTTGAACTAAGTGTGTTCACTACGTATCTTTGAATAGAGTGTGTTCACTAGGTATTTTGAACTAAGTGTGTTCACTAGTTACTTTTGAACTAAGTGTTTACCAGATGTTTTGGACTACGTGTTCACCAGTTGTAATCTATAAGCTTTGGTATCGATGGACTTCGTGCCGATTCCTTAGGATAATCCTTAGGAATGAATGAACGAGAAATAGCTAATTCTTAGGGTAGATCCTTAAGAGTAAAGAAGATAATGGGGATGGGTAATTGGGTTTAATTGCTTGATTGTTTAAACATAATAATTATGTTATTGTGGGTTGAAAACCCTATGTACTCACCAGGTTTCCCAACCTGACCCACTCAGTTTATTTATATCACAGGTGTTGATATGAAGTCACATTACACTGAGAGATTTAAAGAGATGTAGATCACTAGTGTAAATAAATGTAGGTTCTGTGTATGCTTATGTTTCTGTATTAACGATGACATCCCAAATGTTTTAAAATGAATAAAATACGTTTCTTCGAAAATGTTTTAATAACGTATTTATCGTGTTTTTCTGGGAACAAATTCCGCAACATTTTTATTAAAAGAAGTACTCTGATTTTTATAAAGCATAAACAAAATCTGTCTTTTCTGGCCGTGAAAAATGGGGATGTCACAGTTGGTATCAGAGCATTAGTTTAAGCGAACTAGGAATTTGTAGGAAATTTCTAGACTTAAAATTAGAATGCTAAACGATGATTGTGAGATGAGTGTCTGCTATATTTTAGACACAAGCACTAGTTTAATTTAGGAAAGATGCCTAAAATGTTTTATCTGCTAAATGTTTTATCTTATAGCTATAAAGATGCCTTATATGCTATTATTTGTTCGGATCTATGGTCTATTGCCGACCAGATCTGGAAATTTTATGTGCTCAGGTTTCTAAACGTTTAATTACGATATTAGAACTGGCATGTAACTTTTCGGAGTAATAAGGAGGATTACACGTCTAAATCTTCTTTATCTATATTCTCATCTTTATGCACTGAACGCATGCTTCCATGAACGTAACGTCATGGTGAAGGCTGGTAGCAAATTATGTAAATGGTGGAAATGAAAAGGCTTATGATAGTGAATGATTCCTATCAGAAGATATCATAAGAGAGGTATCTTGCCTTTAGAATACGTCTGATAAAATCAATACGTCTGGAGAAGTACGATACATCTGAATGTACACATTTGATTGGCGGGAGGATAGAACGATTGGTGTAATTCCTAAAGTTTTCCTATCATCTGGAATTTCCATCACCAACCGAGTTAAAGCAAAATTGATGATTGAAGATACGCATGGAAGAAGTCCTAGTAGAGTTTAGGGAAATTTTTATGACTATTTGGAGACACTCGTATATGTTAAATTGTTTTGTGATTTTAGGACTTGGGGACTGCGAGACAATACTTTGGACGAGTATGAGTAGGTGTGAATGGTAGTAGAGGCCTATACTACCGGAAGCACAGGACTGACACTTGGATCAGGGAAAGTTACAAGGTTACCAAGAAACTAGTAATTGATTTCATTCTATTCAAGTGTGTTGTTACCCATCGTTTCGGTAATGACTAAGAAGATTGTTAATATTCCGACCCTAGTGGTCATATCACATTGAGTCTGACTACGATTAGTAGGTTACGTGGTTCAGAGAACCAAGTTTGATGTAGCATCCGACTTAAACCAAATGATTGAAATCAAAGCGATCAATAGAAGTATCGCGCTCGTTGTTAAAGAAGTTGGTAGCTTGAAATGCTACATGTTAAAATGTGATTATATCACATTAGACCATGAAGGAAGGCATATTCCATTCCGGAATTTGACTCTAAGAGACCTGAGTCTAAACGAGCATCACATGATGATAGCTCATAATTTGGAGTGTAACCTGAGAGAGAAAGCAGGTGCACGATTGAGTACTGCTTACAATCAATAAGTTTGCGAGATAGACTTGAAGGAATATAGAAGTTATAATTATTACCTAGGATGAAGAGATGACATACAGAGTCATTATACGAGCCCTGTTTCGTTGATGATTCCGGGATGTAATCATCCTAAGGGGGAGATAATTGTAACGCCCGCAGATCCGGGCTAGTCCATTTAGAGGCAATAGGGGTCGAAAACGACTTTACGACAAATGATTATTTAGAATAAATAATCTTAACCAAGTTGTATTATATGTTACAAGGTTTCCTTACATATAAAGAACGCCAAAATTTGAGTTATAACGAAGAAGTTATGACCCGCCGAAGTTTTACGGCAAAACCGGCACGGCACCAGGAGACGTAAAAAGTGAATTTACGATAGAAGATTTTTTAGCCTTAGTGATCTAAACGAAAGTCGTAGAATATGTTAAACCGAGAAAACCAATAAAAAGAACGCCCAAATCTGACTTCGTATGAAGAAGTTATGATTTTTCTAAGATTCAGCTTAGCAGTGTACATCCCGAAACTCGAATTTTAGTTCGAGCAGTTTTTGGCTTACACGACCTAAATGAGAGTTGAAGATCTCATTAATAGGAACTCAACGGTAAAAAGATGGACGAAAACAGAGTTCATATGAAGGAGTTACGAATTCTTCGCGATCATTTAACAGTCTAAACTAGGGCTGGCAAAATTGTACCATAGAAAACCAACCAACATGTTACCAACCGAACCAAGAAACTTGGTAGCCAATATATTTATTAGCCAATATGTTTGGTTGGTAGTACCGTACCAATTGATCAATGTTGGTATGGTAATGGTACAAAAATTGGAATACCATGGTAATACGGTACCAACCAATTCATTTGATATATATATATATATATATATATATATATATATATATATATATATATATATATTCAACTGTTAGTTGTATTTAGTGTTTACAGGCTTAGTAACATTGTATTAGTCATTTGGTCGTATTAGTCAATTGTTATTACCACGTTAAAGCACAATATTAAAACGTTACTTTAGCGTTACTTGAATAGAATTCTTTTGTAAACTAAAAGAACTACGTAACTAATTTCTATACTACACATCAAAATCCAGATGTCTTTGCTTATTTTTAAATCTTATAATAGAAAATTAAAAGAAGTTGGTATATACTATTACCAATTTGTACCAACCAAACTTGTTGGTAGCCAAATAAATTGGTACCAAGTATACTTGGTATGGTACCGGTAGCAATTTTTTTATACCAATTATAGTTGGTACGGTACACAGTTTAGAGAAAAATGAATTGGTACCGTACCAATTCCACCCCTAGTCTAAACGCCTCCTAGTGTTAAATTTGAGATCGGTCGAGAATTATCCGACAGAGTCTAAACGAAAGTTGTAGATGTTGATTTTACCTACACGTGGATATAAAGAATGTCGAAAACGGAGCTCGTATGCGAGAGTTATGATTTTTCTAAGTTTGAAGGTTGATACGCGATAGGGGGTGACGTGGCACCACCAGAATTGGACACGTGGAACCACCAGAAGGTTGCCACATGAACCAACTCGGCGAGTAGGTCCTCCTACTCGGTGAGTAGGTCAGTCAGCACCCCTATAAATAGAGGTGTCGGGTTCCCTCATTTCCTCACCCCTCAACCCTCTTCTTTCTCTCTCTAAACTCTCTCTTTAAGCCTCCCTAACCCCCCAAAGCCTAGGGTAACTCCCTAGCATGAGGCGGAAGCCCTGGAGCACCCGACAGCTCCGAGAAAAGAGCCTTTCGGCTCGGGAACGCTGCTCCAGCGAAGCCCGGTTTTTGAGAAAACCCGCTGTAAGTGAGCTATGCCTACCCTATCTTTAGTATAGCTTATGTTTTAATATAGTAACGTTATTAGGAACTTATAATGAGTATTTGGGCTATTATTATGAGTTATATTGAGTGTTATTTAACGCTTATATAATAATAATAATAGCTAGACTATTAATTTGTCGCGGTTATCGTTAGACTAAACTCTAGTGGTAATGATACTAGGTTTCGTCAAGGAATAATTGTTTTGAGAGTATCGAAGCGCTGTCCGAGTGCTGAGTCACCACCTTTCAGGTGAGTGCATGGTCCCTTTCATCTTACACATAGATATGAATTATTTTAATATAAATTACGTGCTATGTGTGCATATTGTCTGAATACTTGCTGTCTATGTTGGGTGAAAGATTTTTATACATGTTTTAAATGATTTAAACTGTATATGTATTTTATATCTACTAAATGTGTTGGGTAAAACATGGGTAGATGAAATAGCTGTTTTGTGATAACACGATGGAAGACATCAATGTTGTCAGTAATCCAGTCATCTAGTGGAGTATAGATGATGACCATGGACGATAGTAGACAGTCCGGTGGAACGCTAGCAGGCTCGTAACCTGTAGGTGTTTTTGAACTAGGTGCTCATTAGGAGTTTTTGAACTGAGTGTGTTTACTAGGTATTTTGAACTCAGTGTGTTCACTAGTATCTTTGAACTAAGTGTGTTCACTACGTATCTTTGAACTGTGTTCACTAGGTATTTTGAACTAAGTGTGTTCACTAGTTACTTTTGAACTAAGTGTTTACCAGATGTTTTGGACTACGTGTTCACCAGTTGTAATCTATAAGCTTTGGTAACGATGGACTTCGTGCCGATTCCTTAGGATAATCCTTAGGAATGAATGAACGAGAAATAGCTGATTCTTAGGGTAGATCCTTAAGAGTAAAGAAGATAATGGGGATGGGTAATTGAGTTTAATTGCTTGATTGTTTAAACATAATAATTATGTTATTGTGGGTTGAAAACCCTATGTACTCACCAGGTTTCCCAACCTGACCCACTCAGTTTATTTATATCACAGGTGTTGATATGAAGTCACATTACACTGAGAGATCTAAAGAGATGTAGATCACTAGTGTAAATAAATGTAAGTTATGTTTATGCTTATGTTTCTGTATTAATGATGACATCCCAAATGTTATAAAATGAATAAAATACGTTTCTTCGAAAATGTTTTAATAACGTATTTATCGTGTTTTTATGGGAACAAATTCCGCAACATTTTTATTAAAAGAAGTACTCTGATTTTTATAAAGCATAAACAAAATCGGTCTTTTCTGGTCGTGAAAATGGGGATGTCACAGGGTAGGCCCATTTGTATATTGGTTCTAGCCCATTTATTATATATTGGGTTAGGCCTATTTTTAGTTGATCATTATCATGAGGTGGCTTTCATATGTTGAGGGATGTTCCTTCACTTGCTCTTGCCCAGCTCACCATAAGGTCAAGTGCGCTCTGAACCTTCTTTGGTCTGTAGTGAAGGATTGGTGGAGGCTGGTTACTAGTTCATACAACGTGGAGCAGCGAGCTATAATATCATGGGAGTAGTTCTCTGAGATGTTCCGCTCGAGATATGTTCCATTAGTGGAGTGGGAGAGGCTGGCCCATGAGTATTTGGACCAGAGGCATGGGACCGATTCGGTGATGGAGATCACCAACATTTTCACAAAGAGGGCTATGTTTTTCCCTGAGTTTGTTGCTTCTAATAAAGCTCATATGACTCGGTACTTGAGCATGCTCAAGATGGACATCTGCCAGTTCTTATCTACTCAGTGCTATGGATCACTCCTTGATTTGCATGAGGCTGCGAGGCAGCGTGGGATTGAGATGAAGCTCCAGAAAAGGGAGCAAAATCAGGCCTTGGTGTAGTCGTAGCCTGCACTGAAGCAGTTCAAGGCTGCTAATGTAAGATTTGGGAGTTAGAGGGTCCGTACTTGTGGTAAGTGCGACAAGGTGCATGAGGTTCCTTGTCGACTTAGTTCTGGATGACACAAATGTGGAAAAGAGGGACACTATGCGAGGGATTGCCGCTAGTTGGCCTCAATTTCGGGTACCAAGATTTGCTACCACTATGATCAGGTTGGCCATATGATGGTCAACTACCCACTACTTACCACCAAGTCAGCGCAGGCCCCGATGCCATCCACTCTGAGGATCACTGATGGTCGCTAGGGGAGGGTGGAGCCCCCGAGGGCTTGGGGCCTTATTTTTCAACTCACTTCCGAGGAGCCTGGAGCAATGTGACAACTCTAAATTTATTCCGACACTATATCCCGTTTCCGTTAATAAAAAATTATTTTTATTAAAATTTTCCTTTAACTTTGGATTAAGTTAATTAAATCAAAACTTTTATTATGACTTCATGAGTGTCCTAACACATTAGAAAAACGTGAAAATACCCCAAAAAATTTATTTAGAAAATTTTTAGTTACAACCACGTCGGGTTACAAACACTTAATCGGGTACGACCATAAGCCTCGTTTAACGTCAGTATCGGGTAGATTTCCTCCGGGCCTCAAACTCAAACCCTATATAAGGGTGAGTGGACTTCATTTGAAGCTTTTCCATTCTCTCTCTCTCTCTCTCTCTCTCTCTCTCTTCAAGCCAATCTTGATCCAAAAATCAACTCTTTCAAGCTCCAAACTTGTAAGTAATCCATCCTAGCTTATAGATTAGCTTGTTTAACTTACAAATCTATGTTTAAATCATCCAGAAGTACCAAATACATGTGTTTACGGCCCAGGAACAGCCCCAAACCGTAAACACCTATAAATGGGGTTTTGGAGCCCCAAAACCCTTCCAAATCACTTCTAGTGCTTAGATATGACTTAGGGGCTTGCATGAATGGACTTAGAACACCAAAATCATACCATTTGGGGAGTGAACATGAGTTTACGGCCCAAGAACATGCTTGGACCGTAAACCCTCATTCATGGGCCGTGAACACCATTTAAGGTGTTAAAATGCCCCTTAAACACCTCCTATGGCTTGGAATAATGTCTAGAATCAACCACCATTGCATTAGGGACCTTAAACTTGAAGGAAACCAAATCCTTAGGAGATTACGGACGTAAACCCCCCAAGGAATGGTTCCTTGGCTGTAAACTCGTATAAAGTGGTCAAATGGTGCCCTAACTTCCTTCCATGGCTTGTACATTGGACTAGAATCACTTATTCTTAATCTAGGATCATCAAAACACAAAAGGAAAGGGTATGTGAGAGTTTACAACCGTAAACTCCTTGTTTACAGCCGTAAACTCCTTAAAATGGTCCAATTGTTGATCCAATCACTTCCATTGCCCTAAAACTAAAACTAGCATAATTCCACAAGTGTTGTATGACCTTAAAACATCTAAGAACACACCACCCATGATTTTACGGCCATAAACTCACGGGGATATGGTCTATGGGGCGTAATCTCCTCAAAGAGTTTACTCTTGAAGAGCAAAGTCCATATCTAGGCCTTACACCCCCTTAGATGCAACCCAGATCATTCCTAACACTTGAATTAAAGTGTTTTCGCGCCTCGGAATGTAATATCTTATTTAATTAGTAGTTCAAAGTCTAATTAGATACAATTATGTATCTCCTCATGTTACGTAGGATCCTAGCGCGTGTTCAATCCCTAAACTGATACTTAACATCCTACCCGACACACTTCTCGACTGGTGAGTTCATACCCCTACACTTTTTACGAGATTTTCATGTTTTCTAGGGGGGGATACAAGCAAATCATAAAGGTTTTCGTAACTTTAAAACTAATGAAATTATACGTTTTCCTGAAAAACTTTTAGATACTTTATCCCTTTTGTAATATGCGGAGCATAAGGGACATTTCTTAATATAATTACATAGCTTTTAATACAATGTGAGAAACTTATCAAACCAATTAAATTATTATGGGAATAATTTGGGATCTTTATTATTTGTTTTACGGATTCAGATTTCATGTAAAGTCAATATATAAACTATGTTTGATTTAGTTTATCCATACTTAGTCTAGAGTATCTTGCTAATTAACTTCTTTGTATTTGATTTTTATGCTCTACCTTATTTCAAATGGTTTCGAAATTCGATAACGATCAAGTTTACCTTGAATAATTTAATACTAGCTTGTGAGATTCGTCTTCATTATACCCTTCGGGTTATTAGTAAATCCTCTCCGGAAGTATAGCCAGAGTCTCCTGGAAGGAGAGCGTGAAATTTGTGGATAGATCTATTCGGGACTGACAATCCCACACCTTAACTGTTAGCTACAGTTAGGCGGGCACGCCTGGGGTGACAAATTTTGTAAATCGGTCGACGCCTGAAGAACGTCTAGGAGGTCACAGATCAAATTAGTATGGTTATACGACTCACAATATGTATTAATATAACTTTGTTCACAGATTTATTTCTTTATGTCTTCTATAGTCTTATTTATGTAATAAGACTACCTACTTTCGTAATGAATGGTATTTCATGGTTTTTTATCTATAGTTTTATGTATTAAAACTACCTACTTTCGTAATGAATGGTATTTCAGGGTTCTTAACTTATGGTTTTCTTAACGTACTGGTGACAATCATGGTCTTTCTTATGGAAATCGATAAACATGTTAGAAAATATGGGATTTTCTTGGAAACATACATATGTATTTCATAACTCATAATTAATGGTTTTCGATATTACTGTATTCTTTGTCAAAGGAAATGAAGTGTTTTCACAAAATTTAATAATCAGATTTTCCCCACAAAATATGCTTATGAACTCACCAGCTTTATGTTGATATTTTTAAAACTGCTTGTATTCTCATATTCACGTTAGGCAGGTACCCCGCGATCTTTTGGAGAAGACGTAGCGTATAGAAGTCACGTCCTTACTTTTGTTTAAAGTAATGTATCTATAAAACATGTATTACTTTACTTCCAAACAAATGTAAATTTTCTTATCTAATGTAATGGTTGTGTTTACTATGCTTACTATGTACATTGGTTGTGATACTTTACATGACGTCACCTCCGCCCTGGGACGTTTCCACCATCGGTTTCGGGGTGTGACAGATTGGTATCAAACCCCTTGTTTATAGTGAACTAAGTATACCGAACCTTACATGGTATATAACTATAAACACTAAGGGGCCGAAGCGCTCTGAACTAAAAGTATACTTCAAAATATAAGTATTTTTCAAAAAGTATACAAGTATATCTAAATGCCAGAAACCGTATCCATGAGTAGAACAAAACATAAGTAATTGGGTGTTGTGCACTGTGGTTAAACCTGGGCAGTTATGTAGTGGTGTCTAGGGTCAATATAGCCTGATCAACTATATTCATTCGAGACACGGACAACATGTGCTTGGGAGTGATTGTGGTGTGCAGCATGCCTAAAACTTACCAAATATCCAAACAATGAGTCATCGTCACAACTAAACATAAAATACTATGGGATTATTTTCTAGAGCCAACTTCGTTATAGAAATCCTCGTTCAAGTGTTGCTACTCATTTCCTTTAGCGATAAATTCCCTTGCTTTGGTAACTTTTCTATATTATCGCGTAGTAGAACACTAAAGCTGCCATAATGAGATATCTCTTGTTCCATATATCTTGATTCAATTCAGAGGGCTTACCACCCTCTCTTTCCTGATCATTTTAGATCAATATGCCTCCAAAGAAAGGACCCAACTCAAGAAACAACAACCCTCCGCCACCATATTCTCCTCCATTCGACCCTGTCATATTTCAGGTAGTTGTTACTGCCGCAGTGACGGCTGTGCTGTCACACTTGAACCGCAGTGGGTCTGGCGGACCAGGGAGTAACACCCATTCCCAAGATCATGAAGGTGATCAGGGGCACCGGAATGAGTGTAGTCAAAGTAAGAAGATGTTTTGGAAAAAGCGAAAGGGTCAGAGTTCACAAGGGCCCTCCAAGAAACACAAAACTGTGGCAGTCCAAGCTGCTACTACTCTTATCGCCGCTCCTACAGCTCCAGTGCCTACCAGTAGATATGTTGGTACCCTTCCTCGGTGCGACAAGTGTAAGTACCATCATAAACCTGGCCCATATCATGAACTGTCATGCTTCAACTGTGGTAAAAAGGGGCATATGACTCGAGTCTGCAGAGCCCCAGCCCAAGCAACCAACCAAGCCTCTGGAGCAGGTGTCAATCAGGCCTGCTACGGTTGTGGTGAAGTCGGGCATTTCAAGTGAAACTGCCCCAAGGGAGCGACAACCAACAACAACGGGATAGTTCTATCTATAAAGCAGAAGGAGGCAGTCGCCGACCCCACCGTTGTCACAGGTATGTTTCCCTTCGACAACTCTTATGCATGCATCCTTTTCGATTCTGGTGCTGAAAGAAGTTTTGTTAGCCATTCATTCAAACATCTTCTTAAATCTAATCCTCAACCGTTAACCAAAACATTGACCGTTGAGATGGCTAACGGTGAGAAAGAGAACGCTAACGATATATTCATATGTTGTACCCTTACCCTGAATGATCATTCCACTCCCATTGACCTAATGCCAGTTTCCATAAAGAGCTTTGATGTTATCATTGGCATGGATTGGTTGAGTCCCAATCATGCTGATATCCTTTGTTACGAAAAAGCTATTTGTCTCAATCTTCCCTCTGGCCAATCTCTCATGATCTATGGCGATAAGCTTAGCTCCAATCTTTGCATCATTTCTTGCATCAAAGCTCAAAAGTTTCTGCGAAAGGAGTTCCATGTATTCCTAGCCCATGTGATAAACGAGAAACAGGAAGTTAAAGACCTCGAGAGCATCCCCGAAGTCTGCAACTTTCCTGATGTTTTTCCCGAAGAGCTTTCAGGAATTCCTTCTGAACATCAAGTTGAGTTTCGCATCAACCTAATTCCTGGAGCTACCCTCGTAGCCAAGTCCCCATATCGCTTAGCGCCAGCAGAAATGCAGGAGTTATCCAGCCAACTCAATGAGCTACTCGGCAAAGGGTTCATCAGACCGAGTTCCTCACCCTGGGTAGCCCCGGTTTTGTTTGTAAAGAAGAAAGATGGATCCTTTCGGATGTGTATAGACTACCGCGAATTGAACAAATTGACCGTCAAAAACCATTATCCTCTTCCTCAAATAGACGACCTTTTCGATCAACTTCAAGGAGCTAGTTACTTCTCGAAGATAGACCTTAGATCAGGGTACCATCAACTTCGAGTCCACGAGAGTGATGTTTCCAAGACAACATTCAGTACTCGATACGGTCACTACGAATTCGTAGTGATGCCCTTCGGTCTAACCAATGCACCAGCTGTGTTCATGGACCGGATGAACCCGGTGTGTCGCCCCTTTCTGGACAAGTTCGTCATCGTGTTCATTGACGACATACTTGTCTATTCCAGAAACAAAGAAGATCACAAACAACATACAACATCCCAAAAATACGAGCCAAAAATTTCATTTTTAAAACATGTACTTAGCAAAACATTAGGAATAAAACGTTCAACGATCATATCATTTCACAAAAGATAGTGCATGTCTGGAAAACATTTTTATAAAACATAAAAGTGTCAGAGTACAAATCCCCAGGAAGATCTCATGATGCGGAATACAAGCATGTGTGTGATGTACAGCTACCGCGCCAGCTCCTTCCCCTTCGAAGAAGAGGTACCTGAAACCAAATCTGAAAACTGTAAGCACGAAGCTTAGTGAGTTCCCCCAACATAACACATACCATACAATCACATACGTACATATATTGTTAGGAATATCTGGGTGCCCGACCTACCCCTTCGGTCCTCTCGACCGGATACTGTCTAGTACATCTGGGAGCTGTCCTCCCCTTCGGTCCTCTCGACCGGATACTGACCAGTATATCTGGGAGCTTGCCTCCCCTTCAGTCCTCTCGACCGGATACTGACTAGCATATCTAGGTGCTAGTCTCCCCTTCGGTCATCTCGACCGGAATCTGGGGACTACTTCACCCCCTACTACTACCACATAATACCTATCACATAATCTATCTAGCCTGGCTGGGCACGACCGCCCCTTCGGCCCTATCGACCGGTAATCTGGGGATTATCTCCCCCTACTGTCACTAGCACATAGCAGCATATCATACTAGAACATAAACATATCACAGGTAGTAGCAACCTTAGATGAATATCACAGAGACAATCATCTATCATACAACTCCTACTGGTGGGCCGGCATTGTGGCCGTAGACCCACCGCTACTGGAAGGTAACTCACCTCAAAGTAGTCGTTGATCTGCGTGGGAACTGACTGTCTTTTGCTACTGTTGCTCCGGAAATCCTCCGGCTATAATTCCCAAAAAACCCTTAGTCAAATACTGCTAACCGACCTCAGGGTAAAATGACCATTTACCCCCAACCAAACCAAGAGTCAAAGTCAAAGTCACTGCAAGTTGACTCGACTCGCCGAGTTGGCTTGCCAACTCGCCGAGTCCCTATCCCTTTGTCTGACCATAAACCCGTCTGTACTCGTCGAGTTAGGCATTAACTCGACGAGTTTTCCTTCTAAACCAAAGGCCAATAGTCCTTCATCCTACTCGCCGAGTTGTATGAACAACTCGCCGAGTTCATCTTCATCCTAAGAACACTCTATGCTGAGACTCGCCGAGCTATATGAACAACTCGCGGAGTCTGTTCTTGAGGCAAGAAGATTGCCTTCAACTCGCCGAGTCATGGCATTGACTCGTCGAGTTACTTCATGAGTGAGTCTGGCTTCAGACCCACTGAGTCACACCCAATGACTCACTACTCCAACCCGCAAATATGAAAAGGGGGAAAACTCGGGGACTCGCGACTCGACTCGCCGAGTCAGGTGAACGACTCGTCGAGTCGGCCACATGCAAATACTATACACGCGATTCTGCTTGAATCCAGCTCCTGTCATTCATAGATCTAGGTTTCTAGGGCCTGGTTAACACGTAAAGTTTCCAACTTTACGTGTAAATAAACACCTATGAGGGTTTTTGCGCTCAAAATGCACCAAAAGAGTAGATCTAGGGCTTTCATGAAATATGGCTCCATAAAGGCAGTAGATCCAAGCTCCTGGAGCTCAATCATGCCTAGATCTAGAGGCTAAACAACTTATTACCAACCCTAATACACAAACAAGCTTGGGAAAGGCTCAAGAAGCACTTTCATGGAGCTACAAAGAGACAATAAGCATGAAAACAAAGGGAAACTGAGTTATACCTCAAGGAAATCACTGAGATAACACAAGAATGCCTGGTCTCCTTCTTCTCTTCTTGATCTACTCTCCTTCCCTCTCCAAATCTTCAAGAAAACACACCAAAATGCTTCAAACTCACAAGGAACAAGGCTTGAACGAAGTATAGAGCTCTGAGGGTGAAGGGGGCGAGCTTGGGGGCGGATAAGAGGGTTTAAATAGGGTGCAAACTCTTGAAATTCAGGGTTTCATCAGACAGCGGGGACTCGCCGAGTCCAGAATATGGACTCACCGAGTCGCCAACTTAAACGTGTTCTGGATCCCGTCTCTACTCGGCGAGTCAGATCTACAACTCGCCGAGTCCAAGGCTAAAAATGAAAAACACTAAGATAAATTTTACGTACCAGGAACCAGGTGCTACACAACACTTGAGGTTGGTATTGGAAACTCTTAGAACGGAGAAGTTGTACGCGAAATTCTCCAAATGCGAATTCTGGATCCGGAAGGTAACTTTCCTTGGTCATGTGGTAGGCGAGGAGGGTATACACGTGGACCCATCCAAAATCAAGGCAATAGAGAATTGGTCAGCACCGAATACATCCACAGAAATCTGTCAATTCTTGGGTCTCGCCGACTATTATCGCAGATTCATTCAAAAAATTTCCAGAATCGCCAAACCCCTAACCACTCTGACACATAAAGGTGTACCCTTTTGTTGGAGTGAAAAACAGGACACTGCATTCCAAACGTTAAAGCGAGCCTTGTACAGCGCACCTATCCTGTCCCTGCCCGAAGGGACAGAGGATTTCGTTGTCTACTACGATGCTTCCAATCAGGGCTTAGGATGTGTGCTTATGCAAAGGGGAAAAGTTATCGCTTATGCCTCGAGACAGCTAAAGGCACATGAAGTTAACTATACAACTCATGACCTGGAGTTAGGAGCAATGGTCTTCGCACTAAAGATTTGGAGACATTATCTCTACGGAACCAAGTCCACAATCTTCACCGACCATAAAAGCCTGCAACATATCTTTGATCAGAAAGACTTAAACATGAGACAATGACGATGGGTAGAGTTACTCAGTGATTATGAGTGCGAAATCCGCTACCATCTGGGCAAGGCCAATGTGGTAGCAGATGCCCTTAGCCGAAAGGAGAGTTCAAGTTGCAAAGTGAAGTCACTGACAATGACCATCCATTCCCACTTATCCGTACAGATTCGAAAAGCCCAGTTAGAAGCCCAAAAACTAGAGAACGTATTGAACGAAGCCTTGAGGGGAATGGATAAGAAACTTGAAATCAGAGGTGACGGAGTCTACTGTTTCATGGATCGAATCTGGACCCCAAAGTTCGGAGGTTTCAGAGAAGTTGTTATGAACGAAGCTCACAAGACCATATACTTTGTTCACCCAGGTTCAGACAAGATGTACCTGGATCTCAAGAAACAATACCGGTGGCCAAACATGAAAGCCAAAATCGCTACCTTCGTGGGCAAGTGTCTGACTTGCGCCAAGGTAAAGGTCGATTACCAGAAGCCCTCGGGTCTGCTCCAGCAGCCCGAGATACCTGAGTGGAAATGGGAGATGATTACTATGGATTTCATCACCAAGTTACCCAAATCTCCGAGTGGGTACGATACCATTTGGGTAGTTGTCGATCGTTTGACAAAATCCGCTCACTTCCTTCCGATTAAAGAATCATTCAAGATGGAAAGACTTACATGAACCTACATCCAAGAGATAGTACGACTGCACGGTGTGCCTGTGTCCATTATCTCCGATCGAGATAGCAGGTTTACCTTAAGGTTTTGGCAGTCCCTTCAGAAAGCTCTTTGAACTAAGTTGGACATGAGTACAGCTTATCATACTCAGACAGACGGACAGAGTGAGAGAACTATTCAGACCCTGGAATACATGCTTAGAGCATGTTTCATCGATTTTGGAAAGTCGTAGGACATCCATTTACCCTTGATCGAGTTCTCGTATAACAACAGCTACCACACCAACATCAAGGTTGCCCCGTTCGAAGCCCTCTACGGTCGCAAGTGCAGATCCCCTCTGTGCTAGGCTGAGGTAGGGGACACGCAGCTAGCCAAGAGTCGAGTCCCTGACAGTGCTCTCATTGGTCCTGAAATCATCTGTGAAACCACCGAGAAGATCATTCACATCTGAGAACGACTGAAAGCTACACGAGACAGACAAAAGAGTTACGCCGATAAACGACGGAAACCTTTGGAATTCAAGGTTAAAGATCATGTCATGTTAAAGGTATCGCCCTGGAAAGGAATGATAAGCTTTGGAAAGCACGGAAAACTTAACCTGAGGTACATAGGACCTTTCGAGATCCTCGCTAGGATCGGTCCCATAGCCTATAAACTCCGATTACCCCAAGAGCTTAGCAACATCCATCCTGTCTTCCACGTATCTAATCTTAAAAAGTGTTTATCCGATGAAACCATCGTGATCCCTCTTGATGAGATCAAAATCAACGAAAACCTGAACTTTGTGGAAGAACCAATCGAAATCATGGATCGAGAGATCAAACGTACGAAACAAAGCCGTATCCCGATAATGAAGGTTCGCTGGAATGCCAAGCGGGGACCCGAATTCACTTGGGAGCGCGAAGACTCGATGAAGCAGAAATATCCGCATCTCTTTCCAAATCCATGAATTGTATTTTAATTTTGAATTTCGGGACGAAATTCTCTCTAACAGGGGGATAATGTGACAACTCTAAATTTATTCCCACACTGTATCCCGTTTCCGTTAATAAAAAATTATTTTTATTAAAATTTTCCTTTAACTTTGGATTAAGTTAATTAAATTGAGACTTTTATTATGACTTCATGAGTATCCTAACACATTAGAAAAACGTGAAAACACCCCCAAAGTTTTATTTAGAAAATTTTTAGTTACGACCACGTCGGGTTACAAACACTTAATCGGGTACGACCATAAGCCTCGTTTAACGTCAGTATCGGGTAGATTTCCTCCGGGCCTCAAACTCAAACCATATATAAGGGTGAGTGGACTTCATTTGAAGCTTTTCCACTCCCTCTCTCTCTCTCTCTCTCTCTCTCTCTCTCTCTCTCTTTTCAAGCCAATCTTCATCCAAAAATCAACTCTTTCAAGCTCCAAACTTGTAAGTAATCCATCCTAGCTTATAGATTAGCTTGTTTAACTTACAAATCTATGTTTAAATCATCCAGAAGTACCAAAGACATGTGTTTACGGCCCAGGAACAGCCCCAAACCGTAAACACCTATAAATGGGGTTTTGGAGCCCCAAAACCCTTCCAAATCACTTCTAGTGTGTAGATATGACTTAGGGGCTTGCATGAATGGACTTAGAACACCAAAATCTTACCATTTGGGGAGTGAACATGAGTTTACGGCCCAAGAACATGCTTGGACCGTAAACCCTCATTCATGGGCCGTGAACACCATTTAAGGTGTTAAAATGCCCCTTAAACACCTCCTATGGCTTGGAATAATGTCTAGAATCAACCACCATTACATTAGGGACCTTAAACTTGAAGGAAACCAAATCCTTAGGAGATTACGGCCGTAAACCCCCCAAGGAATGGTTCCTTGGCTGTAAACTCATATAAAGTGGTCAAATGGTGCCCTAACTTCCTTCCATGGCTTGTACATTGGACTAGAATCACTTATTCTTAATCTAGGATCATCAAAACACAAAAGGAAAGGGTATGTGAGATTTTACGGCCGTAAACTCCTTCTTTACATCCGTAAACTCCTTAAAATGGTCCAATTGTTGATCCAATCACTTCCATTGCCCTAAAACTAAAACTAGCATAATTCCACAAGTGTTGTATGACCTTAAAACATCCAAGAACACACCACCCATGATTTTACGGCCGTAAACTCATGGGGATATGGTTTATGGGCCGTAATCTCCTCAAAGAGTTTACTCTTGAAGAGCAAACTCCATATCTAGGCCTTACACCCCCTTAGATGCAACCCAGATCATTCCTAACACTTGAATTAAAGTGTTTTCGCGCCTCGGAATGTAATATCTTATTTAATTAGTAGTTCAAAGTCTAATTAGATACAATTATGTATCTCCTCATGTTACGTAGGATCCTAGCGCGTGTTCAATCCCTAAACTGATACTTAACATCCTACCCGACACACTTCTCGACTGGTGAGTTCATACCCCTACACTTTTTACGAGATTTTCATGTTTTCAAGGGGGGGGGGGGGGGAATACAAGCAAATCATAAAGGTTTTCGTAACTTTAAAACTGATGAAATTATATGTTTTCCTGACAAACTTTTAGATACTTTATCCCTTTTGTAATATGCGGAGCATATGGGACATTTTCTTAATATAATTACATAGCTTTTAATACAATGTGAGAAACTTATCAAACCAATTAAATTATTATGGGAATAATTTGGGATCTTTATTATTTGTTTTACGGATTCAGATTTCATGTAAAGTCAATATATAAACTATGCCTGATTTAGTTTATCCATACTTAGTCTAGAGTATCTTGCTAAATAACTTCTTTGTATTTGATTTTTTATGCTCTGCCTTATTTCAAATGGTTTCGAAATTCGATAACGATCAAGTTTACTATGAATAATTTAATACTAGCTTGTGAGATTCGTCTTCGTTATACCCTTAGGGTTATTAGTAAATCCTCTCCGGAAGTATAGCCAGAGTCTCCTGGAAGGAGAGCGTGAAATTTGTGGATAGATCTATTCGGGACTGACAATCCCACACCTTAACTGTTAGCTACAGTTAGGCGGGCACGCCTGAGGTGACAAATTTTATAAATCGGTCGACGCCTGAAGAACGTCTAGGAGGTCACAGGTCAAATTAGTATGGTTATACGACTCACAATACGTATTAAGATAACTTTGTTCACGGATTTATTTCTTTCTGTCTTCTATAGTCTTATTTATGTAATAAGACTACCTACTTTCGTAATGAATGGTATTTCATGGTTTTTTGTCTATAGTTTTATGTATTAAAACTACCTACTTTCGTAATGAATGGTATTTCAGGGTTCTTAACTTATGGTTTTCTTAACGTACTGGTGACAATCATGGTCTTTCTTATGGAAATCGATAAACATGTTAGAAAATATGGGATTTTCTTGGAAACATACATATGTATTTCATAACTCAGAATTAATGGTTTTCGATATTACTGTATTCTTTTTCAACGGAAATGAAGTGTTTTCACAAGATTTAATAATCAGATTTTCCTCACAAAATATGCTTATGAACTCACCAGCTTTATGCTGATATTTTTAAAACTGCTTGTATTCTCAGATTCACGTTAGACAGGTACCCCGCGATCTTTTGGAGAAGACGGAGCGTATAGAAGTCACGTCCTTACTTTTGTTTAAACTAATGTATCTATAAAACATGTATTACTTTACTTCCAAACAAATGTAAATTTTCTTATCTAATGTAATGGTTGTGTTTACTATGCTTACTATGTACATTGATTGTGATACTTTAGATGACGTCACCTCCGCCCCGGGACGTTTCCGCCTTCGGTTTCGGGGTGTGACAAGCAGTGACAGACGTTGTGACTGGTATGTTTCACTTTATTGTTCTGCTAATTATTTTTATGGTATGCTTATGTTTATGCTTCTAATATGTACATTGTTAGTGAACTCTTTGCCTGCTCTTGTGTTATTTGACTCGGGCGGGAGTCGGTCCTTTGTGTCTCGATCTTTTAGTAGGGATTTTGGTATGCCCCTTAGTGAGTTGGAGTGTCCGTTGCGGGTTTCTATCGCCAACAAACATGGCGTTTCTGCATCCAGAGTGTATCGGGGTGGTGTATTGGAGATTTTCGGGGTGCCCTATCTAATTGCTTTAATCCTTATCCCCATGGGGGGTGTGCATGATAGTGGGGATGGATTGGCTGAGCAGTTTCAGTTCCATGATCGACTGCGAGGGTCAACAAGTGGTAGTTCAAACCCTAAATGGGGGAGAACTAGTTATTTGTGGCGAGGGTACCAGAGTTGGTTCATGGTTTTTTTCGGCGGCCAGGGCCCTACAGTATATTCAACATGAGTGTGCGAGTTACCTTTGTTATGTGGTTGATACTCGGGTCAGGGATCAGACTTTGGTTTTAGAGGTGCCAGTTGTTATGGAGTTTGTTGATGTGTTTCCTGAGGAGTTACCCGGTGTGCCTCCCAAGAGGTAGGTTGAGTTCGGGATTGACCTAGTGTCAGGTGTAGCTCCGATTGCTAAGGTGTCGTACCGCTTGGTAGCGCCTGAGGTGCAAGCATTGTCCTCTAAGCTTTAGGATCTGTTAGGCAAGCAGTTCATCTAACCGAGCAGTTCGCCGTGGGGAGCGCCGATATTGTTCGTCAAGAAGAAGTATTGTTCACGCTACATGTGCATTGATTACCGGGAGTTGAACAAGTTAACGGTGAAGAGCCGTTATCCCCTTCCGTGGATTGATGACCTCTTTGATCGGTTGCAGGGTGCATCTTGGTTCTCGAAGATCGATCTGAGGTCTGTGTATCATCAGGTGAGACAGAGAGAGGAGGACGTGGAGAAGACCGTGTTCCGGACTCGTTATGGGCATTACAAGTTCGTGGTGATGCCATTTGGACTCACCAATGCGCCTACCGTGTTTATGGATTTAATGAATCGGGTGTGCAGTTCGATGCCAGACCGATCTGTTATAGTATTCATTGATGGTATATTGGTGTATTCCAAGACAAGAGAGCAGCACGAAGAGCAGCACGAATGGCTATATGTCAAGTTCTCAAAGTATGAGTTCTGGTTATGAGAGGTCCAGTTCTTAGGGCATCTCATTAACCAGGATGGGATTTTGGTCGATCCGGCCAAGATCGAGATTGTGATGCAGTGGGAGGTTCCAAAGTCTCCCTCCGAGATCTG
The DNA here is from genome assembly GCF_051521515.1 of Lactuca serriola. Taxonomy (NCBI): domain Eukaryota; kingdom Viridiplantae; phylum Streptophyta; class Magnoliopsida; order Asterales; family Asteraceae; genus Lactuca; species Lactuca serriola. The sequence goes on along the minus strand of NC_136410.1, from coordinate 63,917,808 downwards.
GAGTTTCTTGGGTTTGGCATGGTATTATCGAAGATTAATTTAGGATTTCTCCAAGATCGTAGTACCCCTCACTTGTCTCACGAGGGAAGGGAGTGGATTTCCGGTGGGCCCCAGTGCAGAAGATTTCAAGGACTTTGTGGTATTTTATGATGCATCCATCACTGGTTTGGGGTGGTCCTTATGTAAAAGGGACGAGTAATTCCGTATGCTCTGCGGCAGCTAAAACTGCATGAGTCGCGGTATCCTACTCATGACTTGGAGCTGAGGCAGTGGCGTTCGCTCTCAAGACTTGGAGACAACATCTTTATGGGGTCTGTTGTATTGTATACATAGATCACAAGAGTCTGAGATATCTTATGGATCAGCCGAACCTAAACAAGAGGCAGCGCATGTGGCTGGACATGGTCAAGGATTATGACTACGATATCCTTTACCATCCAGGTAAAGCGAATTTGGTAGCGGATGCTTTGAGCCGCAAGTCGGCTGGATCTTTAGTTGGGGAGATGTGTATGAGGATATCCGTTGATTCTCTGCTTTTAGGCTTGATCAGAAAGTCACGGGCAAAGGGAGTTTGCAAGGAGAACTAGAAATAGGAGAGGGTCAGGGGCGATATCGACAGGTTTTTCACCATTAGTCGGGGGTTGTTGACCTGGTGTGGTCGGGTTTGGGTTGCAGTTTCCGGTGGGTTAGGCATATAGTGCTGGAGGAGGCTCATAAGTCTTGCTTTTCAATACACCGGGAGCCACCAAGATGTACCGGGATTTGAGATTGAGCTATTGGTGGCCATATATGAAGAGGGAGATAGCCAGGTATTGTTGGATTAGATGTCTAAGCCCATAACTATTATTGGTATGTATCCGACCCGAGAGTAGCATGGTCCATTTGGGTTGCACTTCATCGGAACAATTTATATGGATAGTCTTTTGAGAATAGTATGTTTATGATTTATATTAATATATTATAAATTCTAATATATTAATATGGAATCATGTTATTTAATTAGTATTGATCAAGAATTAATTCAGTGATCAAAAGGAACTAATTAAATATGGACTCTTATATATATATATATATATATATATATATATATATATATATATATATATAGCATGGGCCTAGTTCATTTACACCATGTTCCTGAGTTTATCAAAAGAAAAGAAAAGAAAAGAAAAGAAAGCCATGAGAGAAAAGAAGAGAAAGGAAAGGAAAACAAAATTTTCTATTGTGTTCCCGAGTTGGAGAGAAGTGGAAGGAAAATTAATCATTTTCTTCTTTCCTTCCAAATCCTCCCAAATCGGAAGGAAAGATAGGAGGGCAAGTGATCCTTCCATTTCCCTCCACTTCCTTCCTTTAATGAAACTTGGGAACACCAATTTCTTTTATTTTCTTCTCATTTCCATCCATTTCCTTTCCTTTCTCTCGTTAAGATGAACTCGGGAACGAGGCGTTAGGCTGGGCTAAGCTTGCATGGATAGTCCATGGAGTTTTTAACCCATGGATCCTATAGAAATGAAAGGTCATGGGTATTAGGGTTTACATGAATGTAACCCTAATCCTCCATACTATATAAAGAGGTCTTTGGCTCATGAAATGGAACTGGTGTGTGTGTAAACAATAGTGGGCCAATTTCTAGTGTGCTTACTATTCTCTCAAGTTTTCCAAGGTGTTTTTGGTGATTTTTGATTCCACTTGAGGCTTCCTCACTATTGGGGCTAAGCTCTTAAAGTTCAAGAATTCAAGCTACATTAAAAGGTATGTTATCTAACTAGGATTTTGTAGTATAGTTACTTCATATTATGCTAGTCAGGTTAAAACCTTGGAATATCAAATATTTGCATGTATAATAGAGAAAACATAGATCCAACGTTTTTAGGGTTACGTGTACACCATATGAGTGTTAGAATGCTAAAAAACCTTCAGGTATGTCGAGAGGTGCTTGACCTATAGGATGGTCAAGGCTAAGCATAAGAGGTCGCATGGGAAGCTGCAACCTTTCGAGGTTACCATGTGGAAGTGGGAACAGATCACCATGGACTTTATCACCAAGTTGCCGATGACGACCAAGGGTTTTGATGCTATATGGGTCATCGTGGATCAATTGACCAAGAGTGCCCACTTGTTGGCCATCCGGGATAGCTTTTCGACCGAAAAGTTGGCCGACGTATATGTTCGGGAGATTTTTGCTCGTCATGGGGTTCTAGTCTCCATCATTTCAGACCGAGATGATCGATTCACTTCCTGTTTCTGGAAAAATTTCCACGAGGAATTGGGCACGAGACTACATTTCAACACTGCTTATCACTCGCAGACCAACGGTTAGAGTGAGTGAACCATCTAGACCCTTGAGGATATGCTATGCGCTTGTGTCATAGATTTCGATGGGAGTTGGGATTCCTACCTACCTTTTGCGGAGTTTTCCAACAACAACAACTATCACTCCAGCATTAGTGCCCCACCATTTGAGCTCTAGTATGGATGGAGGTTTCGTACCCCAATATGTTGGGGAGAGGTTGATCACAGGGTCATAGGAAGGACCGAAGTGGTCCTTCAAAGCACGAATCTTATTCAACAGATAAGGCAGAGACTACAGACAACCCATAGTCGGCAGAAGAGTTATGCCAACCGGCGCCAATCAGAGTTGGAATTTCAGGTCGGGGATATGGTATTACTGATGGTCTCACCTTGGAAAGGTGTGATTCGCTTTAGGAAGAGGGGGAATTTGGACCCCCGGTATATTAGGTCGTTCTGTGTGATCTCCGGGGTAGGTAGGGTGGCTTACCGGTAGGATTTGCCGATTGAGCTCAGTCATTTCCATAACACTTTCCATGTCTCTCTATTACGGAAGTGTGTGTTGGACAGGGAGACAGTGGTTCCTTTGGATGATATTTAGTTCGATGAGCGCCTGAATTATATCGAGAGGTCAGTGACTATTTTGGACAAAAAGATGAAGGTCATGCACAACAAGGAGATACCTTTGGTAAAGGTTCAGTGGCAACATAGGAGAGGCTTCGACTGGACCTGGGAGCCGGAGGCTGAGATGTGGGAGCATTATCCTGAGTTATTCGAGACGGCCGACTTCGAGGATGAAGTCTAGTTCAATTGGGGGAGAATAGTAACATACTGATGTTAAAGTACTTCCAATTTTGACCCTATGTTTGAGTAATATGCATCTTATCCCTTGGGATTGAAAAATGATTGCAAAATAGCCCATAGTGGCAATACGGTAATTTTGGCCATTTATGTTGTACGCTGAGCATACGTTGGGTACGCTAGGCGTACTAGGGTGCACCCTAGTACGCTGGACGTACACCTCGTATGCAGGGCGTAAGTGAGGATCATGCAAACCCTAACTTTTAGGGTTTGGTTCATTTTTCAACCTCATTATAGCCTCACATCTCATTCTTATTCAGCCTCCCTCTGTGAGAATCAACCCCCAAGCAAACCCTAAGTGAAAGAGTGCAATTTTGGAGCCTTTGGAGTTTGGGAAGCACCTTGGATCTGGGATTTCCTCCTTGTTAGCAAGCTCCAGAAGGTAAAAAGTTTGCATCTTGATCACTCCATCTTGTAGATCTAGACATTTCATTTTTTTTAAGTCACTTTTTGTACCAAAATGGTGATTCTTGAGAATGGCATGTTCTTGACCCATTAAGTCGTCCTTTCATACCTTAGGAAGGGTCTTGAGTTATAAAAATGTGGTCTTGATGGTTGGTATTTCTTCATTCATTCTTTAGAAGGTCTTAATGAATTAAGATGTTGAATTAAGCACTTAATGGACATGCAAAGTCATAAAGTTGGAAACTTTATGAATCCTAGCAATACTTTGGCCTTGGATCTAAAAGATAGACGTGATAGCTTAAGGCAATAAGCTCTTAATGAAGATTTAGGAAGTCTGGGCATACACCCTGCGTAACCTGGAGTACGCAGCACATACGTGTTCAACCATCCCGATTATGGTCAAGACTTAAGTACGCCCAGCGTACCTCTAGAGTACGCCCCGCATACGCGTTCTGTGTCGACTCGGCTGATTTGACTCGAATGGGTTGACTCAGTTGACTTGTTAGTTTTAACCAATTTGAATAAGGGTAATTTAGGAAATTATGAGTATTTTATTAATGGGAAATGTTTTGACATTTAGGACTTGGGTGAGCCAGTATTTGGGATCAAAGTATTGATCAGTTTATTTCTTCAGGCTGTGAGGTGACTCTTCCTCACTGTACTTACGGGTCAAAGGCACCAAGGCCGTCCTAGTGGATTGTATACCCTATTACATTATAGTATGTTGTTATGTTGTAGAGATATGTTAGATCGATATCTTGGTATATAGGATGTTGGCATGTGGTAGTGATCGGTAAATCTGCTTGTTTGTCTGATGCATGGTTATATGTTTATTTTTTATGTGTTTGTCGACATGTTATGGTTAGTTAGGTTAAGGTGGTCCTACTTTGGGTTGAAGGCCAAGATACCCAGGGCGGTCCAGATAGACTGTAGGCCCTGCAAGGCGGTCCAGTCAGGCTGAAGGCCCGACGAGCGGTCTGGATCAGTTGTAGGCCCTGCGAGGCGTCCAGTCATGCCGAAGGCTTAGGAGCGGTCCAGATAGGTTATAAACCCTGAGAGGCAGTCTAGTCAGGCTGAAGGCTTGGTTATGCATGTTGTTGTTTGATATGTTGTATGTGGTGGTACTTTGGGGGAACTCACTAAGTTTTAGCTTATGGTTTGAGTTTATTGTTTCAGGTACATCTGATGATCACGAGAAGGCGAAGGCGTGACCGTACACATCCTCTGTTTATGGTTCTAGGATTTTGGAATACTTTGATGTTGATAAATAATTTGGAAACAATGTTTTTGTAGACATTTGATAACTATGGGTTGTTATTAAAAGTTTCAATTTGTTTTGATTTTTGAGACGTTGAAAAACTCTTTCAATTTTATGATTTGGCCTTCAAAAAGACAATGCAGATAATCATACTTCTATTGAAAATTCGATTTTGATGTTGCAAAATGATCTTGCACATGAGAAAAAGGTTATCAATACACTTGTTGACTCTACTCGGAAGGTGAAAGTACTTAAAGAACAGTTTAAGAATGCAACCATTGAGCTTGGAAAAATGAATGAAGAATTACTTTTGGTGAAAGGTCAAAATTTTGAAATCAGTCAGTCTCTTGTTAAGATAGTTGAAAACAAGGATGCTCCATATGCAGATTACACTTCACAACTCATTGATGCAAAGGTCAAACCTGTTCTTACAAAAATTAATGAAATTTTGGATGTTATGTGTAGCTACGATACTGCACAACAAAGGAAAAATGAAGAAGTGAATGAAGATGAAGTTCCAGAAGTCAATTTGAAAAATCCTTATGATTCTGTAAAAATGCCTAAGACAGATAATGCTAATAAGATTGTTCTGGAAAAGAAATATTTGAAAGATAGGTTGAAAAACCTTAAAGAATTGAAGACTGATCGTAAGGGTAATATATCTTCTGGATCAGAAAAAAGGGAAAGTTAATATTGTTTCAGAAGATGATGATGATCTTAATCCCGAGATATTTGAAAAGAAATTGAAGTAATAAGAAAAGTGTGATAAAAAACTTGATGCTTTAAATTCTTAAAAAGCAAAATTTGAAGTTGAAGAAGCTGAATAGAAAAACGTTGAACAAAATCTTGCTTCTAAGAAGGTCATGTTTCCAGAATGGACAATTGATCTTATTAAAAAAGAAGCAATTGATCATCCAAAATTGTTTTGGCTAGAACCTCATACTTTTTTTTATGTTGAGAATGAAATGGATTGTCAACAAGATTTTCCAATTACTGCAAAATCATTTCAATTCCACTGCTTGAAAACATTATAAAGGTTCCTTTGGTGAATGTTGATGTAAACAAGAAGCTATTCAATTTCTATGTGAAAAACTCAAAGAAACAGTATGAATCTAGGAGTCTGAAGAGGATTGTTGGGTTGAAGGTTGGAAAACCTACTCTTGCAGATGGCTTCACAAATGTTAGTTTTAAAGCATTAGAAGTCATAATCATGAAGTGCATGAATTTTCTTTGGCATATATTCCTTTTATGAATCCATATGAATGGATCTCATTGCTCAACATATTTTCCAAGGATATTGTGAAATATGAACCAATCTATCAATTTTTGAGAACAATGATAGGAGCATACATTCTTGAAGTTGTGAAAATAGGGTTAACATTGCTATTGTTCTCAAAAGAAAGCCTATTCTTAAGCCCTTTCCACCACCTAAGAATGTGACTGAATTCAAACTTGGTTTTATTGAAAAATATCTTTGGGGAGTAGCTTACAAGATAAAAGAGAATGAAACAGTGAAGAACTGCATGTTCTTGCGAGATAAGCATTTGTACTCTACTGTAACTTTAAATCAAATTCTTGCAAGAGCTGGAGCAAACAAGTCAAATAGTGAAGGAGATTTGAAATGTGTTTACGACATGATTAAATGGTGGATTGTTGTTCGAATCACTTTATTGAAGATTATTCCTAAATTTTTTGAAGTCGTCGAGAAAGAGAAGGAAAAGACCACAACAGCAACTTGACACAAATTGGGAGATTGTTAGGATTAATAATATGTGTTGTGTATGCGTTGTTCGTAATTTGTGTGTCATGTATAACTTCTTTTCCTTATTCTAAAATGTGAAATTCCGATTTCAGAATTTATTTAATCTTAGGTTTGCAGTTCTGAACTATCGACTTAGGATTCATATCTAGTGCTTCTCCGACGCCTATATATATAGAAGGATTAGTTAGTAAAATGGGTAACTTTTGTATAGAATAGTTTTGCACAATACCTTGTACCGAATTTTTCTCCTTACCCATTAATGCAAAACTGATCTTATTTACCATTCCGTGCTCTAATCAATTTGTCAAATCTTAATATGATGTTTCATTCTAGAATCTATCATTCCTAAAATTCTATCATAGGTTTTCTTGACTCATTTCATATGGTTGATTCTAATGATAGTGTAATGGATTAATTTCATTGATTACTGATTCCTATCACGACGAGTAATAATGATCATATTACCAATCCTTTGATTTAACACAACTATCAATTTTGTGATCATGTGAACAAATAATCATATAAATTAGTATTAAGTTTATGCAAGACTTGAATTATAAACTGAAATTAATAATAATAATCTCAGTTAAATACATGAATGATCATCACATATAAGCTTACACATTAATGTTGCCAACTTTTTCTATTTAACCATATGCTTATGATTAAAGTCCTAGTCATACAAACCTAATGATCATAATGCTCGTACGATTTAAATAAGTTTAGATAGAATGATCATCTAATAATCCTAATAATACTCATCAATAAATAGAAAAGATTAACACTTTAACACTTTAGGATCTTCGAACAAGCTTAACATAATAAATAATCAACTAAATGAAACCCATATTCATAGATACAAACCATATTTTTAATCCTCTCTACCCTAAAGGTAATTATGTCTTCAATCTCTTCAAAACTAGCTCTAAAACAAACTCTGGTCTCCAAAGCTCCAAAAAGGGGGTCTCTAGTCTTCTAACGTCGAGTAAGACTTGTTCTGTGACATCCCCTTTTTCACGGCCAATTTAAAACTTTCTCTTTATGCTTATTTAATGAAGAGTATTCATTAAATTGCAGAATTAGTTCCCACAACATAATATTGAAACATTTATGAAGAAACATTTTTCATTAATATATAAAACCTTGGGATGTCATCAGTTGATACAGACAGCATAAGCATAAACTTGTCTAACATGCCTTACAATAATTTATTATACTATGACCTAATAACTCCTCAAATCACTCATTATCCTTGTGCCTTCGTACCGCTACATGTGATACAAAAAAAATGAGTGTGCCAGATTTGGGAGCCTAGTGAGCACATAGGGTTTTCAAACCACAATAATTACGTTCTTTAATTATATATTTCACATCAAATATTTTCATCCGATTACCCTTTCCCGTTATTCTCACTTCTTGATTCTAAAATGTTGATCTCAAGGGACCTATCCAAGGATAATCATAAGCAACGAGTAGACGATACTGCTTCAGGGGATTCCTTTAGCAATATATGTTAAATAAGGCAACCATGAGGGTGATAGAATACATCAAATGAGCAGATAATTCATTAAAACCTATAGCTTGCGAGCCTGACAGCGTTTCACTGGCCTCTCATCATCATCCCATCATTTTCATAACCCATCACTACCCAATATGTTTTATATAAATATATGAAAATACATATATGATTAAATCAAGTAGAAATCATATTATTTTATCTAACACAGATATCAGGAACACACATAATAGTCACACATAGAATTTGATCATCTGGGTACTTTATGTTTATGTGTAAGCTGAAAGTAACTATGCACTCACTTGTTAAAAGTAGATGCCCTAGAATTTGGGCAGCGCCTCACTTCATCACTTAACTTTTCTTTTGATGTGACCTAGGTTCATATTACTATGTTTTAGTTTAACATTCCTGGTTATTAATGATAGTCTAGATTCCTCAACAATCCCAATGTCTACATCAAGATCTATCAAGTAAGGAGCAACCAGGTAATATTATATCGTAGGTAGGGTCCGTGTAGTATATAGGGTATGCTGTTTGGAAATTCGACTTTAAACACCTCACTAAATCTAGCCCAGACATCACCCTCGTAAGTAGATCGATCGGTATAATGGCTTGGAATCGATGATAAATCTTATTTATAAATTCATAACAACGACTATGAATATAAATATATGTGTAGCTTAACTCACAGAGATTTCTCGCAAAAAATTAGAAATTGCACTAGAAAAACTCCAACTCGATAGCTTCTAATCACTGGGCTCTTAGAGGCCTCCGAGCTAGCCAAAATATCCTAAATACTAGAGAACGTTTGGGCCAAAGGAGTGGAAATTCGAGAGAGAATGTTTTGAATGGTGTGGGGAGAAGAATGGGGTTGAATGAAAATTTATAAGTGAATTTATGCATAGTCGCACCGCGTCCTGACCCGGTCGGCCTCACACCTTGCAACATGTGGCATGCTCAGACTAGTTCGACATGGATCGCTTCTAGAAGCAAGTGTCGCGCCTCTCGCACACGCATGAATTTCCAAATCTTCAAAAATTTATATCTTCTTCATACGAACTTCGTTTTTTTACGTTATTTATATTCACGCGTAGCTATTGATGAGATCTACAACTTTCATTTAGACTCCATCAGCTAATTATCATTCTATTTTTAAAAGTTATATTTTTAACATGATTATATTGTTAAAGTCCATATAAAAATCATAATTCTCTCATACAACATTCGTTCTCGACTGTCTTTATATCGGTGGACTCCTATTCATGAGATCTTCAACTATAGTTTAGACTATTTTGGCTAAAAATTAACCGATCTAATTTTCAATTTCTGTGCTAACACAGCTGCGCTAAAACTTTGAAAAATCATAATTTGCTCATATGAAGTCAGATTTGGATGTTCTCTATATGCACGCTCTCGGGTTTACGATTACTGTGACTTTCGTTTAGATTGATTAGGCTAATAAGCAACCTGTCTCAAATCTACTTTTTACGATGCACTATGTCGTATCAAGTTGAACACGAAACTTCAAAGGATCATAACTTCTCCATACAAAGTCAGATTTAGGCGTTCTTTGTACGTACGAAATCACCATCACGACAACTAAAACTTCAATTTAGATTATTTGTCCTAAATAATCTTTCATTTTTTATGCTTATTTTAGCTCTAATTATTAAGTTATTATATATATGCACATAAATCATGTATATTTAAACAAATTTCTTTCATTTTTTCATGTAAATATTACAATTGTTGACCGGTGCCGGTTACATATTCTATTAATTCTTAGCGAGAAACGCGGGATTTACATGTTGTATAAGTTAGGTTAGAAGGTAAAATCGATCTATAAATAGTTTCCAAAATTCGACTTCCACGCTCTGGTAAATAGAGTTCCATGTTGTGGAATCCTCTACTTTAATTTAATCGCCAAGTCAAATTCAACATCCCTCTGGCAACTTTCCTGATCGAGAATAAATATTTTGCCACGGCGTGGCAGGTATATTTCCACGCCTTGGAAACTTCACAATCATTAGCTTTTTAGCTTTACTTGACTCGATCCATTAATCTTGCTTCCAGCTCCATATTTTGCTTCCTTTTAATCTCAAGCATGTCTTTGCTGCTACAAAACAAAATTTAAACATTATTAGCACCTTTTATCTTTAATTAAGACCAGATGTAGTTAAAAATACCAAGATGTTGCATGTATTATATGAATAAATAGAGCAATATCAGTACACTTATTGGATCTAGATTTGGCATATGGTGTGTAGGTTAATTTGGTACTTTGATCGGTGTTGACATTATAAACCCTCTTCTATTGGTTACATTTAACCTTTTGGGTTCTAGATTCTCGATCCATGTTGTTGGTTCACTTATGGGTGGGTCGAGTTATCGATTTACCTAAATAGGGTGCCTCGCTTAGTGAGCATCATTGAGTATATATGGTTATATTCATCAACACTATGATTTCAAGTATATCTTTTGGGCCAAATCGACATACCACATAAGTTGTCAGCCCATACAGTCTGAGATATAGTATTTTACACCATTAGAGTCTTAAACCACTTGGTGTTTTTTATCTTGTTTAAAACATATATATAGTAGAGGGGTATAAACTCGAATATGTATTTAAAAGCATATGGATTCCATAATTGCATTTGTGGGATTGTTGGTAAAGAATCATTTTATAGTTAGATCATAGTCAAGAATCTCCTACTGATCAACAACTTCATGTGATGCCAATCAAGCACACGATAATTTCCTTGCCTCTTTCATCCCTCATTGATGTGATCCCACCAAGCTCCTGCTCTAGCACAAAGTTTATAGTTGACAATCATCATCTGATGATCTTTTGGAGTGCCCATAATACCAATAACAACATTAACCTCATTGAACCAATTAAAAACGCCTCCAAGGCTTAGGTTCATGTTAAAGTTAGGAATCTCAACCTTGATACGGTATCCACCTCTATAATAATTATGTCTACATTTATCGCACCAATCATCAGGATGTTCTTCCTTTCCTAATCAAAGAAAACAGTCACGTCGAGAAATATGTTGTTATAGAGGATTGGAAACCTCCCTTTGTGCCACAACCATAAGGATAGTTCTTGTGGTTTCTCTAGTTATCCTTATGTATGCCATCTTTGTTATTTTCCCTAGCCACTTTTGATCATGCTACCTTTGTTATTTTCCCTGACCACCTATAAGGATGCTAACGAACTGTTATACCAACTGAAGCATAATTGAAGTAAATAATAAGAGACTTTCAAGAAAATGAAAAAGTGAATGTTTTATAATTCCAAGATGATTCTAATGGTTTGCATTCACGTCCTTTATATGGTTGATCTAAATTTGGTTGTTAGATCCAAAGTATTGAAAATTGAAATCGTAAAGTAAATATTGAAAGTAAACAACTAACTAGTCACATGATTTATGGAATAAGAGAAATCATGTGCTTTACCATTCAAATAGAATAAAAGTAAAACTATAAATAAGCTAGAATTGAAGGAAATTCAAAATTGAAGGTTAGCGTAGCCTTTGGCTGATTGTCAGGAGCTCCAATTCATTAAGCTACGAGACATACTACCAACATGCATGGATGGTGGTGTGGTGTGGTCATGGCCTTGTGGGGGTGGCAAGGCAACACCACACCCCTTCAAGGTGCGGTGCCAGTGAATGCACATTCATAAATCGGTTGTCTACCACTAATCTCATTCTCTCTCTCTCTCTCTCTCTCTCTCTCTCTCTCTCTCTCTCTCTCTCTCTCTCTCTCTCTCTCTCTCTCTCTCTCTCTCTCTCTCTGTATGTGGGGGTGTGTATGTATGTATGTATGTATGTATGTATGTATATCCAAAGAAGATGTTAAAGGGTTGAAATGGTGATGTGGTGGTATGCCCACCGAAATAAAAGGGTATGAAAGGTTAGGGATTTGATGATGTGGAGTGAAAGGGTACTATGTTGGTATGTCCTCTCTATATCCTTAATGCTTCGCTCCGAAGTTCATTGAAGGAATTAAAAGAATAGAAAATGAGAGAGAAAATAAATAATATGATCTTCCTTTCCTTTCTCTCTAATTCCTTCCGATTTATGAGTACAGTTTATAAGGAAGATTATCATAAATCTTCTTTTTCTTTCTCTTTTCTTACTTCCAATAACTAAACTCAACAGCAATGACTTTTTTCAATCCTTCCACTTTCTTTCCTTTGTTTTCTTAAATGAAACTTTAAAGCAATATGTAAGAGCTTTATTTCCATAGAAGGTGTGCTCTAAAAAAACTACTCCAAATACTCAGTTCATAATGAACCTTTTATAGGCCATTTATCCTTTATCATTTATGTATCAATTATACTATCAATTCCTCTAAATGTTCTGCATCCCCAAATGATTTAATATAAATAAAACTAATTATTATCTTGATAATTTTGTAAATTTATTTATTAGTTTTTGAGCCAAATCTCATTTATGACAATATTTCGGATTACTTATAATCAATGTTGACATCTCTTTGCTTGATCATTAAAGATGTATCAGTTGAAATAATTTCTAAGTGTAGTGTTGTCACTATCTTAATATATATTAATATATCTTCAAACATTTTGTTTGTATTATTATAAATAGTATATGTCATTATCCTAACCTTATATATTTGCTACATAAGCCTGCATGATGTGTTCGATTTTCATTCATCCCTCCTCGACAAGTAACCTCTCTTTAAGACAAATGGACGAATAAGGAGCCACTTTCTTATATTGCAGAAGCCTAATGAGTTTAAAAACATCCCAACCACTATTTCTAAAATGGTCCCAAACTTGTGTGCTTTCTATCTATTCGGTTTGTGCATAACAAGAAGAACAATGTCCATGTATTTTGTGGTAGGAGAGACATTTGGACTTTTCATAACTAATCACATGATTTTGTTCGCAAAATTTTCAAATAAAACGTACGAGACATTTTTAACCTCTTTTTACAATATAAATATGAAACATTTTATTGGCTACATTTCCATATTTAACAAATCTTCTATTGATAGTCGTTTTTGAAATAGTACCATAACAATTTTACATGTTTTTCTTGTTCTTTCATGGTTTGAGTCTTTTGATAGACACTTTTAACATTTTTTACAATGTAAATATGGTACATTTTATTGGACACATTTACCTATTAACAAATCATTTGTCGTGATACTTTTTTTCCAAATACTATAGAACATCTTTAATTTAATAACTAAGATAATAAATTCTCTAAAATAATATTTTTCCTTGGCCTCGATTTTGATCGATTAAAACTTAAAAGTTTAACAAACTTTTATAAGATAATAAGACAATAAATTTTCAGGATATCCCAATGTAAATATAAGTTCCCACTAATTTCATACATTAGTAATTATATAAATTTAGACAAGCATAACGAAGACAGTCTTGTAAAATAATTTCGAGTGTTGTTTGTATTCTCTTAAATTTTAGAGAAGTAAACAAACTTAGTTAAAATTCTTAATCACTTTGTCATGAAATAAGAAAAACTAAGAAAATGACTCAAATAACATCAAAATCACAGTTGGGTCTTTATTTTATGGGTACGATTCAACCTAATAGGGTGCGATTTCGCATTTGTCTTTGTCAATTTTGAACTATAATATATTTCTTTATACGAACTCTGATTGACATGATTCCTTTTACGTTATGTTCTTTGGAGCAAGAGTTTTACATTGATATATTACAATTATATGTGGACATCGAAAAGTCCCCCTTTCAATGCTCCAAAGTAGGTCGGTTGGACTCTTGGGACATTTTCCCTATACTTACGAAATATTTCTTGCTTTTTCTAATTTCATGGATACTTTTTCACTAACTTCAAATGTCCATAACTTTTTCATATGAACCCGAATTTAGTCGTTTCGTTTATTTGTAGGTTCCTTATCATGTCGACTACAGATTTTATTTAGAAAGATGTCAAATATAGGCTCTAGATTGCGAGTTATAAAGCTCCAAATTAGGCTATTTAGTAATTTTTGAACCTTTCAAAATTCTATCATTTTTTCGCATAAGCTTAAGGAAATATTTCCATTCATTTCAAACCCATCATAGACCATTAATAGCAAATTATGGAACTTAATCCATGCATTTTTTGATGAATTTAATTTCTTAAACTCATTTTTTTTAATTTTCATATCAAATGAGTTTAAGAGCTTAAATTTAAATAGAAAGGCATGGATTAAGTTCCATAAGTGGCTATTAATGGTCTATGAGTGGTTTAAATTGAATGGAATTAAATGTTTCTTTGAAGCTCATTTGAAAAATAGTGATATTTGGAAAAGTTCAAAAATCACTGGATAACATACTTTAGAGTTTTATAACTCGCAATCTTGAGCCTATTGTCACGGAATGACTCTTATGACTAGTTTATCTCTTGTGCCACTTAGTTTTTCTTCAACTAAGTCGGGCTACTTCGAGGATCTAAGATGTACTAACGAAATTGGAAAGCAATAGACAAAAGTTTAAGAGTACTTTAAGCGAAAGAGAACTTTGTATTACAATAACTCGAGAGATTACTATTCTAGATCGTTCCTACATGATCTTTATATTTACAAGGTTCTAAAATATATCATACTAGTCAACGATGTCCTAGAGATTTCTAGGATGCTCCTATATTATCCAAGTCATTTCTGTATGATCTAGCATGTTCTAGATCGCTCCAAAGTCTTCCAAGTTTTCCTAGCATCATTTTGCATCATCTGGATTAATCCTGGTTACTCTATATTTTTTCGGGGACTTCTATAATTCCCAAGCATCTTCCAGGGACTTGTAGTGTGTTCTCAGTCTCTCTGGAGACTCCTCGGGTATTCTTTATCGCTCCAGCATTGGAAACTTCCAAAAACTTGGTCCGTGACACTATATTTGGTATGAAATTTTTAGTATATATGATAAGGAAACCAAAGACAAAAGAATAGACAAAATCAGAGTTCATATGAAAAAAGTTATGAAAATTTGAAATTAGGGAAAACATTTCCATAAACTTGAAAAAAAAGATTCTTAAGTTTGGGAAAAATATCCAAAAGCCTGAGAGGTCGTCTTTGGAGCTTTGAACGGAGACTTCCCGATGTCTAAATATCGATTATAATATAACAATAGAAAGTCATTGCTACAAAAAAATATAATAAAAAAATCGTTCCAACGTTCTCTACGCGATCCTGTAAACTTCCGAAAACTTGGTTCGTGACACTATATTCAATATGAAATTTGTAGTATACATGATAAGGAACCCAAAGATAAAATAATAGACTAAATCAAAGTTCATATGAAAAAAGTTATGAAATTTTGAAATTAGGGAAAATTTTCCATAATCTGGAAAAAAAAATTACGTTTGGGAAAAATATCCAAAAGCCCGAGAGTTCATCTATGGAGCCTTGACCGAGGACTTCCCGATGTCTAAATATCGATTATAATATAACAATAGAAAGTCATTGCTACGAAAAATATAATAAAAAAAATCGTTTCAGCGTTCTCTACACGATCCTGTAAACTTCCGAAAACTTGGTTCGTGACACTATATTAGGTATGAAATTTGTAATATACACGATAAGGAACTCAAAGATAAATAAAAAAAATAAAAAAATAAAAAAGAAGAAGACTAAATCAGAGTTCATATGAAAAAAGTTATGAAATTTTAAAATTGGGGAAAAAATTTCATAAACTAGAAAAAAAAAAAAAAGATTCTTACGTTTGGGAAAAATATCCAAAAGCCCGAGAGGTCATCTTTGGAGCTTTGAACGGGGACTTACCAATGTCAAAATATCGATTATAATATAACAATAGAAAGTCATTGCTACAAAAAAAATATAATAAAAAAATCAAGTCAATATGAGTTCGTATTAGAAAGATATGAAGGCTTAAAGTTTGCAAAAATATAAAAATCATACAAATACAAAATCACAACCGACTAGACTGAATTGCAGCCATGAGCTGAAATCAATTCCCATGAAAGCTTATCTGCAATTTGATGGTTATTTAGATCATTTTCTTAATTTGGCTATTTATTAACAAATGATTAAGGGTTTTGGTTATATCTTTTTTTTTCTTATTCCAACCAAAAGTTTTGATATTTGTTTTGTCTTCAAACCGTACCAAAAAAAATTGTGAATTGATCTGGACGTGATTGTGATTCCTTATACATAACTGGTCCCAAAGATAATGTACCCTCTTCCTCGACATTATTTTCAAAGATAGTAACCACGATTTCTTCTAAGTCTAGAACCTCGAAAAATAAAAATAAAAAATAAAAACCATTTTGATTAATATAAATAATAACATATTATGATCACAAATTCACAATAATATTATTTCTTAAAGGTTTTATTGTACTACCATAACGATTTCACATGTTTTCAATGATTTCGCTTTCATAGAAAGTTAGAAACAAACAAGATTATATGGTCCATGACGAGCTATCAAAAAAGTAGCCCATGTCGATCAAAATAGTTTAGTTCTGGGGCCCAAGTTTAGAGCCTCGTTCTTAACTTAGCGTTACTTTTAGACAGTTTGCCACTTTGCCTCATGCAATTTTCTATCCTCGTTTACTTGTTTTCAATCAAATCCGATGAAATCGGTAGGTTTTAGAAATGATTTTAAATTTCAAAAAAATTTGCACGTGCCTAATTTAACAAATTATTTTAAACACGCTAAGGAGAAACGGTTTATAACAACAATACATATGTTTCGTGTGTTTTATTAAGTCAGATGGTCTTTAAATTTTTTTTTAATATGGATGGTTGTTGTAGTTTTTATTTATTACATTGTTTGTCTATAACCTATTTAAAATTCCTATTCTACTATTACTAATTATTTAATCTTTTTTATATATATCTTACTTTTATAAAAATTATTTATTTACTGAAATATTATCTGAACTTTTTTAATGTGTTGGATCCTACACCAAGCCCCAATATGTATCCCTCTCGTCGTGTTCTTCATTAGACTTCACCACCACGGTTCGGTGTCGGTGATGAGGCTGTGCAACCTGTGCACTTGCACATGCACAGGGCCTTCATCTTTTAGGGGCCCCAATTTTTTTTTAATAATAATATATTATATCAGTTTTGGTCCAAATTAAAGTCAATGTAAAATAGACAAATAGTCCACTAATGCGTCACATAAGGCAAAAGGCGGAATGAGTAACAATGTGATAAAACCAATTCAGCAATTCGTAAATCATTATTCACTAATTCTCCTTCTGCAGTTCTGCTCTAAGCCTCTATTCCTCTAAGTGACACAACAGGTCAGCAACGACAACAACATCAAAGGAGATCGACAACTCAGCCTCAGCGAGACAGGCAAACAGCAACAACAGCAACATTCAAGGGTAGCAGGCGGTTTTAATCTATATTCTGTAATCACTAATTGTCTAATCAAGTCGACAATCACTCAATCAGGTAAACGATTATATCAAATTTAATTTTACAGTTTATCAATTAGATAATTAGACAATTATCATTATTAATTACATTATATTGACAGATTTAGTTTTTATCAGTTTTAATGTTTTATCAATTATCATTATCAGTTTTCCTTGAAATCTTGATTCTTGATTGTTGAATACTTGAAATCTTGAATGTTGAAATCATGAATGAATGTTGTCATTGTTGGAATTCTAAACTAACTCAAAAACTGAAAATTGGAATGTTCTTCACAAAATACCCTTGGGTCATATTATTCATTCAATCATTCAATGATTCTTGAATACTTGAAATCTTAAGTGTTGAAAACTTGAATGTTAAATCATGAATGAATGTTGTCATTGTTGGAATCCTAAACTAACTCAAAAACTGAAAATTAGAATGTTCTTCCTAAAATATCCATGGGTCATATTATTGATTCAATCATTCAATGATTCATGAATACTTGAAATCTTAAATGTTGAAATCTTGAATCTTCAATCATGAATGAATGTTGTCATGTTGAATCATTATTCTTTTACCGGGTTATGTTTTTTGTAATTACTTTATGTTGAAAATTGAAACTAATGAACTTGTAGTGATGAAGTCTAAACAACCATCCGGTAGTGAACAATGTAAAAAACGAAAACCAGATGAAGAAAAGAGATAGGTAGATGTTGGTGCTCAAGATAAGTTTATACATAGACAACCCGTTGAAACGCATGTTGAAGAGCACATTGATGAGCATGGTCAAGAGCAAGAGAATGTTGAAGAGCAAGAGCATATAGAAGTAGAAGAGGCAGAATAGCAACAGTTGGTTAAAGAGCTTGTTGATATATGTGATCCAGGAAAGTGGGAAAAACTTAATTATGAGGAGATTAGACTTTTGGTCGAAAAATGTCCTAAAAGAGATACTAGTATTATGTATGGTCCCTATGATAAATTTGGTAGACGGTTTTCTATAGCTTTATATACAAGAACTTTATCAAATTTAGAGAAGTGTGATAGAGAATGGTTAGTATATTCGAAAGAGCTCGACATGGTATTTTGTTTCTGTTGTAAAGTGTTTAGAAAAGGGATTTTGAAAGGTAAATTGGGTGATGAAGGTTATTCAGATTGGTACCATGTAACCACTAGAGTTAAAGAACATGAAATTTCCTTGGATCATCTCATAAATAGGAAAAAGGGGTTTGATGTACGTAAGTGATTAAACTTGAACGAAACCATTGATAAAGTTCAATACGAGCAATTCAAGAAAGAAAGAGATTACTAGAAACAATTCCTTTTGAGAATCATTTCGGTAGTGAAGTTTCTTGCTAAACATAATTTAGCATTTCGTGGATCAAATGAAAAGTTGTATCAACAAGGTAACTATAAATTGTATATATTTTTTTGTTAAAATTACACCAAATACCATTTTGTTAATTATTATGATTGATTCCACCTCTTATTTGTTACTTTTATGTAACAAGTAATGGAAATTTTTTGGGTGTCATTGAAATGTTGGAAGAGTTTAACCCGGTTATCAAAGAACATGTGTGGCGGATCACAAGTGATGGGCTTCATGAACATTATCTTGGGCACATGATCTCAAGAAATTAAAAAAGAGCTTATCAAGAAGATAAAGGAAGCAAAGTACTACTCAATCATACTTGATTGTACTCCTGATTCAAGCCACCAAGAACAAATGACTATAATAGTGATGTATTTAAAGTTATCATATAATTCTGTTATCATCGAGGAGTCATTTTTAGGTTTTTTGAATGTTGATGATACCACCAGAAAAGGAATATCTGATATTACACTTGAGGAGTTAAAGTCTCTTGGTCTTGAAATTGATGATATGCGTGATCAATTCTATGATAATGGAGCAAACATGAAAGGAAAACACCAACGAGTGCAAAATAGATTTTTAGATCTAAATCCTAGAGCATTTTACACTCCTTGTGGTTGTCATTCTCTTAAGATAACATTATGTGATACGGATAACAAGTGTGTTAAAGGAAAGAACTTTTTTGGACTCATCCAACGCATTTATATTATCTTTGCAAATTCTACTAAGATATGTGAAATGTTGAAAGATAATGTTCAAGCTTGGAGTCTTAAATCATTGTGTCAAACTCGTTCGAAAAGTCGGGTTGAGAGTGTAAAGTCTATTAAACTGCAACTTGTTGATGTACGAGAACCTTTACTTCAAGTTAGAGAAAAAGATAATGATGTTGCAATTGCAAGTGAAGAAACTTCAATAGCAGAAAAAGAACTTGGTAACTTTGAATATTTGTTATCAATTGTTATGTGGTATCAAGTATTAAACCAGGTGAATATTGTGAGTAAGAAGTTACAATCAAAGGATATGCATCTTGATAATGTTATTACAGAAATAAACATATTGATTGGGTACTTTATAGAGAAACTGGTTTTTCAAAAGCGATTGAGGAAGCTAAGTAGATTTCTATTGAAATGGGTATTGATCTAATATTTCCATAAAAGCACTTGATTCAAAGGAAAAACAAGGTTTGATGAGAGTTCAAGTAGCCAAGAAGTTTCATTTATAGTTGAAGAGAATTTCAAAGTCAATTATTTCTTATACATTGTTGATCAAGCTGTTTATTCTCTTGAGACAAGATTTGAACAATTCAAAGAGTATGAAAAAAGTATTTGGTTTTTTATTTCCATATAATTTAAGTGGAATTGAAGATAAAGATCTTAAATCTTCTTGTCATCGTCTTGAAAAAACACTCAAATTTGAAGAAAGATAGGATATTGATGTTGACGAAGTTTATACGGAGTTGAAATTATTTGAGACATTGGAAACCAATGAATTTAGCAGCCCTGTAGATGTTTTAAAGTTTTTGAAAGAACTTGATTATTTCCCAAATTCATGCATTGCATATAGAATTTTGATGACTATTCCAGTAACGGTGACATCAGTAGAAAGGAGTTTCTCAAAATTGAAGTTTTTGAAATCTTACTTATGCTCCACAATGACCTAAGAAAGACTTAGCGGTCTAGCAGTGATATCTATCAAGAACGAAATCTTAGAGAGTATAGACTACGAATAGTTGATCAACCAATTTGCAATCAAGAATGTTAGTAGAACTTCACGGGTAGTTGGTTAGCTTTGCGATATGTAATTACTCATTAAAATACTTTGATTTTGCTATGTTTATTGCTAGAAAGTTTATCTTCGTTTTAAAAAATATCAATTTATGTAATTTAATTCGTTACACGTTAATGCATAAGGGCCTTTTTTCACCTTGTCTCGGGCATTTGAATCTTCAGGATCGGCTCTGCCACGGCTAAGGTCATATGTTCTCGTCTTGCAGTCTCATCATACAAACCTTCACCACAACCTCCACCTCAATTGTCGGATCTAGGTAATAACCACCACTAATTTACAAATAGTGGCAAATTCAAGATTTAGGTTGGAGGGAGTGATAACACCCTTAGCATTTTGCCACTTAGCATTTTTTTAAGCCACATAGGATTTTGTATATTAATAATAAATATACAAAATGTTACAACTTGATAAAGGTGTAACCCTATATGATCATATGTTATTATAAATATCACTTAATAATGATTCTTGAGCATATAGATCCAACAATTACCATGTACATTAGTATCTTTAATAACAACTTGAAGTGGGGCTTCATTGACATGAAAATTGACAAGAGCGTCGAGGGGGGGATCTAAAATGACATGTTCACCATTGACTTGAGCTCTCAATTAATACATCTTCTCTCTAAACCGCTTTTTCGGGAGTGGCGGGTCATTCCAACAAAAAAAACCCACAATTTATGTCTTCATTATTGTAGTTTGTACATCCAATGAACCTCCGAACATGATTCTTCTGTGTCCTTGTCGTTCACATTCCAACTGGATCTCCACATCCTCGCAGCCACACATTACTGCTTGAAGACGACGACATCAATTTGCCCTAATTTCTCTTATTCTCCTTGTGGGATTGCGAATATGGGTGTTGGAAGGTCCGCTTTATGCAAATAAATTCCAAAATATGACATTTGTAACATCCCAAAATTCAAGACCAAAAATTACGTTTTAATTAAGTTATTATATAAAACCAACAATATAAAAACATTCATATTAATATCTCATGTCAAAACCAAAGTGGCAATAATCAAAAAATATTATCATAAAACCATATCAGAGTGTAATCCCAAAGCTCTCATGTGCGGAAAACATAGTGTGATGTGTTGCGATCAAGTCGACTCCTTTCCTTTGAAAACGAGTACCTGAAACCAAAACTATAAACTGTAAGCACGAAACTTAGTGAGTTCCGTCATCATACCACATACCATACAATAATATGACATACATACTGCCAGGCATATATGGGTGCCCGACCTACCCCTTAGGTCCTCTCGACCAGTGACCTTGCCTAACATATCTGGGTGCTGGCCTACCCCTTTGGTCCTCTCGACCAGTGACCTTGCCTAGCATATCTGGGTGCTGGCCAACCCCTTCGGTCCTCTCGACCAGTAACCGGGGACTATTTCACCCCTACTTGTGACATCCCCATTTTCACGGCCAGAAAAGACTGATTTGTTTATGCTTGGTTTTTAAAATCAGAGTGATCTTTTAAAGAAAACAGTTGCGGAATTTGTTCCCAAAATAAAATATGATAACCATTTATCAAAACTTTTCTCAAAGAGAATGTATTTTCATTAAATAATAAAACCTTGGGATGTCATGTTCCGATACAGACCAAAAGCATAAACAATATAAAATAGACCTTACAACATTTATTCATAACTACTGGCCTATAATCCAAAATCTCTCGTCAAGTCCACCAACTTATACTCTTGTGCCATTACCTGTAATGCAAAGAAAACTGAGTGGATCAGGCTTGGGAGCCCGGTGAGCATATAGGGTTTTCAACCCACAATAATATAATTATTATATTCAACCATCAAAAAATAACCTCAATTACTCATCCCTATTATCTTTCTTAGGATTTTACCCTAGGAATTCAACTACTCGTCATTCATTCATTCCTAAGGATTGACCTAAGGAATTTACACAAACTTCCATTGCTACATAAGGCACATCTGCCAACATTATCCTTTAAGCGCCTCTGCCAGGATTACGTCATACACTATGAGGCGCGACTGCCAGGTTTATGACATTCTCTTTTAGGCACATCTGCCGACATTATCTTGTAAGCGCATCTGCCAAGATTACCCTATAAGCGCATCTGCTATTATTATGATAATCTCTATTTGGCGCATCTGCCAAGATCACGACATTCACTATTTGGTGCATCGACCGATATTATTCTCAAGCGCATCTGCTAGTTTTATGACATTCTTTAATTGGTGTATCTACCAATATCATTCTTAATCATCTTTCATACCTCATCATTTTATCACATACCAACTATCTCATCTACCCATGTTCTACCCAACATATTTGTAGATATAAAACACATATACAGTTTAACTCATTTAAAAACTATATAAAACATCTATTCCACACTCATCTCAAATAAACAACAATATATAAACACATAGCACGTATTTTAGAACAAATACTTCATGTTTATGTGATAGAAGAAAGTAACTACACACCCACACATATAAACAGCAATATACTTAATACACTCGAACCATACTTGTATTATTATCGTGTTTATGAAAGGTAGTATACACTCACTTGATCAGAAGATGATCATACAACACTACGACTTGCATAAGTAGTATTCTTCGGTAGATCTGGAAGATCTCCACAAAACCGGACTTCTCGCGGGCAGAGCTTCGGCTCAAGAATCGCACTTCACGGGATCTCGGGAGCGTAAAACTTCCTTCTTAACTTGGATATGAGATCCGGGGTGTCGGGATGGCTTCGGGGGTTTACACACAGAGCTTCGGCACAAAAACAAGGAGAAATGAGCAAATAAGCCCGGAACCCTCGCATCCTATTTATAGGAGGCTGGAGCCTCGGAGTACGTGGGGCGTACTGCGTTACGCGGGGCGTAAGGCTCCGAAATCATCACTGCATGCGTCGTCCGAAGAACTCGAGTGCGAAGGTCGTCATGCTTCGCTGTACGCGGGGCGTACAGCATTACGCTGGGCGTACTTCGGATATGCCCGGTGACTCCCCTTCGGATAATGTCGGATTTAATAATTAAATTTAATTATTAATTCTTTAATAAATTTCGAAAATTCATATCTCCTTCATACGAACTCCATTTTCGATGTTCTTTATATCCACGCGTAGGTGAGACTACGCTCTACAACTTTCGTTTAGACTTCGTCGGCTAATTTTGAATTTATTTTTATTATTTATTTTTAATAGACCAGGACAGAAAATTTCGTTATAAATTCATAACTTCTTCGATTGACGTCCGTTCTCGCCTAACTTTTTATCGCTTCGATACCAACAACGAGATCTTCGATTCTCGTTTAGATTGCTTCGGCTAAAAACCGCTCGATCTCAAATCGAGTATTTCGGGCTGCATATCGCTAAGTCGAAACTTAGAAAAATCATAACTTCCTCATACGAAGTCAGATTTGGACGTTCTTTCTATGCACGCTCACGGTTTAACGTATTCTACGACTTTCATTTACATTGCTAAGGCTAAACATCGCTCTAACGTAAATTCACTTTTTACGTCGCGCTGTGTCGTGCCGGTTCTGTCGCGAAACTTCGACAGGTCATAACTTCTTCGTTATAACTCGGATTTTGGCGTTCTTTATATGCACGGAAACCTTGTGACATATACTACAACTCGGTTAAGATTAATCCATCTAGATAATCTTCCATCAAAAAGTCATTTTTGACGCCTATTGTCTCTAAATTGACTAGCCCTGATCTACGGGCGTTACAATTATCTCCCCCTTACGATGATTACGTCCCGGAATAATCAACGAAAATAGAACTTGTATAATGATTCCACACGTTATTTATTTATCCTAGGTAATAACCATAACTTCTATGTTTCCTCGAAAGAGTATTTAACTCTATGGTTTTCTTGACCGCAGACGATGCCCAATCTTGCATCTGCTTATCGTACTATGTTGTACTTTCAATCGTAACCCTCGAGTTACCAAATAAGTCATTATTATGGACTCCTTCTTCTTCTCAGGATAAATACTTTCCTTTATCTATTGTAACAAACCGATGGGTCGTGCTCTACTGACCTTTCATCGAATGATGCAATGCTTAGACTCAGGTCTCTTAGAGTTAAATTCCAAAATGGAATATACCTTCCTTCATATTCTAATGTGATAAAATCACATTTCAGCATGTAGCATTTCTACCTACAAACTTCTTTTAACAACGAGCGCGACACTATCAATCGCATTAACTTCAACCTTCTGACTTAAGTCAGATGTTACATCTAACTTGGTCCTCTAGACCACGTAACATACTCCTCGTAGTCGAACTCAAATTTAAATATGACCACTAGGTTCGAAACAAGAAACATCTTACTAGTCACTACCGAAACAAAGGTAATGACACACTTGAACAAAACAAAATCAATTACTAGCTTCTTGGTAACCTTGTGAGTTTTCCCTGATCCAAGTGCGAGTCATGTGCTTCCGGTAGTATATGCATCTACTACCTTTCACACCTACTCATACTCGTCCCAAGTATTGTCCCGCAGTCGACCAAGTCACCATACAAGAAAATCAAACAATCATTCAACACATCAGCTAGCAAAACTAGGGTTTATATTACTTTCTTGAAACTATTACACAAAAGTTCAAGTTCACCATATACTATGCCTCTAATAGGCAACACCATAAGTTACTATTCACACTGCTACTTCATAACTTAATCTTTGGATATAAAATCCTCATTCCTGATCCCTTGCATTGCCATCTGCTTCATCAAGGATCATTTGAAATGCTCCTGCCTTTGGCTTTGGCGGTGCCTCTAGCCTTGCTGCTTGATTTTTCCTAGGGCAGTCTTGCTTGAAGTGCCCCTCTTCGTTACATTCGTAACACACCTTTTTGTTGAATATACATTCATCAGCGTAGTGCCCATGCTTTCCACACTTGAAACATGTCACCTCCAAGCCACACTTTCCCGAGTGCTTCTTCTTGCACTTATCGCACCACCTTGACTCATCCCTTCCTCCTCCTCCAAACTTTGAGAATTTTCTTTTCTCATTAGAACCTGAAGTTCCTTCTAACTTTCTCTTCTCGCCAACTTCAACCTTACTGTCAGTCCTCCCCTTGATCATATTCTCAACAGACTTGGCAGCCCAAATAGCTGCCTCTAAAGTAGGTGCCTGACGCACTGGCACCGCATACTCCCAAGGGAGTCCCTTTGCGTACCGGTCGACTTTTGTCAGTTCGTCTGGGACGATGCGCAAAGCAAACTCCATCTTGTCTGTGAAGGCATTAGTGTATTCATCCACTGACATGCTGCCTTTCTTCAATATTAGAAATTTGTTCTCCAACTCTAGCAGGTTTTGGGCCGAGCAGAACTTGTGCTTGAATTGCACCAAGAACTCTGCCCAGGTCAGTTGCAGTGGCTCATTAGGACTTAGGATCTTCCCCAAAGTGTTCCACGAACGAACAGACCCACCCCTGAACTGACGTACTGCGAAAGTGGTCTGCAACTTGCCTCTGCAACCACACGTCATGAAGGCTAGCTCCATTTCCAATATCCAATCCATAACTCCGATCGGATCCTCCTTTCCAGTGAAGGTCGATGGTTTGCAAGTCAGAAAATCCTTATACTTGCATCCCATTCCATCATTCCTTCCATTCTGGTTGTTTTGCCTAACTATCGGTGGGTTGGCTTGACCAATAGACCCACTGAAGTTTCCACCTTCCGAGTGCCCTTCATTTAATTCGGGCTCTTCCACACGAATTGACAGTTCTTCACGATTCTGTTGAAGCAACTGTCTAGTTTCATCCATCTGACGATCCAACATTGTTTGAATCATCATTTGCACACCAGCCATGGTTATTGGCTCAGGTGCTGCTGCTACGACAGGTATTTGTTCAATCACGGGTGGTTGATTCCTGTTTTCGTCAGCATTTCCAACTCCACTTCTTGTTCTCACCATTTTGATCTACACACCGAATAAGGTGAAATTAGATCCTCATTCACGATAGATATTCAAATCATCCTTATCACTCCGAAACGTTTACATGCTAGTTCTAATATCGTAGACGCACGCTTAGAATCCTACACACATAAAGTTTCTAGATCCGGTCGGCAACAGACCATAGATCCGAACAAATAATATCATATATGGCAACATATAACATTTAGCACATAAAAGCATTTTAGGCAACTTTCCTAAAATAAACCAGTGCTCGTGTCTAAAACATAACAGACACACATCTCAAAACTTCACTTAGCATTCTAAGTTTAAGTCTAGAAATCCTACAAATTCCTAGTTCGCTTAAACTAATGCTCTGATACCAACTGTGACATCCCCATTTTCACGGCCAGAAAAGACTGATTTGTTTATGCTTGGTTTTGAAAATCAGAGTGATCTTTTAAAGAAAACAGTTGCGGAATTTGTTCCCAAAATAAAATATGATAACCATTTATCAAAACGTTTCTCAAAGAGAATGTATTTTCATTAAATAATAAAACCTCGGGATGTCATGTTCCGATACAGACCAAAAGCATAAACAATATAAAATAGACCTTACAACAGTTATTCATAACTACTGGCCTATAATCCAAAATCTCTCGTCAAGTCCACCAACTTATACTCTTGTGCCATTACCTATAATGCAAAGAAAACTGAGTGGGTCAGGCTTGGAAGCCTGGTGAGCATATAGGGTTTTCAACCCACAATAATATAATTATTATATTCAACCATCAAACAATCAACTCAATTACTCATCCCTATTATCTTTCTTAGGATTTTACCCTAGGAATTCAACTACTCGTCATTCATTCATTCCTAAGGATTGACCTAAGGAATTTACACAAACTTCCATTGCTACATAAGGCACATCTGCCAACATTATCCTTTAAGCGCCTCTGCCAGGATTACGTCATACACTATGAGGCGCGACTGCCAGGTTTATGACATTCTCTTTTAAGCGCATCTGCTGACATTATCTTGTAAGCGCATCTGCCAAGATTACCCTATAAGCGCATCTGCTATTATTATGACAATCTCTATTTGGCGCATCTGCCAAGATCACGACATTCACTACTTGGTGCATCTACCGATATTATTCTCAAGCGCATCTGCTAGTTTTATGACATTCTTTAATTGGTGCATCTACCAATATCATTCTTAATCATCTTTCATACCTCATCATTTTATCACATACCAACTATCTCATCTACCCATGTTCTACCCAACATATTTGTAGATATAAAACACATATACAGTTTAACTCATTTAAAAACTATATAAAACATCTATTCCACACTCATCTCAAATAAACAACAATATATAAACACATAGCACATATTTTATAACAAATACTTCATGTTTATGTGATAGAAGAAAGTAACTACACACCCACACATATAAACAGCAATATACTTAATACACTCGAACCATACTTGTATTATTATCGTGTTTATGAAAGGTGGTATACACTCACTTGATCAGAAGATGATCAGACAGCACTACGACTTGCAGAAGTAGTATTCTTCGGTAGATCTGGAAGATCTCCACAAAACCGGACTTCTCATGGGCAGAGCTTCGGCTCGGGAATCGCACTTCACGGGATCTCGGGAGCGTAAAACTTCCTTCTTAACTTGGATATGAGATCCGGGGTGTCGGGATGGCTTCGGGGGTTTACACACAGAGCTTCGGCACAAAAACGAGGAGAAATGAGCAAATAAGCCCGGAACCCTCGCATCCTATTTATAGGAGGCTGGAGCCTCGGAGTACGCGGGGCGTACTGCGTTACGCGGGGCGTAAGGCTCCGAAATCATCACTGCATGTGTCGTCCGAAGAACTCGAGTGCGAAGGTCGTCATGCTTCGCTGTACGCGGGGCGTACAGCATTACGCTGGGCGTACTTCGGATATGCCCGGTGACTCCCCTTCGGATAATGTCGGATTTAATAATTAAATTTAATTATTAATTCTTTAATAAATTTCGAAAATTCATATCTCCTTCATACGAACTCCATTTTCGATGTTCTTTATATCCACGCGTAGGTGAGACTACGCTCTACAACTTTCGTTTAGACTTCGTCGGCTAATTTTGAATTTATTTTTATTATTTATTTTTAATAGACCAGGACAGAAAATTCGTTATAAATTCATAACTTCTTCGATTGACGTCCGTTCTCGCCTAACTTTTTATCGCTTCGATACCAACAACGAGATCTTCGATTCTCGTTTAGATTGCTTCGGCTAAAAACCGCTCGATCTCAAATCGAGTATTTCGGGCTGCATATCGCTAAGTCGAAACTTAGAAAAATCATAACTTCCTCATACGAAGTCAGATTTGGACGTTCTTTCTATGCACGCTCACGGTTTAACGTATTCTACGACTTTCATTTACATTGCTAAGGCTAAACATCGCTCTAACGTAAATTCACTTTTTACGTCGCGCTGTGTCGTGTCGGTTCTGTCGCGAAACTTCGACAGGTCATAACTTCTTCGTTATAACTCGGATTTTGGCGTTCTTTATATGCACGAAAACCTTGTGACATATACTACAACTCGGTTAAGATTAATCCTTCTAGATAATCTTCCATCAAAAAGTCATTTTTGACGCCTATTGTCTCTAAATTGACTAGCCCTGATCTACGGGCGTTACACTACTACTATCACATAATATCATATCACATATATCATAATCTATCTAGCATAGCTGGGTACTAATCTACACCTTCGGTCCTATCGACCGGTAACCGGGGACTATTTCACCCCCTACCACTATCACATAATAATATATCATAATCATATTACTATGCATACATGGGTACTATCTACCCTATCGGTATCTTTCAACCGGTAACTAGGGGCTATATCACCCCTACCACTACTAACACATATGTCATCGCATCCTAGCACATAAAGCATATGAGATAACAACACACCACATAATTATCACAAAGACAATCATCTAACAAACAACTCCTACTAGTGGGTCGGCATTGTGGCCGTAGACCCACTCCTACTAGAAGGTAACTCAACTCACACTGCTGAAGTCCCATAGACACAATCATAGCTGCTGTATGAAAGCTTTCTAAACTTTGTTGGGTGGCGACGACAGCAGTGGCGGCCACAGCTGCTTCACGAAGGCAGCCACCACCTCACGGTGGTGGCGGTAGTTTCCTTTTTTCTCCCAATCACGCAGCGACGCCCCAGCCAGCAGTAATCCATAAATCGGCGATACACATCTTCAAAGGAAAATAGCAGCAGCGACATCGATGGCATCAATGGCACTCGATGGTGGTTCTCTGGTCTCCACGGTGGTGGTGGTGTGGCGCTGGAAGTCAAGAAGGAGTGAGAGCGGCGACAGTAGCAACGTAACGGCGACAGTTGGCGTCTCCCGGCAGTATTCAATGCATCCGGTGACGAGGACTATCTTGTTTGTGTTGGGCGGTTGGAAAGAGTGTCAAATGAAGAGGACTATCTTGTTTGTGATGGGCGGTCAGAAAGTGAACGAACAAGGTGAGTGGTGGTGGCGCCGGAGACGAAGGGGAGGCATAAGGGTAGGTTGCGGCTGCTAACTCCTTTTAGGGTTAGGGTTACGGAAGGTAGAGGGTTATATACCCCGCCCCATAAATCTTGTTCCCATAATGACGCCTTTAGTCCCTCCGTCCCCCATTTCTTTCAAAATAAATACGATATTTGCCATTTAAACCCTTAGCATTAAAATCCTTTACATCTTAGGTACAAAATTTACCAAACAGCCCCCAATGTCTTAATCATGACATATTCAGCCCTTCTACCTCATTTCCTTTTAAATTAAATCCAAATAATTACCACGGAGCCCTTGTCTTCATAAATATTTACAAACTGAGTCTGAAACTCACATTTTTAACCCCTGACTTCTAAAACTGTGACAATTAGCTCTTCGAGACCATCTTTTGATATACAACTATTTATTTTAGGGCTACTAATCGTTCATTAGTTTGTTTATTTATTTAATAAATAAACATGGTG
Organism: Lactuca serriola; assembly: GCF_051521515.1. Classification (NCBI taxonomy): domain Eukaryota; kingdom Viridiplantae; phylum Streptophyta; class Magnoliopsida; order Asterales; family Asteraceae; genus Lactuca; species Lactuca serriola. The sequence continues at coordinate 63,887,206 of NC_136410.1, read as the reverse complement.
TTACAACATTATACTGTAAAACACTTTACAAAAAATTAATTCCTAACAAGCTGCGGAAATAAAATTTCGTAGCATAATATCGTAGGTAAAAAAAACTATGTATTTTTATTTCATAGCAAAGCAACTATGAAATTTTATTTTGTTGTAGATTAACCACGATATTTAGTTTCAAAGCATAATTACAACGTAAATTATTTTCATAAAAAAAGGTTGTTGCAACTTTGCAAGGAATGGTTTTTCCATAAAAAATTTGATATCAATATGTCAACGAATTTTGAGTCGGTGACAGTATCCATAACAATTCTCATGTTCGCTACCGGAAATTAATTCCGTAGAAAATGTGGTAGCAAATTAGCTATGGAGCGTCATTCCATAATACGATCAATTGCAAAATAACAACGGAATACGTTTTATAGCAACCTTCCCTAACAATATCGAAATTTTCTTGTAGTGACTGCTCCTTTTAACATAAACGATCCCTTCTGAGCAAAACAAAAACTTAACCAATGGGTTCATTGTTATATGAAATTTTGATTTTGAGGCGAGTTGCTTTTAGGACAACATAAATATATCATCAAGCTAAAGTTTGAATGTTGTTGATGGGCCAAAATATAAATTGATATTAATTTATTTAAATAGGAATAAAGATATATTAAAAATATAAAAGTAAATGTAATCGAGAAATGAAAACCAAATGGATCATCCTAATCAAATGAGAATAAATAAATAAACAAATAAAAATAAAGAGGATGATACGTGTAAATTTGGAAAACTATATGGACCACTTATGTAATTTTGTCTAAAAATAAGAGTAAATTACACGAAGCATCTCTCGTCCAGTGTCAAAAGTCATTTTGAATGCTTACTTTTAAAAATAAACTAAGATTGTCTTTCATGTCGTTAAAATATGCATGCCTAGTCCCCTAACGACATAAAATGATTATATTACCATTTTCAAATTATTTTTCAGTTATCTTTTAATATTTCAGATTTGTTTTATTAATAAGAAATATTTTAGATAAATGTTAGGGTCCCACCCTTTCATCCATTCCACCTAATAACTTTTCCCCCTTTTTCCCTATCTAACTACTCGTGAAGTCGCCAACAACCATGAAACTGTTGTCAACCATGAAGTTGTTGACAACCATGAAGCCACCACCAATGAAATCTACTCACCCGCCTTCTTCTCTCTTCCGTAACCCCACCGACGAGCACACATCTCCTTTCTTTTTTCTTTATATCGCATAACCCTGCCTTAACCTCCATAAGAGCAAGGCCATGGTCCCAACAACCGTCTCCACCACCGTCGTACGTCTACATACCACCCTGGTCTGCGCACCACCATTCATCTGCACTCCGGCCAACGCTCTTCATCTTCTCATCACCATCACTGTCTTCGCCCTCATCCTTACCCGGTAGAAAAGGAAGAATGGATTTGCTATTTTCCGCCTCCATTTACGTTCAAAACCCTATATCCACCTCCATCTTAGTTTAAAACCTTAGATCTAAGGTACATCTAGCCGAAATATTACCAGAGGGTTTTGTGTTGAATCAAACTCGCTACAAAGTTTCAACTTGGAAGAAATTAAGTATGACATTGTTAACCTCGTTAGAAGAAATCAAGCCTACCACCACCTGGAGTGTAGATCTGTGGACAGGTGGCGATGGCGACTCCATCTCCATCTCTCTTGCTATGCTTGGTGTTTCTACGAGACCTGGTGGTCGACGATTGTAACGCCCGTAGATCCGGGCTAATCAATTTAGAAACGATAATCGTCAAAAATGACTTTTTGATAGAAGAGTGTTTAGAATAAATAATCTTAACCAAGTTTTAGTATATGTCACAAGGTTTCCGTATATATAAAGAACGCTGAAATCCGAGTTATAACGAAGAAGTTATGATATGTCGAAGTTTCGTGACAGATTCAGCACGACGTTGTAGGACGTAAATGGTGAAATTACGATAGAGCGATATTTGACCTTAGCGATCTATACAAAATTCGTAGAATACATTAAACTGAGAGTGTGCATAAAAAGAACATCTAAATCTGACTTCGTATGAGGAAGTTATGATTTTTCGAAGTTTCGACTTAGCGATATGTAGCTCAAAGTTTGAATATGAGACCGAGTGGTTTCTAGCCGAAACAATCTAAACGAGAATCGAAGATCTTGTCGGTAGTAATGCAACGGTAAAAAGACAGATGAAAACGGACGTCGGATGAAGAAGTTATGAATTTCTAACAGAGTTTTCCTGTCCCAGCCTACTAAAAATAATATAATAAAAATAAATTTAAAACTAGCCGAAAGATTCTAAACGAGAGTTGTAGAGCATAATCTCACCTACACGTGGATATAAAGAACGTCGAAAACGGAGCTCGTGTGCGAAAGATAGACATTTCTGAAGTTCGGGGCGCGAACCCCGACACTGTGTCAGAGTTCACGACGTGAACTCAGTGATGACGTCTCCTGGAGCCTGTCAGACCCAAGTTGCGAAGACGCACCTGATGACGACTGAACTCACGACGTGAATATTTGAGATTCACGATGTGAATCCAGAAATTCGACCCTATATATAGAAATCGAAGGCAGCTGCTTTTGGTTGCTAATTTCTCAACCTCTCTCCTACTTTTCTCATCATTAAGCCTACTTTTAGCCCCTCTGAAGCCCCGATATCACCCCGACACCCGAAGCAAGTTCCGAAGCCCCGAAGATCTCGAGAAGAAAAGAGTTTCAACTCAAAGCTCTGCTCGTAAGAAACCCAGTGTGTGAAGATATCTCGGTTACATCAAAAGAATAGTACTTGAAGAGCCGTAGTGCTGTCCGAGCATCGTCTAATCAAGTGAATGTGTAGTTACTTTCTTTTAACACATAGATATGAAGTATTTGCTATGAAATACGTGTTATGTGTTTTTACGTTGTTTGTTTACTTGAGATGGATGTTAAATGAATGTTTTATACAGGTTTTTAAATGGTTTAAACTGTATATGTAATTTATATCTACAAATACATTGGGTAGAACGTGGGTAGCCGAAATAGTTGGTGTGTGATGAAAGATGAGTTTGAGGATGAGACGAAAGATGATTTAGATCATGAGATAAGGGTGACAGGTGAAAAATGAGTGAAACCTTTACCCAAACGATGGCACGTCGTTTAGCAGAGTAGGGATGACAACCACATACTATTCTAGACAATCCTGTAGAACATTAGCAAGCTCGCAACTTGTAGGTGTTGTGAACTTTATGTTCATCGGGGTACTCTAAAAACTCTGGCAGCTGTGGACTTAGTGCCTAATATAAGTACGATGGTAGCTATGGATTTTGTAATGCTGTGTTTCTGGGCTTGTCATTAATGTTGATATAATAGTCTAGGTTAACCTTTATAATACGTTTTGAAATAATAGAAGTGTATTATTTGAGTATTATGTGTTTTGTGCTTAATTGCTTAATTATGTGATATGATGAATTAAGAATAAAATGAGCGTCAAAATTGAAGTGTAAAATAAACTTGATATCATTGGATAATGTTGTAGTAGTTAAGACGAGGTTTCCGAATATATATATATAGAACGCCCAAATCTGACTTCGTATGAGGAAGTTATGATTTTCTGAAGTTTCGACTTAGCGGTATGCAGCCTGAATACTCAATTTGAGATCGAGCTCTTTTTAGCCAAAACAATCTAAACGAGAATCGAAGATCTCGTTGTTAGTAGCGAAACGATGAAAAGTTAGGCGAGCACGGACGTCAAACGAAGAAGTTATGAATTTATAACGAAGTTTTCTGTCCCGACCTTCTAAAAATAAATAATAAAAATAAATTCAAAATTAGTCGATGGAGTCTAAACGAAAGTTGTAGAGCGTAGTCTCACCTACGCATTGATATAAAGAACGTCGAAAACGGAGTTCGTATGAAGAAGATATGAATTTCCGAAGTTTATTAAATATTTAATATTTAAATTTAATTCCAAATCTTGGTATTATCCGAAGAGGAGTCATCGGACTCATCCGAAGTACGCCCAACGTACAGCGAAGCGTGATGTCCCTCGCACTCGAGTTCTTCGGATACGTAAGCAATGACGAATTCGGACGCGTACGCCCCGCGTACTGCTGTACGCCCAGCGTACTGCGAGGCTCCAGCCTCATATAAATAGGATGCGAGGCTACCGAGTTCTTTTGCTCTTTTTCTCTTTTCTCTCTCCCGTTTTGCATCGTTTAGCGTGCCATTTATACCCCGAAGCCCCGGTAATATTCCTGAGCCCCGAAGCAAGATCCGAAGCCCCGAGAATCCCGAAGAGCGTTATTCCCGAGCCGAAGCTCTGCCCGCGAGAAGTTCGATTCTTGTGAAGATCTTCCAGATCTACGGAGAATACTACTTCTGCAAGTCGTAGTGCTGCTCGATCATCTTCTGATCAAGTGAGTGTGTAGTTACTTTCTTCTAACGCATAATTATGAAGTATTTATATACGAAATACGTGTTATGTGTATAATTATGTTGTTATGTGTGTGAATGTATATTCACTTTCTTCTATCTCATAGATCCGATTTGTTCTCTATGAAATACGTGTTATGTGGGTGTGCCTCATCTGTTATGTGGAATATGTATTGAATGAAAATGTTATACAGGTTTTAAACTATGTATAAAAATATATATTTTTATCTACTAATATGTTGGGTAGAACATGGGTAGATAGTTGGTGTGTAATAAACAGATGAGAGGCCTCGATGTTGTTGTTGTTGATCTAGTTATTCAGCGGAGTATGGATAACGACCACAGACTCTTTCTAGACAGTCCAGTGGAACACTAGCAGGTTCATAACCTGTAGGTGTTTTGAACGATGTGTTCACCGGTGTACTCTATCCCCCTCATGGTTGCCTTTAGGACATCTATTGTTGAGGAAACCCCTTAGAAGTAATGTCCGTCCCGATGAGAATCCTAGATTAGGTCCCTTGAGATAGACGTTGTTTTAGGGACGTAAAGTGAGGATAACGGGAATGGGTAATCGGGTTGTTGTTGGTTGGTGAAATTAAATATAATTATTTATTGTGGGTTGAAAACCCTATATGCTCACCAGGCTCCCAAGCCTCACCCACTCAGTTTTATTTGTATTACAGGAAGTGGCGCAAGGGCATAAGATGGATGAACCATCGAGTTGTTTTGTTTACAAGTCTATACATGTATATATTTGTTGAATGACTTGTAATGTTATCGTTTATGCTTTATGGTCTGTATCGGAACATGACATCCCGAGTTTTGATTATATAATGAAAATGCATCTCTTGATGAAATGCTTTGATAAATATTATTTTATCATCTTTTGTTTTGGGAACAAATTCCACAACTCTTTTAAATCAAAAGGATTTACTCAGAAATTATTTTAAAAAGCATAAATGAAACCGGTCTTTTCTGGTCGTGATTTTGGGGATGTCACAGTTGGTATCAGAGCATTAGTTTAAGCGAACTAGGAATTTGTAGGATTTCTAGACTTAAACTTAGAATGCTAAGTGGAAATTTGAGTTAAGTGTTTGTTGGATTTTAGACACGAGCACTAGTTTATTTTAGGAAAGTTTCCTAAAATGCTTTTATGTGCTAAATGTTATATGTTGCCATATATGATATTAATTGTTCGGATCTATGGTTTGTTGCCAACCGGATCTGGAAACCTTATGTGTGTAGGATTCTAAGCGTATGCCTACATTATTAGAACTAGCATGTAAACGTTTCGGAGTAATAAGGATGATTTGAATATCTATCGTGAATGAGGATCTAATTTCACCTTATTCGGTGTGTAGATCAAAAATGATGAGAACAAGGAGTGGCGTTGGAAACGCGGATGAAAACAGGAATCAACCGCCAGTGATTGAGCAAATACCTGTTGTAGCAGAAGCACCAGAACCAATAACGATGGCTAGGGTGCAAGCCATGATTCGGGCTATGTTAGCCGAACAAAGGGAAGAAATGCGACAGATGTTGCATGATAATAGGGACGAACCTATCATACCTATTGAGGAACCCGAACTGATTCCCGAGCAATTGGAGGAAGGGAACAATAGTTGCATTATGAGTCAAGTTGGGACTCAAGGAGAACGAAGGAACGATCCGGAAAGGAGAAACAACAGGGATGGGCGAATGTACAAGAACTTCTTGGGCGCCAAACCGCCAAGTCTTTCTGGAAGCCCAAAGCCTGTTGAGATAATGGACTGGATCTCCGAAATGGAGATGGTATTTGAAAGTTGCGACTATAGCAACAAATAGAACATTGTCTTTACAATCAGACAACTGAAGACTGGAGTCTTGAGTTGGTGGAAGTTGTTGGTAGATACTATGCCACGAGGAGAAGCCCTGAAAATGTCATGGGAGGATTTCTTGGAACAGTTAAGGGTACAGTATTGTTCAGAGATAGATCTGATTGATCTGAACAATGAGTTCCAAAACTTGAAGAAGGGGAGGATGAGCATAGATGACTATGCTACTGCATTCACTGATAAAATGAAGTTATTTCTGTACCTAGTGCCAACGAAAGTCTCCAAGATTGAGAGGTTTGCTAATGGACTACCTGCCGACTTTGATCCGACAGTCAAGATGGCAACTACTCTGAAAACAGATGTTCGTGCAGCTAAGAATGTGGAGACCCAACAGAAGGAAAAGGGTCTGGAAAGGATAGATGTTGGTGAAAAGAGGAAGTTCGATGGAACTTCAGGGTCCAACAAGAAAAACAAGTTCTCGAAGTCTGGTTCGAGGGGAGGTGGAGGCGAAGCGAAATGGTGCGACAAATGAAAGAAGAAGCATCATGGAAAATGTGAGGTAGTGGCCACATGCTACAAGTGTGGAAAGCCAGGTCACTATGCCAATGAATATACCCTCACTAAGAAAGTTTGTTATGGTTGTGGCGAGGAGGGATACATGTCGAGGGACTGCCCGAAGAAGAAGGAGGCAGCTAGACCCAACATTCCACCAAAGCCAAAGGCGAAAGCATTCCAGATGACAATGGAAGCTGCTAAAGATGAAGCTGATGTCGCTTCAGGTACCTTCCTCGTAAACAAATTGTCTGCCCAAATTTTATTTGATTCTGGAGCCAACTACTCCTTTATATCGCATTAATTTGGTAGAAAGCTAGCTTTGCCCGTTGATAGACTAGATGATGCTTTGTTAGTCGAAGTTGCTAGTGGAAAGTTTGTACCTGTTAGTCATCGTATGAAAAACATCTTAATTGAATTAAATGGGAATAAGTTCCACGAGGAATTGTTGCCTATAGAACTTAACGGTTTCGACATCGTTTTGGGAATGGATTGGCTTAGTGCCAATGACGCCGAAATTTTATGCAAGAAGAAAATAGTCAAAGTAAACCCGCCTGGGAAAGAGTCGTTTATGGTGTATGGAGATAAACGCAGAGTAAATTCTGGAATCATTTCATTGATGAAAGCCAGAAAGTGTTTGGCTAAAGGATGTACGTCGTATCTAGCATTCGTGATAGATGCTAAGAAGGAGAAAAAGGCGATGCAGAGCATTCCTGTCGTATGTGATTATCCGGAAGTATTTCCCGAAGATCTTCCCGGATTACCGCCTGATAGACAAGTGGAGTTTAGAATAGACTTGTTGCCAGGAACGACGCCAATAGCAAAAGCACCTTATCGATTAGCACCGACGGAGATGAAGGAGCTGATGATGCAACTTCAGGAGTTATTGGACAAAGGTTTCATTAGACCTAGTTCATCGCCCTGGGGAGCTCCGGTATTATTCGTAAAGAAGAAAGATGGAAGTATGAGGATGTGCATTGATTACAGAGAGCTGAACAAGGCAACGATAAAGAATAGATATCCATTGCCGAGGATTGATGACCTGTTCGATCAACTACAAGGTTCAAGTTATTTTTCAAAGATCGACATGAGGTAAGGATATCATCAGCTGCAAGTAAGAGAGCAGGATATAGAGAAGACTGCATTCAGAACACGATATGGACACTACGAGTTTTTGGTTATGTCGTTTGGACTAACCAATGCTCCAGCAACATTCATGGATTTGATGAATAGGGTTTGTAATCCGTTCCTTGATAAATCCGTGATAGTGTTCATTGACGACATTCTGATTTATTCAAAGAGCCAAGAAGAGCATGGCAGACACTTGCGAGAAGTGTTAGAAGTCTTGAAGAAGGAGAAGCTGTATGCTAAGTTCTCCAAATGTGATTTTTGGATTCGAGAAGTCCAATTCTTGGGTCACGTGGTCAACCAAGAAGGTATAATGGTTGATCCAGCAAAGATTGAAGCTGTGATGAAGTGGGAGCAACCAAAAAGCCACATAGAGATTCGAAGCTTTTTAGGATTAGCCGGATATTACTGAAGGTTTATCCAAGGCTTTTCTTCGATCGCTAGTCCATTAACAGCTTTGACCCACAAAGGAGCTACTTACGCTTGGAGTGATAAGCATAAAGAAGAATTCGAGAAGCTAAAGAAGAAACCATGTGAAGCACCGATACTTTCTCTACCCGATGGAGTTGAAGACTACGCTGTTTATAGCGATGCGTCTGGGGTTGGATTGGGTTGTGTTTTGACCCAACGAGAAAAGGTGATCGCATATGCATCTCGACAATTGAAAGAGCATGAAAAGAACTACCCGACTCATGATTTGGAGTTGGCAGCGGTAGTTTTCGCTCTGAAAATATGGAGGCAATACCTCTATGGCACGAAGTGCAAACTTTTCACTGACCATAAGAGTCTCCAATATCTCTTTAATCAGAAAGAATTGAATATGAGGCAACGACGCTGGCTAGAGTTACTTAAGGACTACGACTGTGAGATACTTTACCACCCTGGTAAAGCTAATGTTGTTGCTGATGCTCTCAGTAGGAAAGTCAATCTTGAAAGGAAAAGGCCAAGAGCGTTGAGAATTGAAGTTGTCTCGACAATTGTGGAAAGTATAAAGAAAGCTCAAGAGGAAGCTTCTGAGAAGAATGACCAAAAGGAGGAACGTTTGGGCAAAACGTTGGTGTTCGGTACAAACAGTCATGGACTGAAGGTGTTCCAAGATCAGATTTGGATACCTAAGACAGGAGGAATCAGAGATCTTCTGATGGAAGAAGCTCACAAGACCATGTACTCGATTCATCCCGGTAGCACCAAAATGTATAGGGACCTGAAACCCTACTACTGGGGGCCGACGATGAAGCTTGATGTTGCAAAGTATGTGGTCGGGTGTGTGACTTGTGCGAGAGTCAAGACACAACATCAGAAACCGTACGGGAGTTTAGAACCATTTCCTGTGCCTATGGGTAAGTGGGAAGACATTGCTATGGATTTTGTCACTAAACTGCCCAGAACAAAAATTGGTCACGACATGATTTGGGTGGTCGTTGATCGATTCACTAATAGTACGCATTTCATAGCAGCCAAGGAGAAATGGTCCATGGATAAGCTTGCGAATTCTTACGTGAAGGAAATTGTGAGGCTTCACGGTGTTCCGTTAACGATTGTGTCAGATCATGACAACCGTTTCACCTCGAGATTTTGGAAAAGTCTACAAGAGGAATTGGGTACCAAGTTGTATTTAAGTACAACTTACCATCCGTAGACTGATGGTCAGAGCGAACGGATGATACAAACACTTGAAGATATGATTAGAGCATGTACCTTACAATTCCTAGGTAATTGGGATGAACATTTACCTTTGGTAGAATTTTCCTACAATAATAGTTTCCACTCGAGCATTAAGATGGCACCTTATCAAGTTTTGTATGGACAAAAGTGACGTACGCCATCTTGTTGGCTTGAGGTTGGGGAAAAGCAGTTTCTGGGACCGGAGATAGTCCATCAAACTGCTGAAAAGTTGAAAATAATTAGGGAAAGAATGTTAGCAGCTCAGGACCGTCAAAAGAGCTATGCTGACAACAAGCGAAGACAGATGACTTTTGAAGTTAGAGATTCGGTTTTGCTTAAAGTCTTGTCGTGGAAGGGACTTATAAGATTTGGTAAAAGGGGAAAATTAAGTCCAAGGTTTATTGGACCGTTTAAAGTTCTTCAGAGGATTGGGAACGAAGCTTACAAGCTCGAACTACCAGAAGAACGGAATGGAATTCATAACACTTTTCATGTGTGTTATTTGAGGAAGTTCACGGGAGAAGTTCCCGACATGATTCAACTTTCGGAGTTGAGAATCGATGAGAACAAAAGGTTGATTGAAGAACCAGAGGAAATCGTTGACCGAAAGACTAAGAAGTTGCGACGCAAGATGGTCGAGTTAGTGCTTGTCCGATGGAAACACACGAATGGGCCGAATCTCACATGGGAGACGGAGAGTGACATGATGGGTCACTACCCGCATTTGTTTGTTGATGCGTGATTCCGGGGACGGAATCATTCTAAGGTGGAGAGAATTGTAACGTCTGTGTTTCTGGGATTGTCATTAATGTTGACATAATAGTCTAGGTTAACCTTTATAACCCGTTTTGAAATAATAGAAGTGTATTATTTGAGTATTATGTGTTTTGTGCTTAATTGCTCAATTATGTGATATGATGAATTAAGAATAAAATAAGCGTCAAAATTGAAGTGTAAAATAAACTTGATATCATTGGATAATGTTGTAGTAGTTGAGACGAGGTTTCCGAATATATATAGAACGCCCAAATCTGACTTCGTATGAGGAAGTTATGATTTTCTGAAGTTTCGACTTAGGGGTATGCAGCCCGAATACTCGATTTGAGATCGAGCGGTTTTTAGCCGAAACAATCTAAACGAGAATCGAATATCTCATTGTTAGTAGCGAAACGATGAAAAGTTAGGCGAGAACGGACATCAAACGAAGAAGTTATGAATTTATAACGAAGTTTTCTGTCCCGACCTTCTAAAAATAAATTCAAAATTAGCCGACTGAGTCTAAACGAAAGTTGTAGAGCGTAGTCTCACCTACGCATGGATATAAAGAACGTCGAAAACGGAGTTCGTATGAAGAAGATATGAATTTCCGAAGTTTATTAAATATTTAATATTTAAATTTAAGTCCAAATATTGGTATTATCCGAAGAGGAGTCATCGGACTCATCTGCTGTACGCCCAGCGTATAGCGAAGCGTGATGTCCCTCGCACTCGAGTTCTTCGGATACGTAAGCAATGACGAATTCGGACGCGTACGCCCCGCGTACTGCTGTACGCCCAGCGTACTGCGAGGCTCCAGCCTCATATAAATAGGATGCGAGGCTACCGAGTTCTTTTGCTCTTTTTCTCTTTTCTCTCTCCCGTTTTGCATCGTTTAGCGTGCCATTTATACCCCGAAGCCCCGGTAATATTCCTGAGCCCCGAAGCAAGATCCGAAGCCCCGAGAATCCCGAAGAGCGTTATTCCCGAGCCGAAGCTCTGCCCGCGAGAAGTTCGATTCTTGTGAAGATCTTCCAGATCTACGGAGAATACTACTTCTGCAAGTCGTAGTGCTGCTCGATCATCTTCTGATCAAGTGAGTGTGTAGTTACTTTCTTCTAACGCATAATTATGAAGTATTTATATACGAAATACGTGTTATGTGTATAATTATGTTGTTATGTGTGTGAATGTATATTCACTTTCTTCTATCTCATAGATCCGATTTGTTCTCTATGAAATACGTGTTATGTGGGTGTGCCTCATCTGTTATGTGGAATATGTATTGAATGAAAATGTTATACAGGTTTTAAACTATGTATAAAAATATATATTTTTATCTACTAATATGTTGGGTAGAACATGGGTAGATAGTTGGTGTGTAATAAACAGATGAGAGGCCTCGATGTTGTTGTTGTTGATCTAGTTATTCAGCGGAGTATGGATAACGACCACAGACTCTTTCTAGACAGTCCAGTGGAACACTAGCAGGTTCATAACCTGTAGGTGTTTTGAACGATGTGTTCACCGGTGTACTCTATCCCCCTCATGGTTGCCTTTAGGACATCTATTGTTGAGGAAACCCCTTAGAAGTAATGTCCGTCCCGATGAAAATCCTAGATTAGGTCCCTTGAGATAGACGTTGTTTTAGGGACGTAAAGTGAGGATAACGGGAATGGGTAATCGGGTTGTTGTTGGTTGGTGAAATTAAATATAATTATTTATTGTGGGTTGAAAACCCTATATGCTCACCAGGCTCCCAAGCCTCACCCACTCAGTTTTATTTGTATTACAGGAAGTGGCGCAAGGGCATAAGATGGATGAACCATCGAGTTGTTTTGTTTACAAGTCTATACATGTATATATTTGTTGAATGACTTGTAATGTTATCGTTTATGCTTTATGGTCTGTATCGGAACATGACATCCCGAGTTTTGATTATATAATGAAAATGCATCTCTTGATGAAATGCTTTGATAAATATTATTTTATCATCTTTTGTTTTGGGAACAAATTCCACAACTCTTTTAAATCAAAAGGATTTACTCAGAAATTATTTTAAAAAGCATAAATGAAACCGGTCTTTTCTGGTCGTGATTTTGGGGATGTCACAGATTTAGTACCGTGTAGATGAACCTTGGTAGCTTTGGATTTAGTATTGTGTAGATGAACCTTGGTAGCTATGGATTAAGTACTGTGTAGATGAACCTTGGCAGCTATGGATTTAGTGCTTGTTGTATAAACCTCAGGCAACGATGGACTCTGTGTCTATTCCTTAGGTCAATCCTTAGGAATCAAGGATAGATGATTCTTAGGGTAGATCCTTAAGATTTAAGAAGATAATGGGGATGGAAAATTGGGTTGATTGTTTGATGATTAAATATAATAATTATATTATTGTGGGTTGAAAACCCTATATGCTCATCAGGCTCCCAAACTTGACCCACTCAGTTTTTATTTGTATTACAGGTAGTGGCACCAGTGAATAAGTCGGATGACTTAACAAGATACTTTGGATATAGACCAGTAGTTGAAAATAATTATTGTAAGGTCTATTTAGTACTGCTTATGCTTTTGGTCTGTATCGGAACATGACATCCCAAGATTTTGTTATTTAATGAAAATACATTTCTTCAAGAAAAGTTTTGATAGATTCTTATCATATTTTGTTTTGGGAAAAAATTCCGCAATAGTTTTCTTTAAACGTTTACTCTGATTTTAAAACAAAGCATAAACAAATCAGTCTTTTTTGGTCGTGAAATTGGGGATGTCACAACGGTGGTGGCTTAAGGACCGATGGTAAGAAGAACAAGGGAAGAAGAGGTTGTCTATGGTGTTTCTGAGAGAAAAAAAGGTGATGGTTGATGGTGGTCGACGGTGGTGTGCGGTTGTCTAACGGTGGTGATGATTTTGCTTTAGGGGGAGAGAGTTTAGAAGTTAAAGGGTAAAAGGTCGGCGAGTGGGGTTTTTATTTTATTTTGTATATTGTATCTAACTGTAAGAAAAATAAAATAAATAAATAATGAATAAAAAGGGCAGAGTAGTCATTTTATGTCTCGCAAGGGATAACACGTGCAATTTTTAACGACATGAGGGACATTCCGAGTTAATTTTTGAAAATATGGAATGAATGTCCCTTTTGCACATTGACGAGGGACGATTCATGTAATTTACTCTAAAAAAAGATTAAGAAAATTGAGTAAATTACATAAATCGCCAATGTGGTTTGGTAATTGACACTACACCGCAGGGTGTGGGTTCCATACCACAGAGGCGTATGCCAGGTTCTGATGGAGGAGGCACACAAATCCCGATTCTCCATTCATCCCGGGGCGACGAACATGTATAGGGATCTTCATCTTGATTATTGGTGGCCCAGCATGAAGCGGTATATAGCATGGTATGTGGAGCGGAGCTTAACCTGCAGGAAGGTCAAGGCCGAGCACCAGAGGCCACACAGCAAGATGTAGCCGTTGGATATTCCCCTATGGAAGTGGGAAGATATTACTATGGATTTCATCACCAAACTTCCCAGGACCGCGTGGGGTGTGGATTCCATATGGGTCATCGTGGATCCTTTGACCAAGAGTGCCCATTTTATACAGATCCAGGAGACTATCTCGGCCGAGAAGTTGGCCGACATCTACATTCGGAAAGTGGTGGCACGACACGGAGCGCCAGTCTCCGTGATTTCAGACAGAGATGTGCGGTTTACTTCCAGGTTCTGGAAGAAATTCCACGATGATTTAGGTACTCGTCTGCATTTCAGCACCGCCTTTCACCCGCAAACGGATGGTCAGAGCGAGCGGACCATCCAGACTTTGGAGGATATGCTGCGGGCATGTGTGCTAGACTTCGATGGTAGCTGGGATACATACCTCCCATTGGCTGAGTTCTCATACAACAACAACTACCATGCGAGTATTGACCGTCCTCCCTTCGAGATGTTATATGGGAGAAGGTGCAGGACCCCGATATGTTGGGGTGAGGTTGGCTAGAGGGTCATGGGGAGCACCGAAGTGGTGCTCAAGACGACGGAGAGGACTCATCAGGTCCGGAGCAGGCTTCAGACAGCTCAGAGTCGGCAGAAAAGTTATGCCGACAAGCGTCGATCTGACCTGGAGTTCCAGGTCGGGGACATGGTTCTCTCCTGAAGGTTTCTCCATGGAAAGGCTTCATCCGATTCAGGAAACGGGGCAAGTTAGGCCCCATCTACATTAGATAGTTCGGGGTTTTAGCCCGGGTGGGAAAGGTGGCGTACAGGTTGGATCTGCCAGTCGAACTCAGCCAGATCCACAGCACTTTCCATGTCTCCCAGCTGCGGAAGTGCCTGGTGGATGACTCAGAAGTGGTACCCTTAGAGGATATCCAGGTTGATGACAGCCTGAATTACATCGAGTGACCTATAGCAATCCTCGACCAGGAGGCGAAGGATTTGAGGAACAAGAGGATCGAGCTAGTGAAGGTGCAATGGCAGCACCAGTAGGGCTCGGAATGGACTTGGGAGTCGGTGGATGAGATGATGGAACATTACCCAGAACTTTTCCAGGAACGAGCAGCAGACTTCGAGGACGAAGTCTAAAATAAGTGGGGGAGATTTGTAGCACCCGATTCCTAGTACGCATTTAATTCAAGCATTTTTATGTTTTTCTCTAGGACTCGATGAGTCGGAGGACCCACGTCGAGTAGAGTCGAGATCCACAGACATCTTAAGTGATCTACTCGACGAGTCGGGAGACAGACTCGACAAGTAGGTGTTGTGCGAGTAAAACCCTAAATACGAGGGTTTGCACCTATATAAACACCTTAACTCAACCTCCCTTGTCCCTAACACTCCCTTAGAGCTGGATATCGAAACCCTAGCCGTTTGTGTGTGTGTTAAGGCCATTTTGGTGCTCTTGGTTGGTTTGTGAAGCTTGGAAGGAAGGAAGAAGCCGGGAAATTCGATTTGGGGCTTGTTGATTCAGAGATCTTACTTCATCTTCAGCTTAAGCAAGGTAAATGCCCCTGTTTTGGTCTTCCTTTTTGGTTGTTCATCTTTAGGGCTTAGATTAATGGTGCAATTAGGGCTTCTTAATCCATTTTCAGATTTGTAAGGTGATTCATGGGGTTCTACTTCCAGATCTAAGTCATTGGAGGGGTCTCATGGCATAAAGGTGCCAACTCTATGGCCATGAGAGCCCCATGCACATTGTAGAGCACCTTCTATGGACTTTTGAGCTAGAAACCCCATGCATGTGCATAAAGTTTGGAACTTTACGTATAAAATGGACATTAGGAGGCCAGATCTATGGTTTTGGTGTGTTAAATCCCATTTAGATCGACTGTATAGAAATAGTCAAGGTTGGAATCGGCGAGTCGGTGCGCTTTCAGTCATCTTAAACCCTTCTGCGATGGTCAGTTGTCAGAAAAGGGAGTCCCATAACTGTTTAGATGTGTTGGGAGACGTGGAGTTCATAGGACTCGACGAGTGCTAGAGCAGACTCGGCGAGCCCAAGGCAATCTCCTTATAGTTGAAGATGAACTCGACGAGTTGTTCATACAACTCGGCGAGTCGGATGAAGGTTCATTCGATGTTCATATAGATGAGGAACTCATTGAGTTGTTGCTAAACTCGACGAGTAAAGTCGTGGATAAGGACGGGTAAAGGTTAGGGACTCGACGAGTTGACGGCCTAACTCGGCGAGTTGGGTCAACTGGAAGTTGACTTTGACTTGGACTTGGTTAGGGGTAAAATATTCATTTTACCCTAAGAGTAGATATCAGATTCTGACTGAGTGTTTTGTGGGGATTATAGCCGGAGGATTTCCGGAGCAGCAGCAGACAGAGGTTTCTGGCACAGATTATCAGCAGCTACTCGTATGAGGTGAGTTACCTTCCATTAGCGGTGGGTCTAAGGCCACAATGTCGGCCCACCAGTAGGAGTCTTATGTTAGGTGATTGTCTTGTGATATTCAACTAGGATTGCTAATACCTGATATGTTTATATGCTAGCATGATATATGTTTATGTGGTAGTAGTAGGGGTCAAATAGTCCCCGGTAGTCGGGTGAAATAGACCGACGGGTACGTCAAGCACCCAAGAATGGCTTGACCTGGGTACATCAAACACCCCAGAATGGTTTGACCTGGGTAAGTCAGACACCCCGGAATTGTCTGACAGTACATTATGTTATGCTATGTGTTTATGTGGTAGTAGTAGGGGTGAAATAGTCCCCGGTAGTCGGGTGAAAAAGACCGACGGGTACGTCAAGCACCCCATAATGGCTTGAACTGGGTACGTCAAACACCCCAGAATGGTTTGAACTGGGTAAGTCAGGCGCCCCAGAATTGCCTGACAGTATATTGTATGGTATGTGGTACGATGGGGGAACTGATGGATTTTATGCATAAGAACAATCTTGTGTGTTCATACAAACCCTAATGCTTGGATCTAGGTTTCTCTATTGTACATGCTTTGAATCAAACACTTACAAACCTAGATCTATCATATATATATATATATATATATATATATATATATATATATATACATGAAATTATCATAAAGAAAACAGATCTAAGTGGTTTACCTCTTTCAAGTAGCTTGAATCCTTGTAATCTTCTTGATCTTGAGCTTAGAGTCACAATTGTAACTCCTCTAATGGTTCACAAACCCCACAAGCAAGAAGGAAATATGAGAGAGGGTGAGAGATGCTAGAAATCGGCCCCAAGGGTTCCCTTGGAATCAAGTGTAGCCGATTTCCATAGCCTAGGGGTCTTATTTATACTTGCAGGCTGCTAGGGTTTCAGTCTAAACCCTAATGAACAGCTTAGCCACCAAGCAGCCCAAGGAACCTTCTGGAATAAAGCCTTGGATAAAAATATGATGGATCCCCACCATAATTTCGTTCTCCCCTTAGTCCATTAGGTTCTCCAGCCCAAAACTCAACTATCATACATTTGACAGTTTATACCCCATTATTTAATTAATCTCTTTTAGTCACCAAATTAATTCCTAATTAATTTATGACTAATACCAATTAAATAAATATGATTTCTTATTTAATATATTATTCTTATAATATATTAATAAACCATAATATTCTATCTTTCTCCTTAAATTACCTTGTCAAGTTGCTTTGGAGAAGGCAACCCAAAAGGACCATGCACAACCGGGTCGAGTACATACCAAATATAGTTACGGGCTTAGACACTATTCCAACAGTCTCCGACTTGGATAAGTCTAGTAACTATATCTCACATATGACTTCAGAATCTGATTAGCAATCGTAGCTCTTATACTTCACTGTCAACTCTGATCAACTTGTCCTTCATATAAGGGATCGTATAATCCTCCGTTCTAGATATCATGCTGACAATGCTTATTGTCCAGCATTTGTTCCTTGATCTCTGATTTGTTTGACATAGAATTTAGTTGAACACATCAACCTCATTCTGACCGGGCCCGGCACATAAGTCAAACCAAATCATCAAGTGGCCAGGATATCACTTTTATTCTCATAGAATAAAAGGAACAAATCAACTTCGACTCATATGCATCCATTGTTCACTAATTGAATTATGCACAACAATGTGTTTTATAACATCAAGTTACTGATGTGTTGACACATCATCAATGCATAACCAACCAGCAAACAATAATCATATCTCTAAGTTTTAAGAATATATGATATTATCGCTTTGCAATCACTTAAGGCAAAACACCACAAAGTGATACCAACAAACTTGGGTTTATTCCAATGCTCAAATCATAATCATAAGCACTCATGAACTTTTCAACAAACATCTGCTAAGCCCAAAACCTTTTAGACAATCCACAAACAATTCATGACAGTCTTCATTCATATCTACTTCCAAAATATGACCGATTGTGGACTATTTGAATAATCCTATCATTTAGGAAGTCAAAACATGCAAAATGGAAACAATAGATAAATAACCAACACAAGATAGTAGCTTTACTCATAAATAACACAGTTTTATTTATTCATCAAATGTTAAGTACAAACTATCTATTACACGTTTCCTATCTAATCCAAACTTATATCATCCTTCAGCCCAATGCTCCTAGCGTGCTGCAAGTGTTTGAGCCTACTCAGTCCCTTCGTAAGGGGATCTGTTGGGTTTTCTTCTGATGATACCCTCTTCACAACGAGGAGTCCCTCTTCTACCCGATGTCTGATAAAATGGTATTTTCTGTCGATATGTCGAGATCTACCATGATCTCTCGGTTCCTTGGTCAAGGCAACCACTCCTTCATTATCATAGAAAATTCCCATTGGCTCCTTTATGGATGGAATAACTCCAAGGTCTCCAATGAAGTTCTTCAACCATACAGCCTCCTTTGACGCTTTGCTCGCCGTAATGTACTCTGATTCACATGTTGAATCAACTACGGTCTCCTGCTTGGAACTTTTCCAAGTCACTGCTCCTCCATTTAGGGTAAAGACCCAGCCTGACTGCGATCAGTAATTATCCCGATCCGTATGAAAACTAGCGTCACTGTACCCTCGTACCCTTAAGTCATCACTCCCACCGGGGACTAGAAACCATTCCTTGGTCCTTCGTAAGTACTTAAGAACATTCTTAAACGCAATCCAATGGGCTCTACCAGGGTTCCCCTAATATTTGTTGACCATGCTCAAAGCGAAGGCCACATCAAGGCGAGTACAAGTCATAACATACATGATAGAGCCTACTGCGGAAGCGTAAGGTACTTGGCTCATATCATCTATCTCTGCCTCTGTACTCGGGCTCTGAGTCTTACTCATCTTGGTATTGCTTTGGATTGGTAACTCCCCTTTCTTGGAATTTTCCATACTAAAACGTTTTAGTACGTTATCCAAGTAGCTATCCTGACTGAGTCCTATCTGTCTCTTTTCCCTGTTTCTTACTATTCTTATTCCCAGAATATAACCAGCCTCTCCGAGGTCCTTCATAGCGAAACATTTCCAAAGCCAGGACTTGACCTCCTGCAAGGTTGGGTCATCGTTTCCTATGAGTAGTATGTCGTCGACATACAATACGAGGAAGCTCACTATACTCCCAATGGCTTTGACATACACACAAGATTCATCATCGCTTCGCAGAAAGCCAAACTCTTTAACTTTCTCGTCAAAACAAAGATTCCATCTGCGAGACGCTTGTTTTAATCCATAAATGGATTTCTCAAGCTTGCATACTCTATTTGGATGCTTCGCATCGTCAAAACCCTCTGGCTGATTCATATAAACATCCTCAGCCAACTTTCCATTAAGGAAAGCGGTTTTCAAGTCCATCTTCCATATTTCATAATCATGAAACGCAGCTATTGCAAGCATTACCCTAATAGACTTTATCTTCGCAACTGGTGAGAAGGTCTCATCATAGTCAACTCCGGGAGTTTGAGTAAAGCCCTTCGCAACCAATCGCGCTTTATAAGTATGCACTTTCCCATCCATGTCCGTCTTCTTCTTGAAGATCCACTTGCACCCGACTATCTTACGATCCGGTACATTATCAACCAAATTCCAAACTTGGTTGTCGTACATGGACTGAATCTTGCTGTCCATCGCCTCTTTCCATTTTGCAGACTTTGGGCCTGCCATGGCTTCCTTGTAGCTGCTAGGTTCGTCCAAATTTACTAGTGTACTATCACTAATAAACGTATCCCCTTCAGTAGTAATATGAAATCCATACAACTGGGGTGGAACACTAACCCTAGTGGAACGTTGAAGAGGTAAGGACTCGTCAACAAGTTCAACAGGAGTTTCCTCCTCAAGTTGAGTGCCAGTGTCAGAGGTTCCTTCATCACTTTGATCTTAAATCTCTTCAAGTTCAATTTTCATCCCACTGTTTTCTTGACTTATCAATTCCCTTTCTCAGAAAACTCCTCTTCTAGCAACGAAGACAACATTGTCACTCGGTCTATAGAAAAGATAGCCAAAAGACTTATGCGGATAGCCGATGAAATAACACTTCTCACTACGAGGTTCGAGCTTGTCGTAAGTCTCTCGTCTTACGAAAGCCTCGCAACCCCAAACCTTAATATGTGCCAACGAGGGAGCCTTCCCTGTCCACATCTCGTGAGGAGTCTTGGTAACCTTCTTGGTGGGAACTAAGTTAAGGATATGGGCGACAGTCTCTAAGGCATACCCCCAGAAAGCTATTGGTAACGAAGTCTGACTCATCATAGAACGAACCATGTCCAACAAGGTCCGGTTACGTCTCTCAGCTACACCATTCAATTGTGGCGTCCTCGGAGGCGTCAATTGCGAAACAATTCTGCATTCCTTTAGATAGTCGTGAAACTCAAGACTTAGGTACTCTCCTCCTCGGTTTGACCGAAGTATCTTGATTTTCCTGCCTAGCTGATTCTCCACTTCATTCTTAAACTCTTTGAACTTTTCAAAGGTTTCCGACTTTTGCTTGATTAAGTAGATATATCCATATCTGCTATAATCATTTGTAAAAGTCACGTAGAAGCGACAAGCATCCCTTGTGGTGGATCTAAAGGGCCCACACACATCGGTGTGTATGAGATCCAATAGACCCTCAGCCCTTTCACAAGTGCCAGTAAAGGGTGACTTGGTCATCTTCCCAAGTAAACAAGACTCACATGTGTCATCGTCCCTAAGGTCGAATGACTCCAACACTCCATCCTTTTGGAGTTGGGCTATGCATTTCTTGTTGACATGGCCAAGGCGACAATGCCACAAGCATGCTTTGTCTAGACTAGTAGACAAATCGATATTTAAAACATTATTTCCAATATTATCAACAACCATCACAGATTCATAAATCCCATTACAAGGTAATGCATTGAAGTTAAAGACACCATTCAAATAAACATTAATAGAACCATTACTATTATCAAAAGAATATCTGAAACCTTGTCTAAACAACCCATGAAATGAAATAATGTTTCTTGTCATATCTGGCGAATAACAGCAATTGTTTAAATCTATCCCTAACCCATTACTCAACACTAAAGAATAAACACCGACTTTGGTCACAGGCGACGATCTTCTGTTTCCCATAATCAGGTTCATCTTTCCATGTTCCACCTCCCTACTTCTTTTTAGGCCCTGCATATCAGAACAAATGTGGTAACCACACCCTGTATCAAGAACCCATGAAGTAGCAAATGATGAGCTATTAGATTTAATAGAATACATACCTGCAAAGGTGGGCTTAATCTTCCCATCCTTTATATCTTGCAGATACTGAGGGCAGCTTCGTTTCCAATGGCCCTTTTGGTGACAATAGAAGCACTTTGCTTCCTTGGGATCGGAGGAGGGTTTAGCAGGGCCTGCTTTGGTCCCACTTGAGGAAGAACCATCACGGGGCTTCCCCTTATGGTGGCTCTTACATGGAGCCTTCCTCTTTTTACCCTTTCCTTCACCTATTTCCATCACAGGAGCGGCCACAACAGAGGAAGATGCAACAGATTTGTCTTTGAGGTTGCTCTCAGTAGTTCTCAAAAGTCCTTGGAGCTTACTCAAGGAGACCTTCTCTTTGTTCATGTGGTAGGTCATTCTGAACTGGTTGTAACAGGAGGGCAAGGAGTGGAGGATTATGTCGATAGCCAAATCCTCATCAAACTTAACATTAAGTTTGAGAAGACAATCAACATACCTCTGCATTTTCTGCAAATGAGAGGTTAGGGATTCTCCACTCCCCATCTTAGCAGTGATCATGTTAGTAATGATCTCATAACGCTCTTGCCTCGCACGCTAGTGATACATGTCCATCAAATCCTGATGCATTTCATACGGATACATGTCCTCATAGGATTTTTAGAGTTCGAGGTTCATGGTGGTCAGCATGATGCAGTGAACTTTCGTGGCATCACGCTCGTGGGCCTCAAAGGCGGCCAACTCTTCAGGAGTAGCAACATCTGGGATGATCTTTTCAAGCTTTTCATCGAGGACATATTATTTGTCCTCGTAGCATGTGATCATGCGAATATACCTCATCCACTCGTTGAAGTTTGATCCATCAAATGTCACTTTCTGACACAGGTTCATCAACGAGAATGACCCAGAAGCGTTGTTGTTGTTGTTTGCAGACATCTGAAAAACAAAGGAACAAAGTTTGATTAGAAATGAATCCCTAATTAAACACCCAAATGAGAAATTAGGGCTAGGATCCAACAACATTATTTACAACTTAGAAAGGGATGTCGTACTCTAAAAGTAAATAATTTGAAGGTAAGTGAATGTCGATTCACTAATTCTCACCATGAAAAACGAAAAGGAAATTTAGGTTTTAAATGTATTCAATACTCCTAGATCTTTGAGATTCATTGAACTCTTCAATTGCATGTTTAAATCTCGATATGCACTTCAAATTTGCGACTGGGATACCGAGGATTGCAAACAAGTTGTGAATAACCATGCGTATCAACATGGTGCACTCAATGTCTCTATCACCTAATCAATGTGCCGGTAAACCACACACGCTTCATTGATCTATGACAAACATCGAGTCACCCTTCGCTAAAAATGTCATCCCCAAAATTAGTGTGTCGGTTAACCACACGCGCTCCACCAACGTTTGACAATGGTACGAAGTGTAATTCCATGGATTAACACCATTTTCACATTTTACCCTAAAGTAACTAAGATTGGGAATTTGTAAAACATGTAGTTACTTTGTATCTTACATTATACTTTTAATGAGGAGAGGGTTGCCCTATCCTACCCGTTTGGCTATCGACCCTCCACCAGTCAAGCAAGCGGTGGGTGTGAGTGTACACCCATTAAGCGTCATTTTATAGGCAGCAACCTTATACTCACCTTATAGACTGGCTTCATAAATGAGGCCTACTAACGGTAAGACTCGCAGTTTAAGTTTTATATATATATATATATATATATATATATATATATATATATATATATATATATATTAAACTTGTAATAATATATAATAGTATAGGGTTGAATTTTAAACTTGTAAAATTCTAAGGGTTTGAAATTTAAATTATTCACAATTAAACATTTAATCACAAAATTCAAATTTCAAAACTTGAGGGCAAGTTTTGAACTTTTCAAAACAAAAGGGATCAAATAACAAATAATTTTAAATTAAACAATTAATTTCATAATTATCTATATTTGACTTAATCTTATTTTAGTCATTAGATAATTACCAAATAACTTTAAATAATCCATATTTCTCAAATAAACAACTAATATTCAAAAGATTTAAAATTATCTATTGTTATGGCAAGGATAATCATTTAACAAAGGTAAAATTCAGATTTTCACTTCAAAAAACGATTTAGGCATCAAATCCAAGACAAAACAACAACTAAATCTCGAAATATCCTCTGCCTGACGCACAAACTCGCCGAGTCAGCTCTGAACTCGCCGAGTAGGGCCAACTCGCCGAGTCCAGATACTGACTCGCCGAGTTGAGTCGGGAAAAGGCAAGAAAAACGATTTTCAGCAAACAAAACAGTTAAGCATCACATACAATTGAAACCAATCAAGGCTCTGATACCACTGATGGGTTTTATGCATAAGAACAATCCTATGTGCTCATACAAACCCTAATGCTTGGATCTAGGTTTCTCTATTGTACATGCTTTGAATCCAAGACTTACAAACCTAGATCTATCATATATATATACGAAATTATCATAAAGAAAACAGATCTAAGTGGTTTACCTCTTTCAAGTAGCTTGAATCCTTGTAATCTTCTTGATCTTGAGCTTAGAGTCACAATTGTAACTCCTCTAATGGTTCACAAACCCCACAAGCAAGAAGGCAATATGAGAGAGGGTGAGAGATGCTAGAAATCGGCCCCTAGGGTTCCTTTGGAATCAAGTGTAGCCGATTTCCATAGCCTAGGGGTCTTATTTATACTTGCAGGCTGCTAAGGTTTCAGTCTAAACCCTAATGAACAGCTTAGTCACCAAGCAGCCCAAGGAACCTTCTGGAATAAGGCCTTGGATGAAAATATGATGGATCCCCATCATAATTTCGTTCTCCCCTTAGTCCATTAGGTTCTCCAGCCCAAAACTCAACTATCATACATTTGACAGTTTATACCCCATTATTTAATTAATCTCTTTTAGTCACCAAATTAATTCCTAATTAATTTATGACTAATACCAATTAAATAAATATGATTTATTCTTTAATATATTATTCTTATAATATATCAATAAACCATAATATTCTCTCTTTCTCCTTAAATTACCTTGCCAAGTTGCTTTGGAGAAGGCAACCCAAAAGGATCATGCACAACTGGTCAAGTACATACCAAATATAGTTACGGGCTTAGACACTATTCCAACAGGAACTCATTAAGCTTCGTGCTTACAGTTTTCAGTTTTGTTTCAAGTACTTCTTCAGCGAAGGGGCAGGAGTCGGCGCGGTAGTTACACATCATACACACACCTTAGATTCCGTATTATGAGATTCCTTGGGATTGTACTCTGACATTATCACTATTTTACGATTTGGGTTTCCAGACATTATACAAAGTTTTATGAGATGTTAGGATTTGACAATATTTTCCTACGAATGATGATTAAATTAATTAATTAAAATGAAATTTTTGAATGTGAAAATTGGGTCGTTACATCTGATGTAGATGTGCTATAATCAATTTTATGCTCCTGGATTCTGAAATCAATTTTTAATTTCTGATTTACTGAAATGATGTTTCTAATTTGCTAAAATATATAGGTGTTGTTTCAGGGTAGTAATTTAAGAGGGAAAAAAGTTCTTGAACGTATTGCATAAAACTTTCTCTAAAATAGTTACGGTTTTACAAATTTGCATAAAAGAGCCAATAGGAATGAACATATTGCAAGTTCTTGACTAGTATGGATTTGTATACATCTTATGGTAGTAATTTAATAAGGTAACAAGTTGTGCACCGGATGAAATGTTTGAGAGAATATTGAAGTTTAATTTAAAACAATGTAATTTTAATGTTAATTCATTTAATATGTAAATAGTATTTAATAGTATTAAATGTTTTTATAGAAAATATAATGAATTTTATTTCAATGTTGTAAAACAAAAATTATTGAAATTTTAGTGTTGAAAAAATATTTTAATTTTGTAAAATCAGTTTATTTAAATTTTAGTCTTTTGCAGCAGCCTAGAAATGTTAAAAAACAAACAAGATTTTTGTTACAGGTTGCAGCCGTTTGGTCCACCTCTTCTGCTGCAGAGAGTTGTAAAGATGGTCTATAGACTTCAGGAATTTTCGTTTCGAAAAAACAAACGACACATAAATATCAATATAATGGAGCAGTATATGAGTATTGTAGAACTTCCGTTACACATGATGCTCTATTTTACACATGGGTGGAGCCACATAAGAACCAGGGTGGTCCAAAGCTCACCCTCAATTTTTTTCCGTTAATTTGTTATATATATTGTAACCCCGTAGATCCGGGCTAGTCAATTTAGAGATAATAGGGGTCGAAAACGACTTTTCGACAAAAGATTATTTAGAATAAATAATCTTAACCAAGTTGTAGAATATGTCTCAAGGGTTCCGTACATATAAAGACGCCGAAATCCGAGTTATAACGAAGAAGTTATGGCTCGTCGAAGTTTTTCGGCAAAACCGGCACAACATCGGGAGACGTAAATAGTGAATTTACGTTGGAGGACATTTTACTCTTGGTGATCTAAACCAAAGTTGTAGTATACATTAAACCGAGAACATCCATAAAAAGAACGCCCAAATCTGACTGCGTATGAGGAAGTTATGATTTTTCTAAAATTCGGCTTAGCAGTGCACGACCCGAAACTCGAATTTTAGTTCGAGCAGTTTTTGGCTTACGCGACCTAAATGAGAGTTTAAGATCTCATTAATAGGAACTCAACGGTAAAAATATAGACAAAAACGGAGTCCGTATGAAGGAGTTACGAATTCTTCGCGGTCATTTAACAGTCTAAACGCCTCCTACTGTTAAATTTGAGATCTGTCGAAAATTAGCCGATGGAGTCTAAATGAAAGTTTTAGATCTTGATTTTACCTATGCGTTGAAAAAAAGAACGTCGAAAACAGAGCTCGTATGCGAGAGTTATGATTTTTCTAAGTTTAAAGGCTGATACGCGATAGGGGGTGACGTGGCACCACCAGAATTGGACATGTGGCACCACCAGAAGGCTGCCACATGGCCCAACTCGGCGAGTAGGTCCTCCTACTCGGCGAGTCCATCAGGATTTCACACTATAAATAGATGTGTCGGGTTCCATTCATTCTCACACCTTTCCTCTTCCACTTTCTCTCTCTAAACTCTCTCTCTCTAGCTTCCCTTAAGCCCCTAAAGTCTAGGTAAACCCCCTAGCACCCGAAGGAAGCCCTGAGGCTCCCGAAGTCCCGAGAAAAGAGCCTTTCGGCTCGGGAACGCTGCTCCAGCGAAGCCCGGTTTTCGAGAAAACCCGTTGTAAGTGAGCTACGCCTAACCTATCTTTAGTATAGCTTATGTTTCAATATAGTGATGTTATTAGGACCTTAAAATAATTATTTGGGCTATTATTATGAGTTATATAGGGTGTTGTTTAACGCTTATATAATAATAATAACAGCTAGACTATTAATTAGTCGCGGTTAACATTAGACTAAACTCTAGTGGTAATGATACTAGGTTTTGTCGAGGAAAATTATTTTTAAGAGTAACGAAGTGCTGTCCGAGTGTCAAGTCTCCACCTAATCAAGTGAGTGCATAGTTACTTTCATCTTACACATAGATATGAATTATTTTATATAAATTACGTGCTATGTGTGCATATTATCTGAATACTTGCTGTCTATGCTGGATGAACGATTTTATACATGTTTTAAATGATTTAAACTGTATATGTATTTTATATCTACGATAATGTTGGGGTAAAACATGGGTAGATGTAATAGATGGAATATGAGTTGGATGATGAGTTTAGAGGTGTTATAGACCACGAAGGGAGGGTGAGAGGTGGACGATGTGAGAAGCCTTTTCCCAAACGATGGGCTCGTCATTCGGCAAAGTATGGATGACAACCACAGACTATTCTAGACAGTCCAGTGGAACACTAGCAGGCTCGCAACCTGTAGGTGTTGTGAACGATGTGTTCACCCGGTGTACTCTAAACCTAGGTGATCATGAAGACTTGATGCCTAAACCCTGGTGATCATGCAGACTTGATGCCTAAACCCCGGTGATCATGCAGACTTGATACCTAAACCTTGGTGATCATGCAGACTTGATGCCTAAACCCTGGCGACTATGCAGACTTAGTGCCCGTTGTGTAAACCGTGGCAACGATGGACTTCGTGCCAATTCCTTAGGAAGATCCTTAGGAATGAGTGAACGAGAAATAGCTTATTCTTAGGGTAGATCCTTAAGAATAAAGAAGATAATAGGGTTGGGTAATTGGGTTGATTGTTTGATTGTTTAAACATAATAATTATATTATTGTGGGTTGAAAACCCTATGTACTCACCAGGTTTCCCAACCTGACCGACTCAGTTTATTTATATCACATGTGTCGATATGAAGTGACATTACACTGAGAGATTAAGGAGATATAGATCACTAGTGTAAATGAATGTAAGTTCTATTTATGCTTATGTTTCTATATTGACGATGACATCCCAAACGTTTTAAAATGAATAAAATACGTTTCTTCGAAAGTGTTTTGATAACGTATTTATCGTGTTTTCTAGGAACAAATTCCGCAACTTTTTTATGAAAAGAAGTACTCTGATTTTTAACAAAGCATAAACAAAATCGGTCTTTTCTGGCTGTAGAAAATGGGGATGTCACATATATACAATTTTGTGTAAATATTGGCATGAAATTTCTTTAGTTCAACTAGTAGAAAGTTCTTTCCACCTTCAAGATAGTAGGTTCGATCCTAATTGTAAACAAAATTTTAAATATACTAATGCATTTAATTCTCCTTCATTTACATCATTACTCCAACTTAGGCTATGTTTGGCGTATTAGCTGAAAAGCTGGCTAATAGCTGAAAAGCTAGCTGTTAAATAAAAAGTTAACTGATAACTGAAAAACTAGCTGATAAAAAATGACGTTTGGTAAAACTAGCTGATAAAAAATGACGTTTGGTAAAACCAGCTGAAAAACTAGCTGAAAGATATAAAATTACATTAAAGGGCATTTAAGAGAATGTGTTTCTATAATTAATTAAGGGGTATATTTGAAAAATTTTTAAAAATATCCTAAAAAGCTAGTCTAAGTAGCTTTTTAAATAGCTAGCTTATAAGCTACTTTTTGGTTTGCCAAACACGACAATATAAAAAAGCTCGAAAAATAAATTAACTTATCAGCTAGTTGTGGCACGCCAAACACAGCCTTAGCCACTTGTTTATGTTTTCATTTTCACAATTGAACAGATCTTCCAATTCTTTAAAAAAAATCAGCTTTAGAAATTTATATATTTTGCCCCTCGTTTTTTTATAAAATTTAATTTTTCTAATTTTAATTATTTAGTTACTTTATAAGTTTTCTCATGTTACAATTCACTCCCTTAAATTTGTTTTACTTATATAAAAAAAAGTTGTATTTAAAGGGGCCCAATTTTAATTTGGCTCAAAGCCTTCAAAATTAATGTACTCTTTCTCTCTCTCTCTCTCTCTCTCTCTCTCTCTCTCTCTTTTTCTCTCTCTCTCTCTCAAACTACTGCTCTGATACCATGATTGAAAGACCCTAACTTTCGTATTTATGAAAGACCCAAACTTTCATACACGGCAATATAGTTACTCCAAAACATGCTACTTGCATATTCATAAAAACAATATTTTACATTGATAAAGAGGTTACAAACTACTGGATACAAACCGACTATTTTAAAGTGTTATATATTACATAACTTCCCAGGATTCTATAGTTTTATATATATGAGAGTGCAAAATACAATAGTTTCAAACTATTCATAAACTTCTATCGATACAATAGTTTCAAACTATTCAAAAATCTTCTACCAGTATATAACTATATTGGATGCTTATCTCCTGCAAATTTGTTAAACATTGAGAGGGTAAGCGGTGACGCTTAGTGAGTTCAATAATAGATACAATATAACGTTATGTCATATATATACTTCAATATGGCAGAAGCAAAGAGGAACAAGGAACAACAAGGGCATATGTGAATCATGTGACAAACATTACATATCAATCATTGATTTGAATTAAAGATATACAATCAATGAGACATAACAATTTCCATGCTTGATATACATCAATAAAGCTTTGGCCCAAACGGCACAGAAGATATACAACTTTGGATTAACATTTTGGTATATTTCAGGCTTAAAGCCCTGTCTAACCTTCTGCCAATACCATATAATAGAATTCATTCTCTTACGGAGACATGTTCTACATGGCCAGAGGCTACATACCAGTACCAACATGAATCTAATTCATTTCACTGATCACATGGTCAAGGAAGGGGAGTCAGCAGCGAGGACACGCGGCATCAGCAGGGCTTGGGTGCGCAGGTGGCTCGCACGTGGTTTGCGCATTCGAGGGGCTCGGTGTCGGCCTTTGATTGGACCAAGGTCTAGTCCGAGGCTTCAGACGTGGCACCCCTGCGAGGCTCGGACATGTGATAAAGGGCACGCGTCGGATTCTTAGTGGACCGGACTTCGGATGCGAGGGCAGGCGACACATCTCGCCAGCTGGCTTCGGTGACTCACCAAATTTCGGATACGTGGCGCGTTTTAAGCGAGGGTGACGTGGTCGAAGTCCACGTATGCGAGATTTCTCGGTTTTTGTGCAAAAACTCCTAAAATCCATAACTATCACATACGAGTTCCGTTTTTGACGTTCTTTATATGCACGCGTAGCTAAAATTATGCTCTACAACTTTCGTTTAGACTTCGTCGGCTAATTTTGACTTTAATTTTAATATTATTATTTTTAACAGATCGGGACAGGAAAATCCGTTAAAAATTCATAACTTATTCATCCGACGTCCATTTTCGTCAGACTTTTTACCGTTGCACTACTAATGACGAGACCTTCAATTCTCGTTTAGGTTGTGTCGGCTAAAAATCACTCGATCTAAAATTCGAGTTTTTAGCTGTCTACTGCTAAGCTGAAACTTCGAAAAATCATAACTTTCTCATACGAAGTCAGATTCAAACGGTCTTTATATGAAAGTTGATTATTTTTACGAGTTCTACAACTTTCATTTAGATTACTAAGGCTAAAAATTAGTTTATCGAAAACTAAATTTCTATGCGACAAAGTATTTTCCGGATTTATCACGGATCTTCGTTTGGTCATAACTTCTTCGTTATAACTCAGATTTCAATGAGGTTTTCGCCCAAATGTTTCTAACAAGATTATCTACAACTTTCAATAATAAAATTTTACTTATTCCAAATTTTATATTTTCGCTATTTGGCTTTTAATTGGAATCTCATAAGACTTCCAATATTTTATGAGTGATTCTAAACATAGTTTTACTTCATTTCTAGTAAAAACTATCTGTTATAACTCAACATTCAATTTCACTTAATATTTCATAATATTATTTACTTAAAACACGATTTCAAAACGTGTATGTTACACATACAATAATAAGTATGTTGTATGAGAGTCGTGGTTGTAGATAAACAAAGATGTGTCACATCTACTATGAACAAAACCAATGTGTGACATGAACATGGAAAACCTTTGAAACCATGCCCTAGGAGCCTGCTTGAGACCATAAAGATATCTTTGAAGAACACACACAAAATCTGGTCGAGTAGGATCTCGAAATCCCGGTGGTTGTTGCATGTATATAGTTTCCTGTAAGTGCCCATGAAGAAATGCATTCTTCACATCAAGTTGTCTAATAGGCCACTTGTGAGTGACAGCAATGGTAAGAACAGTGCGTATAGTAGCGAGCTTAACAACAGGGCTAAAAGTCTGATCACAATCAATACCGGGTCGCTGACTTCGCCCATTAGCAACAAGACGAGCTTTGTATCGAGATAAAGATCCATCTGCATTAAATTTCTTTTTAAACAGCCAAATACAGTTAATAACATTAGCAGCATGTGGTCTCGGAACAAGTACCTAAGTTTTGTTAAATATAAGAGCAGTATATTCTTCAGTTATTGCATTAAGCCAGTTAGGATCTTTAAAAGCTTGTAAATAGTTTTTAGGGACCGAAGAGGAGGTGTCAACATGAAGATTGAGTTTTCGAATGGGTTTAAAAATTCCTTGTTTGGCACGAGTAACCATCGGATGTTGAGACTGGGTGACACTGGATGGGAGATTGGACAACTGAGGAGTTGAAGTAGAGATATGGAAATTAAAAGGCATAGAGGAAGTAGTGGTATTTGAGAACTGAGGACTCGAAGAAGGCGAAACTGGGTGAGATGAGCTGAGAGGATGAGAGTTTGAGGTAGTGGAAGTATCCAAGGAAGGAGTGGTAGGTGTAGGATCCGAGGAGGGCTCGTGAGGAGCACCGTCCATGAATATGGGATTAGGAGTCGGAGTAGAAGAAAGAGGGTGAGGTATGTCATAGGTGTCAAGAAAGGAGTAAGATGGGGATTTATTTGGTGTCATGGATCCAAAAGGGACACGGTTTCGTCAAAAACAACATGACGGGATATGATGATTTGATTAGTGTCAAGATTAAGGCAACGATAGCCTTTATGGTTATTAGGGTAACCGAGAAAAATGCATGGGGTGGATCGTGGGGAGAGTTTGTGAGGAGCGTTGATGTGAGGAAAACAAAGACAACCAAAGATACGAAGGTGATCATAAGTAGGATTTTTGTTGTAAAGTTTATGAAAAGGCGTGTCATTGCCAAGAGTGGTGGATGGAAGGATGTTGAGAATATGGGCTGCCATATGAAGAGCTTCCGTCCAATATGTAGGAGGAAGTCTTGCCTGAAACAGGAGGGTACGAATGGTATTGTTTAAGGTGCGTAACATACGTTCAGATTTACCATTCTATTGAGAAGTGTAGGGGCATGAAAGACGCATTTTAATGCCATGTTGGGCAAAAAAGAGATGAAATTTATTGTTGTCATACTCACCTCCATTATCGCACTTAAACGTTTTAATGTCAGTTTCAAATTGTTTATTGACAAACGACCGAAAATGCATGAATTTGTCAAAAACATCAGATTTGGCACGAATGGGATAAACTCACACATAATGAGAGAAATCATCCAAAAATATGACATATTATTTAATTTCACTCAAACTTTCAATGGGAGATGTCCAAACATCAGAATGAATTAATTCAAAAGGAAACTGAGAGACAGAAGTAGACGAACTAAATGGCAATTTAACATGTTTTCCCATTTGACATGCATGACATAAAGTAGAGTCTTTGCTTGAAGAACAAGAAATAAAATGACCATTAACTAAATGTTTGAAAATATGATGACCCGGGTGACCAAGACGTTGATGCCATATAGCGGGAGTGATGGAGATGAATGCTTGAGTAGTTGGAGAAGTAACGGGGTAGAGATCACCAGTGCTATCACATCGAAGTAGAGTTTGTTTTGTGCGGAAATCCTTCACAGAAAATCCAAACGAGTCAAATTCAATGGAACAATTATTTTCACGAACAAAACGACGAACATAAATTAAATTTTTAATGATGGAAGGGGTAATTAAAACATTTTTAAGGTGCAAAGTACAATAATGATTGGAAAAAGGAAGCATGGTATCACCCATGTGAGTTAAAGGAATATAAGATCGATCACCAACTAACACAGATACAGATGAAGAACAATTACTATTTTTATCAGAAACAAACTTGAGAATACCTACAATCGTATATTATGTATATGTAATTATATTGTTTGGTGTTCGGCCCATGTGTTTGGCCCGTGTATTATTATCTTTGTAGATTGTATATATATTGAGGGTAATTAATGAAAGAAAGAAGAAGACTAATGAAAGAAAGAAGACTGAAAGAAAAGAATAAGATCAACCAGAAGAGAAGTTGTCGACATGAAGGGTTCGACTGGTAGGGTTATTTGGATCGCTCTGATACCATGAAGATTACTTGATTTTCCCGTAAAACCTTTTCATTAATTACCCTCAATATATATACAATCTGCAAAGATAATAATACACAGGCCAAACACATGGGCCGAACACCAAACAATATAATTACATATACATAATATACGATTGCTAACACTTTCAACCTTATTGCTGGTATTCGTCTCTTTTTCACATTGTTACACAATAAATAAACATGAAGAAGCATTACCAACAAATTAAACTCGAATCAATTTCTTGCCAAAAAAAATCTCAACAAATTAAATCTTGCGATTTGTAACCAAATATCTCCGATCCATATAGCTTGAACAATTCAATTATGTACTCAATTTCCCTACCAAAACAAAAGGATACAAATATATCCACGAATCAATACTGATAAGTACAAGAATCAGTCAAATTCACATGCTTGCCTAGGTGGTTTCCTCGTAATGTGACTTGGCACAAAACATGTCTATAGAACTTAGGTTTGACTAGTCTCCCCAATATGTAAGCTCTTGACCTCATCACAAACGTTAGATTAACAGGAACTATTACATTCTTGAGGTGTCCAATGGCAGCATTGAAAGGCGACACACCACCATACATTGGCAATTGATTCCCTAAAACTTGTGCTACGATCACTCTTTGGCTCTTTCTTGATTGGTAAAATTTCTTCACCTGTTTCAATCAATCATCAAAACAAATGAACAAACTGTTGAAAAGACTATATTGCCCACTCATGAAAGTCACGTGACAAAGGGATGACAGGGGGTTTCACATTTCATTTTCAATGTGGGGCCCATTAGCTACAGTGTAATAAAACTTAAGGGCCCTAAAATGTCTAGAAAATTGTACCTCTATCTATCACATGAATCAAAACTTGCAACAATCTGCTGCCTTTGGAATGTGACTTCACTTTCTTGAATCTATAATCAATAATACTACGTACCCCCCGAAGCATATATTCTTATTAAATACAACAATGTTGACCACAGGGTGGTGCCCATTACATTTCGATATAATTGAAATGAATGCTTTTGTGCTTTTTATGCAAGATTAATAAATAAATAAAAAAAGGTACATCAAACATAACTTTAGTTTTTTATGTCTACTCTTTATCCTATTTCAACTAGTTTAAAAGATTAAAAGCTTTAAAGTTATGTGACTTATGTCCAAAGTCATCAAGAACCTGTAACAAAATTGCATTAATTACAAGTGCCCGTACCATCAAGATTCTTGTTATGGGTAAAAACTTAGGTTGTAGTGAAAGTCCAATCGTATAAAGAGAATCAAGAATGTACAACTAAAGTTACACAAATAACAAGCTCACACTGCATGCACTCATGATTCTAGTGTTGGGAAAATCCTTCAAGTTGTAGTAATCATGAACATGACATCATGCCACGTAGGCATATAACAAATATATTATACAACAAGCCGATCAGATTTGTTGAAAAAGAGCATGTAGTTGGCTCTTTTACACTAATCTTTAAAGGAAATATGAAAATGTGCAAATATTATATTCTCAAAGTTCTAATCTTTAAACTTTTCCTTTTAATAACTTTAAATCCTTTATAACCTTTAAGATGGTAGATCAAACCTGAATCTAAAGTGTTGGATAAAATTTAGTGCATGATGATATAATCCATAATTTTTTTAAAATAAAAAGAAAAGTAAATATAAGAAGAATCCATTGATGAATTGAACTAACTTACATGGCCGGAAGCAAGCTTGAGTTGATAATAATGGATTTCGAGAGGAGTGACGGTGACATGGACGCCAAAGAAAGTCGCCGGATTCCGGTAAAAGATCCTGACCGTTGAATTCAAAGTTAACATATCCGTTGGTACTCCGGTCGCATCCATCCCAGATTGGACATTAAAGTTATCAAACACAATGCTCTGCACAACAGAAAAGAAAAGCACCCAAATTATTAATGACAAGTCTTTCATATTTAAATTCTGATTAAAGCTGCTACTGTTGACAGAAAGTAACGAGTGAAACTGAAGAGTCAAATCACTGAGTTAACTCAGACGTTAAGAATCCTACGTCCGAGTCAACTCAAATTTGACATAAAACTTGTAAATGAAGAACTTTGTTAACCCGGAATTCTACCAAATGGGAACCTTTTTTTCCATTGTTGACAACGTAAAAGATAACCCATAACTAAAGTCAACAAAGACCCGTTATCATATTACAGCTCCTCAACCGAGTTGACTCAATAGGTATAGTTAGTAACCTAAGAAACGAACTCAAACGATTCAACTTCATAATGTTAAAAACAACACTCTATGAAGTATGAAGTGTAGTTCGAGGAGATCAAAATTCGCACCTTAACGAAAATCTTGGGTTTGTAGGGAACGCTAGCAGCCCATAAAATCAAAGAGAAGATCGTAAACAAGACGACGAATGACAACAGGAACCAAACGATGTAAAACCTCAGAGGAATCCCACCAGTTTTTTCATCGTCGTCGTCCTCCTCCTCCTCCAAATCACCATTCTCAATCCTCTTCCATGGAGAGAGAGCTCTGCCACCGTTGCCATGGTGGTGGGCCCTTACGACGGCGTTCTTGAGGGAGGCGGAAAACGTTCTGGAAGTGGAAGATTCACGGGAATGGTGAATGGGAGAACAGTGGTAGTGTGCGGGGTGACCCGGAGACCCGAATGGGCTGGACCCGTATGACATCTTGTCGTTGCCATCGTGGTTGGATGGGCTCTGGACGTAGTAGAGCGGCCGGCGAGGTGATCGCGGCGGCGATAGAGCTTCAACACTGGTCAAATCAGAGTCAGATTTCACATGCATTGTGGCACCCATAGATCAAATTATGACATACAAAATCGATTAGAAGACAAAGGGTTTTGTTTGAAATAAACGAGACACGGCTTCCCTCTCGAATGGTTTTCTTAAAGCTCGTGCCAACGTTTTTCGGGATGAAAATGGGGTTCGTGTTTTGTTTTCTACTATTCTTTATAAGCCCATCGATTTTAGTTTAATACTAATATTTAATATTTATCTTTATGTTTTTATAAGCAAAAATATATTGTTTTATTTGACAAATATTTAGAGCGTAAACTTATTAATTGCAACTTTACATATACAAATGAAATTTAAAAAAAAAAAAGAAAAAAAAAATCAAATTAGTGTCTTGTAATAATGTTATCGTTTGTCCAACAACATTTATTTTTCAAAGGGAACGCTATCCATCTATTTAAGTTATTTATTCTTTATCTTTAATTCGTTGATATACCTGCCTAGTATAAAGGGATTGCGGTTCATTTCCTTTGTATTTATATCATTGTTGGTTGCATAATAAATTACTTGTGACATTACAAATTATCCTCTTACTCATTTACATGTGTCATGTTAATATTCTAAAATATCATTAAATTTACACACGATTTTATTGTATAGAAAGATATGTACGCCTTGTTCCCCAGTTTTTTTGTAAATTCATCAAAGGAAAGGGAAGGAAAATTTTGACCAAAAGAAAGGGAGGGGGAGGAAAATATTCATTATACCATGTTCCCGAGTTCGAAGGAAATGAAAAGAAATAAGAGGAAAATTTTATGTTTTCGTGTTCCCGAGTTAGGAGGAAAAAGAAAATAAAACTTGAAATTTTTCATCCCCTCACTTTCTTCCCAAATCCGCCCAATTTGGGAGGAAAATTTGGAAAGAAAATATGACTCCAAAATCTTTCCCCTCCCTTCACTTTCCTTCCATTAATGAAACTCGGGAACACGATTTTCCTTCGATACCCCTCACTTTCTCTCCGTATCCTCCAATTTCCCTCCTTAAGTAGAACTCGGGAACAAGGTGGTAGGAACAAAAAGTAGGAGGATAATTAATTTTTCCAAATTGAAACTATGCACAAATCTACCAATGTCAGATGCACGTAAATTATACACTTACATATCCAAATTAAGGAGAACGGTCACAAACTCAACAAATGGAGAATTTCCTCTTAGCCTAGAACAAGATTAGGTTTGTTAATGGAAGCATCAAGAGAATAAGGACACGAGAAGCATACATGGAAATGATGCGACACAATGATAAAGGGATGCTCACCATGTTTGCGACATGCAAACATGTGCTAGGGTCCGCAATAGTAATAGTAGTCAATATTTGGGTAAACGTTATTGGACATCCAACATAATAAGTCAAATATCCATGGCGCAGGTCATAACCCGATGTGGAATACACATGAGGATGGATGTTGCATACTTTGTCCCATAAATCCATAATTTAGTTAATTAGAAAACATATACAAAATACCATAAAAACTTTTGACTTAACCGACGAATGATGATTTATATATCATTTTCTACAAATAATTTGTATGGAATTTATTACAGAAATCTATGAAAACAAATAAGATAAGAAATTGACAGAGTATACAACAAATAGATTGTTTCTTAGGATACAACAAATAGAAAATGTTCTTCTATACTGTCCCGAACCTAGCAAAGTCGGATATTACCTTGGTACAAGCAAGAAAACACAGTAATAGAAAGGGGAGATTAGAAGTTTCAACTACGGTTTTTTGTCTTAAAATGGTTGGAGAGGAAGTGTATTTATACACCAACTTTATAACCGACAAATATTTAATTATGTTTTTAATGGGTTTTAAATTTAAATTTTCAGTTGCATAAAAAAAATATTTTGCAAAAGGTCTTAAGTTTTTTTGATCAATCAACAGTGCATTTGCATTCACAAGACACTTGTTTATCATGATATTACAACTCGAAACAGCTATTCTATACCGCTCGATCTAGCAAAGCCCATATATTATTTCGGTAGAAGCAAGAAAGCACAACAAATGAGGAGATTAAGGATTTTAACTTTGATTTTTGAGAAAATAACAAAAATAGCCATTTACACTAATGGCATTACAAAAATAATCAAAAAAAATCGAAATTACAAAATTAGCCAACGATTTCGCAGATAGAGATATCACATCTGCGAAATGAGCTTCTCATCTGCGAAAGTACAAGCACCTAAAGCACAGCACAGTTGTGCTTTAGGTGCTTGTACTTTCACAGGTGCTTTTAATTTTTGTTTTTTTATATTTTTGCTGTATATATAGGGGTAATTTCGCAGATGGAATAGGTCCATCTGTGATTTACTCTCACTCTATCTGCGAAATCGTGGTATTTTTTGTATATATATATATATATATATATATATATATATATATATATATATATTTTAAGTTTGACTATGAAATGAATTGGTTTGACTACGAAATCATGTTGCTATATAAAAAATTTTATAGAAAAAATATCATTTTGGTTGTTATTTGTTTAGGAACTCTCTCTCTACAATTTGCTCAAAAAATGATTGAATATTTGGTTTGTCTTGTAACCGGTGGGAGATGGCAAGTTAATGGAACTAATCTGGAATACATATGTCCACAGGGAGGTATTTCTGAACTTGCTTTGATATTTTCTGAGTATATTAGTTATAGTGATTTTGTATCTTTGGTAAGAAGCAAAATTGGTTTGTTAGACAAATATAGAATTAGTCTTCGTTTCCACCATCCTGAATTAAATTATTATATAGCTATAGTTGAAGACATGGATGTTAGAATGTTGATAAACGTAATCAAATGTAGTGGAGGAAGGGCTGTGAAAGTGTTTGTGGTGGTTGATGAAGTTGAGGAGGTTAATGGGGGTGGTGAAATTGGAAACCAGCTTGTTAGTAATTTATGCAGTTATAAAGGGAGCAACGATCCGATAGGTACTTTCAATACTCCTAGTGTACCTCAGTTTCACAGTGTTGCTGAAAATGTTAATGTTAGTTATTCATCTATTCACTATGTGGATCTCGAGAATTACAAGTCTGTTGGTGATGATGATGTTGGTACATATCTTAATCATGTGGGTGGTCGTTGTCATGATGTTGCCGAACAAGAAGTTAAACTTATGAATAGGCGTGTGGTAGATAAAACTAAAAAGAAAAAAATTCAAGTAAAAAAAATGAAAAAAATCATGTTTACAGGCATTATGTTGATGTTGGTGATGTATGTTTAGATATAACCGAGCTACAAAGCAATTCCGATAGAGATGAGTTGGGTGATGAAGTTAAAGCTAAGTTTCCCGATTACCTTTTTCACGGTATGCCCCCTGTACCAGCATGGCCAGTTGATATTAATGAAGATATCCCAACACAGATGGTAGACATGAATCTTCAAAAGATTCAATGTGAGAGTATATTTAAGAACAAAGAACTTTTAAAGCGGTGTATTGGTAAAAAATGTCTTCGAGAAGGTTTCCATACGAGGACAAGTAGATCCACCAAATCAAGGTATGAAGTTGTGTGTGTTTTGAAAAATTGTTCTTGGTTACTAAGAGCAAAAGCAATTAAAAATTCTGATGAACTTTTCCAAGTGAATAAATTTGTTGATGTACACACATGTTCTTCAACATTGTTGCAACCTAATCATCGACAAGCAAACAAATATGTTTTGGGTGAATATGTTGCTGATGTTTTGGCTGAAGACTATAGTAGAGTTTATCGGGGAAAAGAAATTGTTAATGATATGAATGCTCAATTGAATATCAATATCTCATACCATCAGGCATGGCGTGCGAAGCAATATGCATTGTTGTCGTTAAGGGGTACGAAAGAGGATTCTTTTACCAAACTTTCGGCGTATTGTCACAACTTGGCCAAACATAATTCGGGTACTGTCACACATATTAAAACAGATGCTGATGATCGCTTTGAGTTTTTGTACGTCGCACTCGGTTGCTCGGTTAGTATTATCATATCCTAATTTAATTTTTTAATATTTATTTTGGTGTATTTGAATAGATATACAATGTATTGTAGGTACGCACTTTTGTCAATTTTTGTAAGCCGACCCTAGTAGTAGATGGAGCTCACCTAAAGGGCGAGTTCAAAGGTACCATGTTACTTGCAGTTACTAAGGACGGACAAAACCAAATATTACCGGTTGCATATGGTATATGCAAAAATGAGTGTACCGATTCTTGGACATGGTTTTTTCAAAAACTACATGATTGCATAGGAAATATGCAGGAGCTTACAATTATATCTGATAGGTCTCCATCTATAGCAACATCCGTTGCCAACATTTTTCCTCACGCTCATCATGGAATATGTGGTGTCCATTTGTATTTCAACATAGTATCTAGATTCGGCAAGAGTAAGACGGTTAAAGGAATTTTTTGGGAGGCGTGTAGGGCGTACACAGTTGATGCTTTTGATGCTGCCATGGATGTTATGAAAAAGACAAAAGAACCAGTATGGGAGTACTTAAAAAGTATAAATCCAGAAACCTGGTCAAGGGCACATTTTAAAGGGAACCGATACAATCTTATGTCGTTCAACACTTATGTTGATCGATACAATACAATCTTATGTCGTTCAACACTTATGCGGAGTCTATAAATGCATTATCTAGACACGCACGTAAGGTGCCAATACTTATGTTGATCGATTTTCTTCGTGCTACAATGCAACAATGGTGGTTTCAAAGACGTAACTTTGCAGGTATTAAGTAAATTTGTAATATTAATGTTTTATTAGTTTTGATGTTATTGATCTTAACTTCTTCATTTTGGCTGTTTTTTTAGCGGAAGCAACAACAACACTTACCCCTTGGGCGGATGAAGTTGTAAAAGAAAACAAGAAAACTTTTACCAAATGGGATGTTCGCATGATCTCAAATACGAAATGCGAGGTCAAAAAGGGGGCACAAAATGTGATTGTTGATTTTCAACATATGACATGTACATGTAGGCATTGGCAACTTGATGGGATGCCTTGTGGTCATGTCATAAGATGTTTAACAGTGAACAATTACCAAGACTGCTCGAGGTTTGCATTAAATGCTTACCTTACCGAAACACTGAGGAAAACATATGAGGAATCAATAAACCCTCTGCCGAAGCCATCCGAATGGGAGATCCCCGATGATTTGATGATTGTTAAGCCACCTATAATAGATAAACGTCAGCCAGGCAGGCCAAGAAACACAGACCGCATTCCATCCCAAGGTGAAACAATTTCAACGTATTTATAACGAGTTAGATAACGAACATGCAAATACGGATGAAGACATTCTACGGCAGGTGGCTTTGGAACTATACCGTTTTGAGTATGATGGTAGCGAGTTTACCCACTTAGATGCATGGAATCTTTTAAAGAATGTCCCTTATTTTTAATATGCATGTTGGTTAAGTTAATTGTTTTTCGTTATTTAAGTTGCTTGTTGTTGTATGTGTGTAGTCGTTACTATTTAATAAACGTCCATTTCTTTTAATGTATGTTGTTTCCTCGATAGCCAATACATAGAACGCCATAAAATATAAATGGGGTACATAAATAACTAATACATAATACGACATAAAATATAAATTGGGTACATGGATAACTAATACGTAACACAACACTAAAATAAAAACGGGGTACATAAAAAACTAATACATAATACTACATAAAACATAAAGGTGCTACATGAATAACTACTGCATTGAGGGAGGTAACAGGACCACCGTTTCATTTGGTATTTCCCAATGCACATGTGATGGTATAGTATTCACCAACTCAGATCCATATGCAAGTCGATACACATAATTAGAGAACTTGTAATCAAACATTCTGTGAATGGACTCAGATGTACGGGTTCTTAGACATGCTATAGCATGGCCACATGGTATACCGCTTTTTGCCATTTACCACAACTACATACCCTTCGTTCAAGTTGTATGTTGCTGGTGGCAAAATTGTCATCGACTTCAAATGTATCCCCATACAAACGTTTTGCATTACAGTTATAAGACTTGTCGAGACATTTTTGAACCTTACTCTCAACGTAAGGGGTCAACCCACCAGACAACCTCCCTGTAAAATTTGATATTTTAATAAAAATAGTAGCACAATAAAAAAAAACTAAATATAACAATCTCCCTTACCCGCCACTTCGGCCCGTTCAGCATACTTTGATTGTATCGACGTGGTGGTTAACTCAATTATCGTTGTTATAGGAAACTCACGTGTGGATATAATTTGCAAAATTTCAGGGACGTCAATTGATTTAACATTGTAACGTATTTTTGGGAAAAATGCTCTTGTCCATTTTGAAATCGGTATATCGTCAAGCCAGTAAATTGCACTCATAAGCAAGGTGCAAAAAGGTGGTTTCCTACATGTACTTTGCAACCTTTCCAAACACAAGTAAAAATCATCAACGCTATATGCATTACATGACTTCCAAAACAACGATTCGACTTCCGTATTGTTATGTCCGACAGACTCACGTATCTTTCGAGCTATATCCTTAGGAAGATTGTTTTACGTTTGCCCATATTTGGTATCATGTTGTTAACGTCATTCAAATTTAAACCCTCGTGTTTACATCACAAAAAATTATTTTCTTACTGTCAATGTTAATTTTAACAGGGACCAAA
Organism: Lactuca serriola; assembly: GCF_051521515.1. Lineage (NCBI taxonomy): Eukaryota > Viridiplantae > Streptophyta > Magnoliopsida > Asterales > Asteraceae > Lactuca > Lactuca serriola. Next base: position 63,844,465 of record NC_136410.1, on the reverse strand, counting down.
ATGTGGGTTTATCAGTTGGGTTGATGAAGAGAAGGACCAATCATCTATGGTAATAGCTAAAGTAGCTAACTCTAATAAGCTTTTTCAATCAGAAAATAAGAAGTTAAAGATAGCGTTGGTTTGTAGTTGAGTGTTGTTCTTGGCAGTTCTTGTTTACAAGTTGTAAGCTTTTCAATATTGTTTTTATGGTTTTGAAGTTGTTAGGTCAATAAATTGTTGTATTTGTAACGTTAAAACAAATGTTGTAGTCGTTCTTATGTTGTATGTATTGATAAGTAATTAGTAGGTCATTAATTTGTTGTAATTGTCGTAACGTTATATTTTTTGCCATCCGTTGAGTAAACTGTAAAAATAAACTAATAATCAAATCCAACATTAATTTATATATACAATTATATAATCCAACTACATAGGACCAAGACTAGACCCCCAAATAATTTTTGCCATCCGTAGACGGAACTCTAAAGTTGCGTTCTTTGGGTCAATAAGAACACGTATTGGTTGACCTGAAACGAATTGCTCCATAAACATACAAACAAAAACACCGCAATCACCCAAATGACTACTTTGTTGGGGAACATTTTCTTCATAAATGAATTGCATATTCAATGGAAACCTTGGGATGTTCCTCCGGGCCCAATACTTAATCTTGTCCAAATAATTTGCCACCCGACGTTCAAATTTGGAAAAGATTCCTTCAGATTTGAATTTTTCATAAGCCCCTCTACCAAGACTGTCATAAATATGCACTTCCATTGACGCTAATCGTAGTTCCCCAAATAGCCAATGATTAGGGGATGAATGAATCGGCAATAACACCTGTATAAGGATAAGAAAATAAAATTATGTTTATTTACATCACAATACAAAAACATAACAAAAAAAACGATATTATTTTCAATATAAACAATTAAGTTTACCGTATCAACATCCCACCAAGCAACCATGAAGTTGGGGTACGTAGCAATACCAGCCATAAACGCCCTCCAGTCATGTCCTTCTTCCAAAGCATGAGAAACAAAAAAATTTGGAGACATTATTGTATGTCGGTCGCTCTCAAACCGTCTCTCCATCAATAGTCGGTACCAAATGGTTATATGCTGCACACATGATAGTTTTGTTATTGACTAAAAAACAATTAACTTTTAAAATAATTAATTAACAATTAATTTACCGCTGACTCCAACCATTCGTCGTGTGTATGCCCAAACAATGAGCTCCAAAAATCTCTATCTAACATGAAATTAAACAAACGATGTTGGACATCATATGAATGAAATATATAATTTTGGATGACAACCTCACCGCCTGCTACGTAAGGTTGCATGCGCAACATGGAGAAGTCATGAGCAACACCAAAAACTGGAGGAGGAACGGGGCTTGTTGATTTGATATCAACCTTTTTTTTTGTTCTTCTTTTTTGCTTCGGTGTCGTGTGCAACTAAAAACAATATTCAAATGTTTAAATCTATATCTTTCAGATAATTCACATAAACATAAAATCATCAGTTTATAAATAAAACGACTACCTCGGTGTAAGGAGGGCACAAATATTGTGATGATTTTCGAGTCCTTGGTTTATCGGGTGTAACTTATTTGCCATCATAATCATCAAAATAATCTACAATTCCCGTTATTATTAGTTCGTCTTCGTCCGACACATCATCATCAAATTTGTTCCCCGCATTGTCATTCCTCTCCTCCCACTCCTACATTAAAAATAAAACTTTATACTTAATAACGAAATACACATAATTTAATAAGCAATAATATCTAATTAAATAAATGATTTAATCTACTAAAAACAAAATATTTATATTAATGTAACTATAAGAACCTCTTTAACTTCACTATAATCATTTACATCAAACACATCATCATCAAATTTGTTCCCCGCATACTCATTCCTCTCCTCCAACACCTACATTAAAAATATAACTTTTTACTTAATAACGAAAGACACTTTATTAAAAAGTAATTATTAAAACCGTAAAGGTAATATCTATAACAACCTTGTCGTCTTGAATATCACCAAAAACATTTTCAGTTGTATTGTTTTTATTCATCACTTCATCTTGCACAACCTATATTTTCAAATATAAAATATGAACACAGGTATTCATATATGTTAATAAAATTTAAAAAATAATGTAGCGTGTAACTAACCTGTTCATCATATTTTCTTTGTGACACTATCGGATCATCAAAACTAATGTCGTTCCAAAATTGTTCAGTATTCACTTCTTCAACAAAAACCTCTGTAGGTTGTCGGTTCATAAACACATGCTGCTCTAGTGCATGTAGCCGTTTCAACACCTCGTCTAGGTTGTGTTTCTCACTGCCCCGACCTCTACCATGAGAGCGACCACTGGACGACATACTAGACGAAGATTCGTCTTGTCTCCTAAAATGGTCTCGTACTAGGGATGGAACTGCTTTCCCTTCACCATATACATACTCTTGAAATGACATATAATAACAAGATGTCATCTCACCATCACCCGGTAACATGTTTTGTCTTGGTGGTTGCCCCTCCTAAAAAATTAAACATATTAAAAATGCATATAAAAGTATAATAATCAAGTTTATTAATAATAAACGAAATATTTTTAAACATGCATCTTTGACCAAATCTTGTTCACGTCAACCCATTTCAATTTTTTTGTTCCACTCCATCGTTTCATCCGAGGCAAGTCTTTATTTTTTCTCGATGCAAATCCACATGCACGAACAGCCGGAATCATCTCATATATTCATATCTATAATTTTTTACAATTACAGTAATAAAAGTTAAAATTAAAATAAAAAACATAACAATAAAACAATTTAAATATAAGAAAATTTTTATACCCTTATTGGAGTCGTAAATCCTGAGACGGAGTACTTTAAAGTTTGATCACGCTCAGAAAGTGATAAATAATTATGTATTTTGTTCCATGTATCCTCAATGTCAACATAAGTAAAATCCCAGAGAGAGCTACCCCAAGCGAAGCTAACAAAACAAAAAAACAAAATTGGTTATTATATAAATTATAACTTTAATAAAATAGAACTTTTAACGTAAACAAAATATACCTGTTCCAGAGATCCAAATTCTCAGCCAAAAAAAACCAATCTTGTGGCACCCGATCATTAACTTCTTTACCCAAAAAACCTTCACACAAAATGTATATCAAACATATTCTAACTGCATCAACGTCGTCAAGTGCTAGGAATGTTCGATTTAAAATTAAACGTTTCAGGTCGCCGATTTTCACCGAACTATTAGTATGGTCCGGAAATAGCCGTTCACGCAATAAACATCTTTTTTTACTGCTTAATAATTTTTCCAACCCTTTTCTCCCAATGTTTTTTGGATACTCCCCAAAATTGAAGCCGGTAATCAAACAAAACTCTTCCGGCCCATAAACCATTTTCGTATTGCCTGCTCGAAAATATAATCGTTTTATTCCATCTGGAGATAAAACAGGGTCCGGCCGGATCTGATGAAGGAACATTTTATGAAACAATAATGTGTCCCCTTGTATACGAGGGACATCAATAAAATAACCAAATACGGTATCTCTGAAAATGGCACGTCTGGCATCATCTAAAACTTCAAATACTTCTCATATGTTACCGCCTGAGCCTTTTAAGTTCGCAAAGGCTTTCATATTGATAAAACTTAAATCATGCTGCAAAAAAAACACAAAAACAAATTAGAGAACTAAAAAATATTTTGTTTTTAAAATATATGATTACGAACTGCAATAAGTACATAAACAATTAGTAATGCAAATACAATTTCTTAATTACTAATATATATATTTCCGATAAAAAAAAACAATAACATAGACATATATAAACAATTTTCCAAGTTATACAACAAATATATTTACGATAAAAAACAATATCATACATAATTATATAAACATTTTATTAAACAAATTTTCAACTTAAACAAATTTTCAACTTAAACGACAAATATATAAACAATTTTTATCTTTCTAATTAAAACTAACATTTTATAACCATATAAACAAACAATTTTTCAAATAAAACGACAACCAAATTAACAATTTCGCAAGTTATACGACAACTTTATACAAATTTTCAACTTATACGACAAACACAAACAATTTCTAACAATATATATACAACAATTTCTAACAATGTTTACTATTTTGCACATACTATAATTTAACTATTTTTCACTTTATACAAACAATTATACGATAAGAATATACAAGTTTTCAGGTTATACAACAACTAAACAAACAACAAAAATAACAAATTGTAAACATTATCTACGCAGTCTCTACTTGTACATTCAAACAAACACTAACAAAATAGCATTTAAACTTCAAGTATACTAAAGAAATATTAAAATTATCAAACACAACAAAATTACCCTTTTTTAACACTAAATAATACAACAAATGATTAAAAGAGTTAAAATCTAACCATATTTGCGGGATTGTTGACATAATCCTCCATTTTCTTCAAAAACTAGCCAAAATTCCGAGAGAAGCCCAAAGATAGAGAGAGTTTTTATGTAGAGAAGGGTGAAAATGGAGAAAAAAAACGTTTATATAGTCAAAAACAAGGGTATTTCGCAGATGAGGCTCAATTTCGCAGATGAAGCTTCTTATCTGCGAAAGTACAAGCACCTAAAGCACAGCTGTGCTTTAGGTGCTTATACTTTCGCAAATGAGAAGCTCATTTCGCAGATGGGGCATCTTCATCTGTGAAATCGTTGGCTATGTTTGTAATTTCGATTTTTTTTTGCTATTTTTGTAATGCCATTAGTGTAAATGGCTATTTTTGTAAATTTCTCTTGATTTTTTTGTGTCTTAAAATGGGTGGAGTCGTGGAGATGAGATATATTTATATAGCAATTTTGTACATTCAGTTACATAATATTTTTCAAAAAGGTCCCTAAACTTTTTGGTCAACCATGGTGTATGCTTGATTGCATAAGTTCAATCAAGACATTCATGTAGGCATGTTATCCGGGCCGGAACCGAACCGAACCGATCTGAACCCGAATAAACCGAAAACCGAATAAGAGTAATTATATGAACCGAAAACCGAATAAGAGTAATTATATGAACCGAAAACCGAACCAAATAAGCAATACGGGTTCGGTTTGGTTCGGGTATTATTTGGTTCGGTTCCGGCCCGAATAACTCAAATAACATGCACAAGATGATTAAGGAGCCGAATAACCCAAATAACATTTACAATGTGATTATAAATATTGTATTTTGTATGACTTTTGTAGCTTATGATAAACATAAATAACACGGATTAACTATTATTGATATATAAAATGTAAAATCCAACCACCACATTCTTAAGATATATTACATCCGTCCAAAATTGATAGTCCACTTTTGAATTTTGAAGTTTTTTTTCTTCAATTTTGACCTTAAATATTTTTGTTTTTTATAGATAATACTTGATGCAAAATATATGAATGAATTGTATTTTAAATGTTTTTTTCATTGTTATAAGTTTTATCAAGTAATATATAATACAAGTAAAAATATTTAAAGTCAAAGACTTAAAAAGTCAAAAGTGGAATATCAATTTGGGACGGAAGGAGTAGTTATTACGTGAGTATTTTGGGTAACGATTAATAGAACACAAGACCGAATAAGCAATCGTGCAAGTGGAAAAAAATGTGAACTTTCATATTCGGTTCGGTCCTTTTGGACCGAATAAGCCTTTATTTGGGTAACCCGGACCGAATAACCCGAAAACCGAATAAGTCTTATATAGATACCCGAAAACCGAATCAAATTGCTTATTCGGGTCTAATTCGGTTCGGTTCGGTTCGATTTTCGGTTCGATTCGGGTTTTCGGGCCAAATTCTCATCCCTACATTCATGTTCCATAAATCTTATAAGGCTAAAGAGTTTTTCAATAATCTCACTTCCTTTTCTTTTTTCCAACCATGTGGGATTGCTAAAAATTGACTTATCATTTTATGCTCGATTATTTCAACTACATCACTGTAAGGATCAATTTCTCATTCATCGAAATTCAGTTTTGGCACATAACATACCAAAATAAATTATCAAGGAGGAGAACATAAACATTTTACCATTTGTCCATTTTAATGATGTTTATGGTTCGAAATTCATATTTTAAAAAAAAAAAAAAAAAACATATTTGAAATTTGGTTAAATCCATTTTTCCAACATAATTTTAAAAAAAAAAATGTTTTATCTTTACAAACCACTACACGTAAATCCATTTTTTATTATTACGCTTTCAAAAAAAAACCATCACACGTAATCTTTTAATATCAAATGTCACACATAACTCGTGTAATTACATGACTAAATTAACAAATAAGGCCATTAGAATGTTACGTATAAATTACAATCATGATTTATAAAAGTGTTTTGCCCAGCACTTTTATTCTATCAGTAAAATTGCATTTTACACAAAAACATATTAATTTCATGATATTTAATTGTGCTCAGAATATTAGTACAAAAATACAATAACAATACAATATATACGTAACGTCTCATTTTCACCACTATAAAAAAAAAGTTGATTTTATTAAAATAAAATTTTCCAATCATAAGTCCATTATTAAGAAAACCTTTGATTCCAAAATACATTTATTAAAAATCATAGTAATATAAAAGATGCGAAATACTCAATGTTGCTGATGAGTGTGTACAATTTCGTCTTCGTCTTTCCATGATCACCGATAAAACCTGAAAAATATAAACAACCGGTAAACACAAAGTTCAGTGAGTTTTTTCCCAAAATATCACATACGATAAACATACAAGCACGTATAACGGCCCACAATCATCGGCTTGGAATGCCCAGACCCAATCAGTTATCAGACTGGAATGCCAACATGCAACAGGTCTAATCATCCATCGGGCTGAAATACCCAGGGTTTGTTTCCTGCCGCCTCAACCCAACTGCTCTTCCCGAGTATCCGTGTCTACGGCTTACAGCCGCCCGCATTGACTATCTTGGCCTACAGCACAAAGCGGAACCGCCTCAACCCACTACCACCATATATTGACATATAAATAATTAAGGAAATAAGCAAACAATACATGCAAAAAACAATCATATAACTCACTAAAGCCTACTAGTCCTCCCATCTCACAATGTACCGCTACCAGCTAACCTCCATGAAATACGTAACCATAAGTAATCAGAGTGAGATTGCCACCCGAACAGATAATCCTACTATAGAACCACAATCAAATAAGGAACATACAAGAAAGTCTATATTAAGAGTTCTTAGGTGTAACGTCCGCAGATTCGGGCTGGTCAATTTAGAGATAATAAGCGTTAAAAATTACTTTTCGATAGAATATTATTTAGAGTAAATAATCTTATACAATTTATAGTCACAAGGATTCCGTACATATAAAGAAGCTGAAATCTAACTTATAACAAAGAAGTTATGACCCGTCGAAGTTTTGCGACAAAACCGGCACAACATCGTGTATCGTAAAAAATGAATTTTCGATAAACTACTTTTTAGCTTTAGAGATCTAAAAGAAAGTCATAGTACATGTTAAACTGAGAACGTACAAAAAAACATCCAAATTAGACTTCGTTTGAGGAAGTTATGATTTTTCTAAGATTTAGCATAGCAGTGCACAACCCGTAAATCGAATTTTAGATCGATCGATTTTTAGCCGACATAACCTAAATGATAATTGAATATCTCATTAATAGGAGCTCAACGATATAAAGACAGTCGAAATCAGACGTCGGATGACAAAGTTATGAATTTTTAACGAACTTTAATTGTCTAAGCCTGTTAAAATATAACTTTAAAAATAAATCAAACTTAGCCAACGGATTCTAAACAAAAGTTGTAGATCCCGTGGATACCTACGTGTGTATATAAAGAACGTCAAAAACGGAGCTCGTATGCAAAAATTACAAATTTTAGAAGATAATTAGTTTTTTGAATAACCATGAGGTGACACGTGGCACGGTCTGAGTCACTGCTTCCTCACCACGACTTGGCACTAGATGATGATATCTGGCCTCGAACGCCCAACATTCAGCAAAGGAATGCCCCACGTTTGCACCGGACTCAACCTATAAATATAGGCGCAAATCTCTCATTTTCTTCACACCTTTCCAATTCTATTCTCACATTTACTCCCAAACCCTCTAGGCTTTTCCCTAGCACCTCCTAGGTGTTAGAAGCGAGTCCCGAAGCACCGTAAAGCCCGAGAAGAAAAGCTTTCGGCTCAGAAGTTTTGTCCGCGTAGAGCTCAATTCCTCGCTAAACCCCCTTGTTTCATCGAAGGAATATAAAATTGTTAGAAGCGAAGCGTTGCCCGAGTTTGGAGTCATCACTTTAACAAGTGAGTGCATAGTTACTTTCATCTTACACATAGATATGAAGTATTTAATATATATTACATGTTATATGTTCCAATTATCTATGTTCTTGATACCTATGTTGGATGAGCAATTTATACACGTTTTACTTCATTTAAACTGTATATGTATTTTTATACCTATAAATATTGGGTAAAGATGAGTAGATGAAAAATGAGATGAATGATGAGATATGAAAGATGAAAGATGATATAGATGATGAGAGGTGAAAGATGATGAGAAAACTTGACCTTAACGATGATCCAGTAATCTAGCAGAGTATAGATAATGACCACAGACTATTCTAAACAGTCTAGTGGAACATTAGTAGGCTCGCAACCTGTAGGTGCTTTTGAACTATGTGTTTACCAGATGTACTCTAAAAATCTTGGCAATTGCGCCTAAAGGATAAAACTGACAGTTGTGCCTAATAGATAATATCATAATCTTGGTAGTTGCGCCTAAAGGATAATATTGGCAGTTGTGCCTAATAGATAACATTGGCAGCTATGGACTTCCCTGCTAGATAAACCATGACAACGATGGACTTCGTGTCTATTCCTTAGTCAATCCTTAAGGATGAATGAATGATGAATAGATGATTCTTAGGGTAGATCCTTAAGAATAAAGAAGATAATGGGGATGGGAGGTTGGGTTAATTGCTTGATGATTAAACATAATAATTATATTATTGTGGGTTGAAAACCCTATGTACTCACCAGGTTTCCTAACTCGACCCACTCAGTTTATCTGTATCACAGGTGTCGATATGAAGCTACATTACATTGAGATATTGACGGAGATGTAAATCATTAGTGTAAATGAATGTAAGGTATGTTTGTGCTTTTGTTTCTATATTAACGATGACATCCCAATGTTTTAATATAAATAAAATACATTTCTTCGGAAATGCTTTGATAATATATTTATTATATTTTTGGGACAAATTCTACAATATTATTCTTCAAAAGAATAATCCGATTTTAAAATAAAGCATAAACAAATCGATATTTTCTGACCGTGAAATTGGGGATGTCACAGTTGGCATTAGAGCATTAGTTTAAGCGAACTAGGAATATGAATTTATTTTTAGACTTAAACTTAGAATGCCAAGTGATAACTGTGAGATGAGTGTCTGTTATATTTTAGACACGAGCACTAGCTTATTTTAGGAAAGATGCCTAAAATGCTTTTATGTGTTAAATAAATTATGTTATAGCTATAAAGATCCATTATATGATATTAATTGATAGGATCTATGGTTTGTTGCCGACCGGATTTGGAAACTTTACGTGTTCAAATTTCTAAACGTTTAATTACGATATTAGAATTGACATGTAACTTTTCGGAGTAATAAGGGGATTTATACGTCTACCGTAAATAAAGTTTTCCTTATCTTAACTCTCGTCACTGCACACTGAACGCCTAATTTGGTGTATAGATCGACATGGTAAGAACTCAAAGCGGATTTGGAAACGCTAATGGAAATGCTAATGCCAATAAACGGTCTGTGATTGAGCGTGCACCAGAGGTAGTAGTTGCACCCGAGCCAATCATGATGGTAGGAGCCCAAGCAATGATTCGGGCTATGATGGCCGAACAAAGGGAGGAGATGAGGCAGATGTTGCTTAATATGGATGAACCTACTGTACCCATTATGCAACCTGAACTCAATGAAGGACAGGTAGAAGAAAGAAATTACAGTAGAACCGTTGGTTAAGCTGAACCACCAGTGATTAGAAGAAATAACCAAGACAAAGGAATAAAAAGGAATGGATGCAAGTATAAAGACTTCACAACTTGCAAACCATCAACTTCTACTAGAAAATAAGATCCAATTTGAGTTATGGACTGGATCTCTGAAATGGAGCTAGCTTTCATAACGTGTGGTTGCAAGGGCAAGCTACAAACCACTTATGTTGTGTGTCAATTTAGGGTGGCGTTGTTCGTTGGTGGAACACTTTGGGAAAGATCATAAGCCCCAACAAGCCACTACAGCTGACATGGGCAAAATTTTTGGTACACTTTAAACGTAAGTTCTGCTCAACCCAATACATGCTAGAGCTAGAAAACTAGTTTCTGACATTGAAAAAAGGGCAACATGTCCATTGATGAGTATACCAATACCTTCACAGATAATATGGAGTTTGCTTTGCCATTGTCCCTAAAGAGCTAATAAAAATCGATAAGTATGAAAAGGGACAACCATGGGAGTACATTGTACCAGTATGCCAAGCAACTACTCTTGAGGCAGCTGTGACATCCCCATTTTCACAGCTAGAAAAAGACCGATTTTGTTTATGCTTTGTTTGAAAATCAGAGTAACATTTTAAATAAAAGTGATGTGAAATTTGTCCCAAAATAATTTATGACAACGATTTATCAAAAGCATTCCCATAGAAATGTATTTCATTAAAAGACTTGGGATGTCATGTTCGATACAGATCAAAAGCATAAATAGTACAATATAAACCTTATGTAACATCCCAAAAATAGGAGCCAAAAATTCATTTTTAAAACATACAATTTGCAAAACATTAGAAATAAAACATTCACAGATCATGTCATTTCATAAAAGATGTTGCTTGTCTGGAAACCATTTCATAAAAACTTAATACTATCAGAGTACAAAACCCAGGAGGATCCCATAGTGCGGAATACAAAGTGTGTGTGTGATGTACCGCTACCGTGCCGACTCCTTCCCCTTCGAAGAAGAGGTACCTGAAACCAAAACTGAAAACTGTAAGCACGAAGCTTAGTGAGTTCCCCCATCTTACCACATACCATACAATCACATATCATACATACTGCCGGGCAATTCTGGGGTGCCCGACCTACCCGGTACGGCCATTCTGGGGTGTTGACCTACCCGTGTCAAGCCGTTCTTGGGTGCTGACTACCCATCGGTCCTAACAACCGATCCTCGGGGACTATTTCACCCCCTACTTCTACTATCACATATATCATAACATAACATATTATCAAACATATCTGGGGCGTCTAATCTATCCTTCGGTCCTAACGACCGGGCTTGGGGACTATTCCCCTCCTACTACCACTATCACATATAACATATCATGCCAGCATATAAACATATCATCACGCAGTGTCAGACATATCTGGGGTGCCTGACCTACCCTTCGGTCCTAACAACCGAACTCCACTACTATCACATATTCATATCATGCTAGCATATAACATATCAGGTAGTAGCAAACCTAGATGATATCACGAAGACAATCATCTAACATACAACTCCTACTGGTGGCCCGACATTGTGGCCGTAGACCCACTGCTACTGGAAGGTAACTCACCTCAAAGTAGCTACTGATCTGCGTGGGAATTGACCGTCTTCTGCTGCTGCTGTCCTGGAAGTCCTCCGGCTAAAAATCCCCACAAAACACCCAATCAAATACTGCTAACCGACCTTAGGGTAAAATGACCATTTACCCCTAACTGAGCCAAGAGTCAAAGTCAAACTCAACTTCCAGTTGACCCAACTCGCCGAGTTGGCCTGCCAACTCGCCGAGTCTCTATCCTTTTGTCTGACCATAACCCTGTCTCTACTCGTCGAGTTAGGCGTTGACTCGACGAGTTTTCCTTTTAATCCAAGGTCCAATAGTCCTTCATCCTACTCGCCGAGTTGTATGAACAACTCGCCGAGTTCATCTTCATCCGAAGAACATGCTATGTCGCGACTCGCCGAGTTGTATGAACAACTCGCCGAGTCTGTTCTTGAGGCAAGAAAATTGCCTTGGACTCGCCGAGTCAGGGCATTGAATCGCCGAGTTTCTTCATGGGTGAGTCTGGCTTCCGACTCACTGAATCACACCCCATGACTCACTACTCCACTCCGTAAACACAAAATGGGAAACTCGGGGACTCGCGACTCGACTCGCCGATTCCGATAAACGACTCGCCGAGTCTATCGCATGCAAACACTAAATATTCGATTTTTCTTGGATCCAGCTCATGCCATACATAGATCTAGGTTTCTAGGGCCTGGTTAACACGTAAAGTTTCCAACTTTACGTGTAAATAAACACCAATGAAGGTTTTAGGGCTCAAAATGCACTAAAAGAGTAGATCTAGGGCTTTCATGCAATATGGCTCCATAAAGGCAGTAGATCCAAGCTCCTGGAGCTCAATCATGCCTAGATCTAGAGGCTAAACAACTTATTACAAACCCTAATACACAAACAAGCTTGGAGAAAGGCTCAAGAAAGACTTTCATGGAGCTACAAGGGACAATAAGCATGAAAACAGAGGGAAACTGAGTTATACCTCAAGGAAATCACTGAGATAACACAAGGATTCCTGGCCTTCTTCTTCTCTTCTTGATCTACTCTCCTTCCCTCTCCAAATCTTCAAGAAAACACACCAAACTGCTTCAATCTCACAAGGAACAAGGCTTGAACGAAGTAGAGAGCTATGAGGGTGAAGGGGGCGAGCTTGGGGGCGGATAAGAGGGTTTAAATAGGGTGCAAACCCTTAAAATTTAGGGTTTCATCAGATAGCGGGGACTCGCCGAGTCCAGAATGTGGACTCGCCGAGTCGCCAACTTAAACGTGCTCCCAAACCCGTCTCTACTCGGCAAGTCGGGCCTACAACTCGCCGAGTCTAAGGCCAAAATGCAAAATACCTAGATAAATTTTACGTACCAGGAACCAGGTGCTACACCTTACTACATTATTTCATATCTACAGGCCTATATCCGTAATCCCTCATCCAAAACATCACATCTATGCTCGAGCGCCACTACCTGTAATACATGAAACTGAGTGGGTCAGGCTTGGGAGCCTGGTGAGCACATACGGTTTTCAACCCACAATAAATAAGTTTATTAATTTCATTAATCAATAATAACCCGATTACCCGTTCCCGTTATCCTCACTTTACGTCCCTAAACATTTATCATAAGGGACCTAGCCTAAGGATCATCATCGGGATGGACACTACTGCTAAGGGGATTCCTCAACAATAAATGTCCTTAAGGCAACCATGTAGGGGATGGAGTACTCCGGTGAACACATCGTTCACAAACACCTACAGGTTGTGAGCCTGCTAGTGTTCCACAAGATTGTCTAGAAGAGTCTGTGGTCGTCATCCATACTCCGCTAGATGACAAAATCAACAACAACAACATCGAGGCCTCTCATCATTTGATCACACATCGTCTAATACATCTACCCATGTTTTACCCCAACATTTTTGTAGATATAAAATACATATACAATTTAAATCATATAAAACTTGTATAAAATCGTTCATCCAGCATATATAGCAAGTATACAGATAATATACACACATAGCACGTAGTTTATATAAAATACTTCATATCTATGTGTAAGATGAAAGGGACCATTCACTCACTTGAAAATGTGGTGATTCCGAACTCAGATAGCGCTTCGCTTCTTAAAAATAATTTACTTCGACGAAACCTAGTATTATTACCACTAGAGTTTAGTTTATTATTCGTCGAGACTAATTAATAGTCTAGCTATTATTACTATTATATAAGCGTTAAAAAAATACTTATATAACCCATAATAATAGCCCAAGTACTTATTATAAGTTCCTAATAATGTTACAATAATTAAATAAAAGTGATATTAAAAATAGCATAGACGTAGCTCACTTACAGCGGGTTTTATAGAAAACCGGGCTTTGCATGGAGCAGCGTTCCCGAGCCAAAAAGCTCTTCTTCTCGGAGCCGTCGAGCACTCCGGGCTTCCGCGTCGTGCTAGGGAGGTTCCCTAGGCTTTTTGGGGATTTCGGGGCTAGAGAGAGGTTCTAGAGAGAGAGTAAGGAGAAGAAAGAATGGGAAAGGTGTGAAGAAAATGAGGGTGGGAGAGGTGGTATTTATAGGGTGAAATATGGTTGAACTTGGTGCCACATGTCACCATCTGGTGGCAAGCCTTGGGGAGAAAGCAATGGCCAAGATTGTGCCACGTCACCCATTTTCGTACAACACATTTCTGACTTCTAAAATCTGTAACTTTCACATACGAGCTCCGTTTTTGATGTTCTTTATATCCACGCGTGGGTAAAAATAAGATCTACACCTTTCATTTTGACTCCATCGGCTAATTCTCGACTGATCTTAAATTTAACAGTACGAGGTGATTATACTGTTAAATGTCCGCGTAAAATTCATAACTTCTACATACGGACTCTGTTTTCGTCTATCTTTTTACCGTTGAGTTCCTATTAATTAGATCTTCAATTCTCATTTAGGTCGTGTAGGCCAAAAACCGCTCAATCTAAAATTTGAGTTTCGGGCTGTACACTGCTAAGCCGAAACTCGCTCTATCGTAAATTCACTATTTACGCTACACGGTATCATGTCGGTTCCATCGCGAAACTTCGACGGGTCATAATTTTTTCGTTACAACTCGGATTTCGGCGTTCTTTATATCTCCGGAATCCTTGTTTCGACCAATACAACTTTATGTAAGATATCGGTTTTATCTCACACTTTAATTTTGACACTTATGTTTATCTTTTATGTATTTTACATTTATAAATAAGTAATAAGCACATAAATACACATAATTCACATAATACTCAAATATTTCATATTTATTACTTTAGAAAGAGTTACAATAGTTGACCTAGACTATTACATTGTCTAAAAATGCTTAGCCCCGAAACCCGGGCGTTACAGCAGCCATCTAGGTTGCTAAGTTTGTTGAAGAAATGATCAAAGGTATAATTGCCAACAAGGTTGAAGTTGGCGAGAAGAGGAAGTTTGAAGGATCTTCAAGGTCCAACAAGAACGTGTTCTCAAAGTCTAGAGGAGGAGGAGGTGAAGCAAAATGGTGTAAGAAGTGTAAAAAGAAACACTCTGTAAAATGTGGCGAGGAGGTGACTTGTTTCAAGTGTGGGAAGACCGGGCATTACGCCAATTAGTGTACATTCAACAAAAGGGTGTGTTACTGGTGTAATGAATAAGGACACTTCAAGCAATACTGTCCAAATATGGAAGGAGCTACAAAGCCAAATGTACCGCCGAAGCCAAAGGCAAGAGCATTCCAGACGATCCTTAATGAAGCAGGCGAGGACGGAAGGGATTAGGAGTAAGGATCAATAAAGTAGCTATATAGTATCATGTGGTTTAGCCTAATATACGTTGCATAATGTAGGGTGAGCTTGAATACCCATGTAATCGTTTTTGTTGAAACAAAAAGTGACCCTCTTTAACTTATCGATCCGCAGTCTTGTTTGTCTACCACAATTAGTTCTATTATTGCAATTGGAGATGCTACCACAACTGAAGTGTGTCGACCGAAGTTGAAGAAGTTGTTTTGTGAACCGGAGTGAACCGTAACCACTACCACAATGAAGACTAATGAAGACCTTTTGATTACATTAACTGACTTAGGGTGTTAACATTACTTTATCCAGTGAACCTTGCATGGTCACTTAAGTCAGTAGAATATTTTGATGGGTTTCTAGCAAAACATCATCCTATGGTGTACATGCAAACCCTAATAACTTTTGGATCTAGTTTGTCTAATGAACATGCAATTGAATATCCAAAGCTATAAACCCTAGATCTAGCATACAATTAATCATATTAACATAAAATAGGGTTTAGATCTGACCTTTGATTGTTATATAGCAATAACAATCAATTCTTAGCTTCATAAAGCTTAGTGCCTCAAGTGTTGCACCTCTAATGGAGTCACAAACACCACTAAGCAACAAGATCAAGAAGAGAAGAGAGGGGAGGCACCAAAAACAGCTGGAAACCCTAATCCAAGTGTTAGCCACGTTTTTGGTGCCTAAGGGCTCCTTATATACTTAGGCAATTAGGGTTATTTAACAAGGAAACCCTAATTTGACTGCTTAAGCCCTAAGCAGCCCATTGACTCCTTCTTTAGAAGCCTTGGAGACTTCTAATGGGTTTCCTCCATAGAATTCGTCCACTCCACCTTCTATGGAGTCCATAAGCCCATTTATGTAATTATCTTATAATTACACAATAAGTCCCTTAAGTTTAATTAATCTCTTTTAGCCACAAAACTAATTCTTAATTAATTCTTGACTAATATTAATTAAACATTATGATTTCTCCTTTAATATATTATTCTTATAATACATTAATAAATCATAATTAAACCTTTCTCCCCTTAATTCATCCTACATATTGCTATGGTGAAGGCAACCCAAAAGGACCATGCTCATAATCGGGTCAAGTACATACCAAAATAGTTATGGACTTAGACACTAATCCAACATATTTGTTGTTTATTTTAGATGTAACTTTATAGGACTCTATAAATAGAGACTCATTTCTTCATGTAATATGCACCTATTTCACGACCTGTAGAAGTTTTCACTAAAATACAAAGATCATTCTCTCTTATCTCTATCTTATCTAATATTCGAGATCCTCTTCATCTTAAACTGTTCACACTTACTAACTCGTGTTTGACTGCAAACCTTGTTACGAATCAGTTTGATGTTTACTTGATATAACTTGTTGTTATTTATATTTGCTTTACATTTCCGCAACTAACCATCTAACATTTCTAACTTATTATTATTGAGTTAACTTGATCCTTTGAGATTAACTTATTCTGCAACTATTATCTTGTACTAACGTTTGTTCAAGTGATTCTCAAAAGTTTTTCTCTCAACAATTGGTATTAGAGCCAAAGTGGTTGCTTTTTTAACAAAACTCTGATTTTGAAAAGCCTTCTATACCACTAAAGCTTATTCTTAAAAACCCAAAAAGAAACAAACAAAAAAAAACAAAACAAAGGAAATATGGCACAAACTTTATCATTGAACGTTTCCAACAGTGTTGGAGGCTCGAACAGAGCACCAATACTTGTTGCAAATGAATACCATCATTGGTCCCAAAGGATGGAAAGGTATCTTAAGAGGCTCGGAAGAGACGTGTGAAGATATGTGGAAGAAGGACCCTATGTCCTTATTCTTACTCCTTTTCAAGCAGATGGTGCTCAAGCCCGACTAAGTGGAGGTCAAGCTGCAATGAATCGACCAACCAATGATAATCTTGACAAGATGGAAAATGATGCCATAGCCTTATATGAAATCTCTTGCGGTGTTGCTCCAGATAACTTTGATATCATCATCAACTGCAAATCTACTAAGGAGATTTGGGATGTGCTCAAGAATCTCTATCAAGGGTCAGAACAATCTCAGAATAAGAAACTCACCGCAACTCTCAATGAGTTTAACAACTTTAAATCTCTTCCTAGTGAAATTTTAGACGACTCGTTCAAACAATTCAATCACATCATCACAAAGTTATCAAATGTCGGTACAGTTCGAAGTAATCATGAAACAAACCTATAGTTTCTCAACGGTTTGGGAAGACATTGGTCAACCGCAAAGATGAACGTACAAGGAGATAAAAAGATTCATACGATGTCCTTGTTCAAACTTTACGGAGAACTTCAAGCACAAGAATCAATTGTGTTGAAAGATAGTGCTGACCTCGGTGGACCACTTGCCCTGATAGCTCAAACCCCACAAGTCAAAACTCCATAGTACTCATATCCCACAAAATCATCTTATCCACTTTCATATGACAACCCACCGCGGCCGTATGAAGTTGATGCTAAAATGGATGGTAAAGAAGAATTTCAAAATGCCATCGCTTTGGTTAGCCAACAATTCAGCAGGCTACCACCATCATTTCGTAAAAATCAGCAATTTTCAAAACCACCATTTAACCACAACTTCAATCCGTAGAACAACCACTCACGATATCCTCGAAACCCTCACCATCCACCGCAACTACAGAATGCACATCATTCCAAAGAGGCACCACAGTCCAACAAACCATCTGACTCATGTACCTCAACTGAAGAGAAAAATGAATTCATTATTTGTCACAAGTGCCATAAAGAAAATCACTTTGCTATAGATTGTAAAGCAAATGTGGTAAAGTACAAGGCATTATATCTTAGAATGGCCCAAGAGATGGAAGAAAAGGAAAAGGCAAGAGTGTATGTTGCTCAAGTGAAGAGGGATCATCAAGTGTGGTCATCTGGAGATGAAGATGAAGATTTTGACAACAACAACATAAAAGGGAAGATATGCATGGTTGCAGCTGCTGAAGAGGGCAGATCGACGAATTTGGAGAGGATTTACTGCTACATGGACAAAGATGGCACCCTCAGCATCGTCGAACAGGTAAAAATATGATCCATTCTAATTATTTCAGCATGCATGCATGATTGTGAACCATACTTAGAAAGACTTAATGACACGTGTGCTGTCGTCCTTTCAGACTACAACAAATCACTAGATGAAAATAATATAGCATCCCAAGGGCTATATCACGTGAGAGGAAGACTTGAGGATGAGAGACTTAAGGTTGCCATGCTAGAAAAGGATATGTTGTTAGAAAAGGATGCTAGGATGTTGAAAGAAATTCAGTTAGATATAGCTTTAAATCAAATGGATTTAGCCTAGAAAGAAATTGTACGTTTGAATCAATTAATAGAAAAACTTTTTAATGAATTTGAAGCAATTGAAAACGTAGTTAACAATGGGACTGTAGACAACACCTATAACCGGGGATGGTCCAGTGGGTACTCAGCCAATGAGAACTCAACTCCCCGATTCAATGTTGATCGTCCATACGTCCCACCAGACCATGAGTTTCCTTATCCAGTCAATGACAAAACGTTCCCCGAAGACATAAGATGCCACTTCGGCAGACTTCATGAATTGAGTAATAATTGTGTCATCGAGGAAATTCTTCCTGGATCCTCGGGTAATCCAAGTGATCAATTACCCATCATTGGCACAATTTGTAACGCTCGTGTTTCGAGGCTAAGCATTGTTCGTTATAAGTTGGATTTTAGTGTTCTTTATATCTCCGAAATCCTTGTTACGACCACTTCAACTTTCTGTTGGGTTTTAAGTACCATAACACTCTTATGGTGCACATACAACCCTAATGATTTGTATCTAAGTTTTCTCTAGTTATACATGCAACAAAAGTTATCCAAAGCATTAAACCTATCTAGCATACAAATTTGGTACATGAATCATAAAACTAGTTTTAAGAATACCTCTTATTTGTAGCTTGTAGTTGTTGGCCTTTCAAGAGCTTATCAACTCAAGTGTGATGCCTCAAACAAGTCACAAACACCATGAACAAATGGAGGAATTTGAGAGAGAGGCTAAAACCACCAAAATCGGCTAGGGTTCTCTTAGAACCCTTGGGGTTGTGAATTTGGAGCTAAGGGGTTACTTCTATAGTGTGGAATTCCTAGGGTTTCAACTTGTAAATCCTAATTCATTCCTTGGGCCTTTAATCCAATAATCCATATGATAAGCCCTATGGACTAACACTTCATGGACTCTCACAGAAACTTAGTCCATCACTAATCAATCATGGATCATTGGCCCACACTATATGTATTACTGATTTACCAAATCAGTCCTCTTAAATTTAATCAGTCTCTTTTGATCACTAAATTAATTCTTGATCAATACCAATTAAATAATATGATTTCTCAATTAATATATTATTCTTATAATATATTAATAAATCACAATTAACCTCTTTCTCAAATATCCATCTTGTCAAATTGTTCTGGTGAAGGCAACCCGAAATGGACTATGCTACTCTTGGGTCAAGTACATACCAATTATAGTTATGAGCTTAGACACCTAATCCAACACTTTCTTCATAGATATTGGGTCTATCTATTACTTTATTTTTTATACTTATTATCTCTAAATTGACTAGCCCGAATCTGCGGGTGTTACACGTGGGTAAAACCTAAATATGTTACCCACATTGATTTATTTATAAGAAATTAGTGTTTTCCTAAATTTTATCCACATATTACCCACATATTTGAAAATACGTAGGTAATGGCCATATTTTTCCCCAAAAAAAGTTTTCTTAAATAAAATTTTGTATGTAATCCATTACAATTGCTTTATAAATCAAGGTTTTTTGATTTATGGAAAATTCATGTCAAATCTATGGCTAATTTTTGTGAGTGATAGCCTATTATGGAGCGGTGATTGCCATATCAACTATACACAAGAACCATTGTCCAATCCTAGATGCCTAATCAACTAAAGATTGGAGATATAATTTCACGAATGATTTTTTAAGCACCATAATCTCCATCATGAGGACAAATTTGACCATATAATACCAGAATATTGGCTACATAGGAGCATATACTCTTTCTTTAGGATGTTAACAAAACACTACTAGAAAATAGTCCTTTAATGATGCGCGCTGATAGAGGACGCACATTTGTACGTGCCCTAAAAAATAATGTTAGCTTTGCAAAATGTGAAGGATAGAAGGCACGCATTTTTACGTGCCCTAAAATTAATGTCCAAAAAAAACACAGAGGGCACCTACCATAAAAAGCGTGTCGTGTAAAGATGTTGTTTTATATTTTTTTTAGGGAGGCGCGTTCTCGCTTTTATTTAATCGGCGATGGTGGGAAATGAAATCCTAAAAAATTAAACACCCGCCTAATGCTTATCTCCTTCTACAATCCTCTAACAAAGAACCCTAATTCTATTGTGAGGCTGTCAATCCTTTTGAAGCAGCCCGTCTTCCTGTACCTTGATCTGCACTTTCTCTCCCTTCTCTTTGCAAGCCCTAAGCCGCCATCACCAGCATCAAACCCAATCAGCTCTAAGCGGCCATGGATTCTGTAAAGAGTGTTTGTCTCAAATGTTTTCATCAGCGCCATCAAACACTACTCTCTCTCCCTTCTCTATCCACGATGTCGCCAAGTCTTCGTATATATTCATCAGCACCATTCGACAAAAAGAACTAGGGCTTTGAACCACAACTCAATAAATTTTTCAGAGAGATCCAGCGGCTCCACTCACTCAAAACACTTTCGATTGAAGGTTATGTGACTCCTTAATCTCCTCATTCTCTCCTCGACGTTGTCGTATGTCGCCCTCCCTCGCCGTCTCCTTCTATCTCTGCCCTTCTACTTCTCCCCTGAACATTCTTAAGACTAACAATAAAGGTATTTAGTTTACTTAAGCTGGATATCCAATCTCAACGATAAAGTAGCGATGCGTCACATGGACGTATACATGGAACAAGAAGAGAAGTATACTAAAGCTATTTTAGCAGACACTGATCGCCTTCAATCCAAACTCCAACCAGAAATGGCATCTCGCATGTCTTCTCATGCTCTCCACTCCTCCATTTCGTCGGGGGCCCTAGTACCTTCAATTTCCATTTTCACTTCATTTGAAGCTTGTTGATTTCTTTTGGATCTGAATTCAAATTATGTGTTCTTCTTTAGCAATTTGGAGGTGGAATTCAGGTTGTATTTATGTGTTTTCAACCACATATTCAAAGGTATTATTATACTCTTTATGGGTTTCATTTCTTTTATTTCATTTATTTTTCTTTCAATAATCATTCAAACTTCAAATTCTTTAGGCTTTTCTGATCAATGCAGTTGATCCTCTCTCTAGTTTAACATTCGTGTGGGAATGTGAAGCTTGTGCACATTGCATTATCGAGTACTTCCATAGCAATGATAATCATGTGATTGCTGGTGCATTGTTAGGAGTTGGGGTTGTAAACTGTGGTATCAAGAATGATTGTGACCTTGTGAGTGCTTAATTTGCATTTTTCTTTCTGACCTGTTGTTGTTGGTTGTTGGTTGTGATTTTATTTTGGATTGGGTTGTTTCAGGTGTTGGCACTTTTTGTTGATTATCTGGATAAAGAAGATGCTTCCATTAGAATTGGACCCATAACTGGTCTGGGCCTTGCATATGTGGGTACCCAGAATGAACAGGTAGGTCCCCATAACTGTTCGATGATTTTCCTCTGAGAAAGTTTTTTTTATCTATGATTGCTTTGTTTTAATGGATCTTACGAAAGGATTCTTGAATCTGTGATTTTATAAGATCAAGTGCTCACATTCACTTTTTCTTTTCTTCACATTGATAGTGATCTGGCTACAGAAAGAATCCATGATGCTAAGAACGTTATTTTCACAGCTCAGCTACCTCCAAAAAGAGGTGAGAAATTTTCTTCACTTTTAAAGAAATTCAGTCATTACAAAAACTAAAATGAACCAACAAAGTACAAGAAGATTTAGAAACTCGGTTTCATCATTTCAAAGATGGATTGTGTTCTTGCAATGATTACTCGTGAAAAATTGTGAGTTTGTGACACTTTATTTCACTTTTTAGCCTTATTGAACAAAAATTTTATCATATCTTTTGACAAAAAACTTGTTTAAAATGGTAAATAGAGGACCAAAACACATCAAAATGACAACATCTATATCATATAACATTATAACCCAGAGCTGAATAATTTACAAGATGATAAAGTTAGCATTTTTCTTAGAAAAACACCACAACGTTTATAAAAAAAAATACACATTCATACTTGATCACCTTGTGATTTGGGCATTAATAGCACTGGTTAAAACAGAAAAAGAAACCTTTTGGCTTATTATGTTCCATTTCTCTAGGGGTATCCCCTATAAAATTGTAGACTGCCATTAAAGCACTTGTGCCTGGAGATTCTGGAGACATGGGGGCATTTTCATTAACAAAAAGGCGAGAAGGAAGTATGGGTTTGGAGGGCAAAATGGTCGAAAATTAATGTAACAACATTTGTATGATTTGACTGAAGTTTGGTCTAGCATCTGGATCCTCCATCCAACATGAACTCAGAATCATTGCTAAATCTTCTGGTAGATCTTCCTAACTTGGCCTTACATTCTGAAAAAGATAAAAACCAAGTGAATATTACTATTTTACCCTTAAGGAGATATGGTTGAAGTTACTATTTTACCTTGAAAGCTGCAACATAAGCAGCTTGGAGGTTGGACATTCCCTCAAAGGGTAGTCTGTTGTGTAAAAGTTCCCATAATACAATTGCAAAGCTATAAGCATCTACTTTCTGGTTGTAATGTTTCTTTTCTCCTTGCCTTAGTGTCACATTGCCATATAACTATTAAAAAAGAAACATTTTAAAATCTTTATCTTTGATAAAAAAGAAAAAAAAAGATTAAAAAAATTAGCTCTGGAGCCATCCAACGATATGTCCCTGTTTCAGCTATCATCTCTGTAAGTGTCTCTTCTCTTGCTAATCCAAAATCTACAAGTTTTAGTGTTCTTTGATCTTTTGTTAACACCAAGTTTTCTATAGAACATTAGAAATTAAATTAATTATAGGATTTAATAGAGATCATTTGTCATTAAAAGTTTTATAATTCAAAATGGGTTAGGAATCATTGCCAATTTCTCACTATGACGAAAAACCGATTTTTCTTTATCATATTTATCTGCCTCCAATCTTGCATCTTCTATATTCATCACATAACCAACCAACTTTATCTTCTTCATCATCTTTTCAATAGCTGCATATATTTTCTCAGACTCAAAATTCGCATCATCTTTCAGCAACAAACTCATGAATGACACCATTGACAGCTACAACCTGGAGTCTTTTTAATAACACCCTTTTCTTTCATCTCTCTTCTTACCCTAGATGCATCTTCTAATATACCAACTGATGCATATATACTAGCTAGAAGTAAATAGTCTCCACTATGAATAGTTTCCAAATTCATTATCTTCTTCAATGACTCTTCTCCAATTGCCAGGTATTGCCTAATTTTTTATAAACATTTTCAAATTGAAAACTTGCTAAAAAACTAGCTTGCTATAGGTTTACCCATAGGAATGTTCTGAGGGTGTATCCTAAAGGGATACGAGTTGACTCATCTAACTACAACCCACTGATTGGGTGGATGCATGGAGCTCAGATGGTGGCATTTAATATGCAGGTTAGAAATATAATATATATCTAACAATTTGGTATCTATTCTGTCAAAATTTTCATATCCATCTCTTAAGCCAAACTATGTTCCTTTGTTTGCTTATGTTTCTGGATTCATCTTCTTTTATCTACTTATTCTGCAATTACAGGCTTACAGCTACGTGGATGTTCATAGAATTCGTAGTAGATTCTTATTTATTGAACTTTACATATAAACCAAGCTTAAGATACCAAAAAGAAAATACAATGTTTTCTTGTTTTCTTCAGCCATCACATATTCACATGTCATTTTTTTTGTTTGTTGATATACTTTTTATGATCTATAATAGTATAATACTATCCTTCTTTTGGTTGTGTCAACTTTATTTCTACATAAAGGGGTTAATGTCATAATATAGTAACCAAGTCTCAAGTTTGTTCCACCTAGGTACTTTAAACTTTTTTTGAATAGGTTTTGCCACCCATGTTTCATTTATATGAAATAAGGTAAAATATAACTTATTTGACCTTTTTTAACTTTTGACTATAGACTTAACAGTGATGTGGCATCATATTTGATTTAATTTCTACCTTGATGATTCCAAGCCTCTGATCCGAATCATAGCCGACCGATTCCCATGGCAAGTGAAAAATGCTATTTTGTCAACTTTGACCATCATATATATAAATTTTGTGTTACTATTCAGTTTGCACGCCTTGAAGATGCTAGAGCTGCATAGAGTTTAAATGAAAAATTGTAGATTGCAGGTCGAATGATGAAGCTACAAATTTCTCCTGTGATTGTGTTAAGATTAATCGTCTGGATGTTAGTGAATGACCATTTTACCCTTTCTGTAAAATCAGCCTTTTGACTTCATTTATTTCATATATCTATAAGAATGTACAAAACTGTTAATTTTTTTTATATATAAAATTTGAATTGTAATTTGTAAATACTTATAGATTGAGCGGAATGTGAGATCAGGCCCTTTAAGAAACATCGATTCTGCTCGAATATCGATTCCCAGGACTGTAAAGTATGATGACTCACAACAGTGGTAAGTTTTTAGGTTTCTTATTTTTTGAAAACTAATTTCTTTTTTCTTTTGTCATTCCTAATTTTTATACAACATATCTTCATTCTTGTAAATTATTTGTTGGAATTTAGAAACAAAAGTTAACAGATAAGTAATTCAACTCCCTTGTAAATATTTTTACAAATATATTGAATTCCTTTTGTGCAAATTGATTGATCTTGCTGTTGTATGTACAGCTATCGACACAAAGCACGATTGGAGGAAACAAAACAATATTGGAGAGGATGGTAAAAATTAACTCTTTGATATTTGTAGTCATTGAAGGAATTTTTTTTATTATGTTTAACTTTCTACTTTTGTAAATAAAAAAAATTCAGGTATGAAGGCCTCTCGGAAAATTTCTTGTCATCTCCTGTCCCAAAGCTGTTGTTGTTGGCTAGAACAGATAGACTTGACAGGTATAATAGATGTTTATGGGCCTTCCATGTTAATAACAAAATACCACACTCTGGAAAACAATTAAGGATTGTTTAAGCATATAACTTGTTTATGTGCCTTCTTAGGATATGACCTAATATAAATACTCCCAAGTTTTTTATCTGTTTCAATAGAATTTTGTATAAAATTGTCCATATACTTTGTGAGACTTAATTTTTTTCTTACATTTCCTTTATCTGTAAGACAAGGAGGAATCTTCAAGGTCCCTTCTAGAAATGAGTAACCCTCATTGTAAGAGAGCTTGCATGGCTGTCGGAATTCCAAATAGCAACATTTTATATAAAATTGTCCATATACTTTGTGTATTTATTTAAATTTTCTTGAAGAATGAACATGGTTTATTAGTTGTTTCTGATACAAACATGTTTATTGGTTGTCTGAAAGGAGGTGACGCCTGGATTTGGGAATGGATTTCAAGCTACTCCAAAGACTAGCACTACCATCCAGATTCACAAAGTTTATGGAAGCTCTTATCGTTCGCCTTCTGCTCATACATGGTAAGATAATCATGTTTCTCTGTTAAATTACCTTTTTGCCCCTGAGCTATGTCACACTTCAAAAGAAGCATGCTACATTTTTCCATGTCAAAATTTTGCCTCTGAGCTATCTGCAGGCACTGCCAAATCCTTCAAAAGAAGCATGCTACATTTTTCTATGTCAACTTTTTCCAATGTTTTGGCTTTTGCAGCTGCATAGTTTCCAATGTTTTGGCTTTTGTTTGGCAGCTTGGATAAACTTGTAGCACCTGATCGTCCATGCCACTCTTGGTAAAACAAATTTATAGTGTACTTCTTCCATTCATGCTAGTAATTTCTCATTATGATGTGTTGTTTCTTGTGCAATTTTATTTTTAGGAGGTATTTTACTTTATTAAATGTTTAAAGTTACAGGACATGAGTATGGACACATCATGGAACATTTTAGGACAATTGTTGGTCTTCCTCTTGGTGATCCATCAATGAAGTGGCCAACTTGCATCATGTAATAACATTTTAGGCGAAGATGTAGGTATATGTTCTTTTTAATGAATAATGTAATCATATTAATGAATATGAAATAAAGTTTGTTATTTAGTATGTGATAATCATGTATAAGGAGAAAACAATTTCTATTGATTTGTTTTATCTTTCCATGGATTGACTATTTGTATGACATTAAATTTTATGCAATGGATTGTATTTTTTGTATAGTATTTTATTTTTTGTTATGAGACATTAAATGTAAATTTAATTTGAAAATTAGTAAATCTATAAATAATATTTTTTTTAAACATTTAAAATTACGATACGCAAAAATGTGTGTCATCTTCATTTATGACATGGCCTTTCTTGACAGGGCTTCTTTGATACGCATTGCGTGTCATAAACACGCGCGTCGTAAGGTTACAACACGCTAATGCGCGTCGTCTTCCTTTATGACAGGGACTTCCTTGATACGCATTGCGTGTCATAATTGTGCGTCGTAAATGAGCGTCGTCTCTCTTTATGATAGGACCTTTCTTGACGCGCATTTGCGCGTCGTTTGAGCCTTTTACGACGCGCAATGAGCGTCGTAAAAGGCTGTTTTTCTAGTAGTGAAAAGAAATTAGATACCTGTAAGCTATGTAGTCAATCGTTGGTGCTATAATGATATTATAACGGTTAGCGGAGGGAAATAAATACTATTTCAAAATAGCGGCGGCGCTATCAGCGCTACGATTTATCACTATTTACCACGATTATGGTCACCGCTATAGCGGTGCTATAACCGCCGTAACACCCTGTTGTTTAGGTACTTTTAAACTCATCCTTATAAATTTAACTCATGTCATTTTGGTCCCTGTAGTAGAAGTAAATAGCCATGAGAAGTCCTAATGGCAAAATCGTAATTTAGAAGGAATGAGAGTACGCCATACGTACGTGTGTACACTTAGCGTACTCATCAAATGTTGAAAACCCTAATTTTTATGGTTGAGCCCTATATAATTCCCATTATGACCCTATTTCCCTCACCCTTTCAGTCTCACCCTCCTTAAGTTGATCTTGCAAGCCCTAGCCTTGTGTGTGTTGAGCTTGTGTGTGTGTGTTCTTGGTGTTCAAGAAAAAAGAAATGATTCTTTGAGAAGCTTTGGTGTGAGATTCAAGCTTATAGATCTGAGATCTTCATCTCATTGGGAGGCCGCAAAAGGTATAAAGCCTTGAACCTTACTTGTATTTCTTAAAGATCTAGCCATATGGCCGGAGTTTTATGAGTTTTGTCCCTTTTCTTGGAATTAATGAGTAAATGGTACTCTAAGACCAAAGGAGTTGCCTTTTCAGAAGATTTGAGTTGTGTTAAGTCATAAAAATGTTTTCTTGACTCACTTAGTGCTTGCATGCAAAGTGTAGAGGTCTTTAGCGGTTAAGACCAACTAAGAGGTTAGTTTTGGGTCTTAATGATGCATGCATAACCATAAAGTTGGAAAGTTTATGGTTAAGAGCACCTTCATGGACTTGGATCTGGTTATTAGACGTTTGGACTAAACGGATTAAGCCCTTATTCGAAGATTTGCATGGCCACCGCGTACGTTGGGCGTACTAAGGCTTAGGTGGTCAACGACGTGATTCTTGGTCAAGGCGGAGTACGCTGAGCATACAGCTAGGTACGCCCCGCGTACTCAGTCTATTGGGTTTAACAAGTTTGGGCCACCTTTTGGGCTTAGATGCTTGGGCCCTTATTGGACCATCTGAGTATTGGTGTTTTGGGTTAAGTGAAGGGATGGACTTTAGGGTAAATCCCAAGTAGGAGTTTGGGCCCAATTTGGAAAATTGGGCCGAATATGGGCCTTAAGTGATTACTTAATTTTAGGCCTGGGTCTTAGCCCAACTATGGAAAGGGTAAAGTGGCCTTTTACCCTAATGATGGACTATTAGCTAAGGTTTGTAATCCAATTATTAATTGGATGGTTATTTTGTTGTGATAGCGTAGGGATTTTAGTGAGCCAACAACTGGAGACTTTCCGTGTGATTCAGCAGTGTGAGGTGAGATTTCCTCACTGTACTTACGGGTCGAAGGCACCAATACCGACTCATTGGTTTGATAACTTGATATTCGTTGATATGTTGAGTATGGAATAGTTATGCATGCTAGTTTTGTTATGCTAGTCTGGTAGATCTGTAGGACTACATGTGATACTGTCCATTTATCTGTGTATGATGTTATCTGTTATATGTCGACATATTGTGTGGGTTGGGTTGAGGTTGTACTGCTCCGTGTGGTAGCCAACAAATCCTGGAGCAAGCCAGATATGAGTTGAGGTCAGGGAGGGCATGGCAAACTCATACTGATAGTTCATGAGCATTCTATATACAAGTTGAGGGCCAGGAAGGGCATGTCAGACTTGTACCGAGGGCTTAGTGGTTTTTAGTCTGAGGACTGATCTGGTCGAGGAGCAAGCCAGGCATAAGTTGTGGGCCGAGGGCAAGCCAGACTTATGTTGTGGGATCTAGGGTAATCCGGTCTGTTAGTTGTGGACCCATTGCATGCTGTTATCATATATGTGCTATTTGTTTGTGTATTGGTATTTTGGGAGAACTCACTAAGCTTTGGGCTTACAAATTTAGATTATGTTTTAAGTACCTAAGAGGATTACGGGAAGGCAAAGGCGTGATCATGTACCTCATCGTGATTGGTTTTGTGATTTTGGGCAAACTTTGATATTAGGCCAGTTTTGAAAACTATTTTGTAAACAAGGATGATTTTTGGGTTGTTTAAAAAGTTTAAAATTTTCACGAGTTTTATGGATGTTACAACCGCTATTTCAATAAATTCAATTTTTGGGTTATTTTACATAAAAAAAAGTTTTTTGTGTCATTCTACTGAATAAAATTGTGATTTTGTGACTGTCATGACTTTCATCGAAACCATGTATGTGTTGTCTTGCTAATTGTGTTGATGACTTGAAGTACTACATTATGATTAACTATCAAATTACTTAATCATTGTATTTGTTAACTGTGATTGTGTCGAAGTATGATAAAATGGTAAGTAATGCTTATGTTTTCTTGTTGATTGTGTTAAAGTATGATTAAGTAACAATTTTGTGAAGTATGATTAACTAAATATGATATGTGAACTACGATTTACTGATTAACTAATTAACTGGATTGGATTGAACATTGAAGTATGATTTACTGATTAATACTCTAATATATATAAATTCTACATAATATAAAAAACGATATACCAGTGCTATACCGCCGCAAGAACCGAGATTTCAAATAGCGGCCGGTGATCGCTATTATATTTTTTACCGCGATAACTGCTTATCATGTAAGAAAAAAGCTTTCTAAGTACGATTTGTCAAAGATAACCAACGATGATCTATTTCTGTGTCAAAATAATGCTTGAATGTAAAAGAAACAATGTGAAGTGCATTTCTTATAGATTATGACTAATATATAAACTTTTAGAGTTCTAGTTACTTGATATCATATCTAACTAGGGATAATAACTTAAAAGGGTAATATATTTTTCGATTTGTACACATTTGGTCATTGAGTTTTTTTTTTCGTCCACATTTACACATTCAACTTGTTAAACTGTACACATTCAGTCCTTATGATCGGTTACTCCAGGTTAGCCGGTAAAAATGACTTAATAGGGTAATATATTTCTCATTTTGTGCACATTTAGTCCTCAATATTTTTCGCACATTTAGTCCTTAATATTTTTTTTGTTACAAAATAAGTCTTTTTTTTGTTTTTGTACTCATTCAATACTTATAACTGATCTATTTAGGTTTTCTCACAACATCTTACGCGAGACAATCATTAATGAGGTGTTTGGGGATGTTGATGCTTATGTCCATCGTGATCTCGACTACTTGGTTGCTTAGGTATTGTGTTGTGAACATCGTAACTTCTTCATACACTATCAAATTTTAACGGTCTTTATATACACATGTTCGGTTTTTTGATTCTAATACAACTCTCGTTTAAATTACTCTTGTTAAAAAGTAATATATTTTTTTACTTACGATCTTTATATCCATATTTTTTTATGAATGCATGCATGAATGTACTTTTTTATAACATCGTAAGTAAAAAAAAAATAATACATTTTTACAGGAGTAATCTAAATGAAAGTTGTAGAAGGCTCGAAAACCGAACACGTGGATATAAAGATCATTAAAATCCGATATCGTATGAAGAAATTACGACGTTTAGAAAACAATACTTAAGTCAAACCACAAGACCTAAGCAACTAAGCAGTCGAGATCGCAATGAACATAAGCATTAACAACCTCAAACACCTCATTAATAATTGTCCCATGTAAGATGTTGTGAGAAAAACCTAAGGAAATCACTCATAAGTACTGAATGAGTACAAAAGCAAAATTGACTTATGTTATAATAAAAATATATATATTAAGGACTAAATGTGCAAAAAAAAATATATATATATATATATATAAATGACTAAGTGTACAAAATGAGAAATATATTACCCTATTAACTAATTTTTTCCGGCTAACCCGAGTAGCCGGTCATAAAGACTGAATGTGTACAGTTTAACAAGTTGAATGGGGTAAATGTGGACGAAAAAAAAATTCAATGACCAAATACGTAAAAATCGAAAAATATATTACTCTTTTAAAGTCATTACCTCCGTCTAACTATAATAAAACTAAAATAAAGATGACACGATGTCAAGTGTATTTCTTTTAAATTATGAATTATGAATACTATATAAATTTCTAGTTACCGGAGACCATATCAACTATATATAAGAACAATAATAAAGAAGAAAATTTGTGAAGTATATTTATTATAGATTATGAATACTATATAAACTTCTAGTTACTTGATAACCATATTCATGTTAGTTTCCATTCATGCAAAAGATTTTTGTAATTGATAATGGGGTCCATTATGTCATTTATACATAACCCAGAGGGTTGCGATATAATATTTTATTTCAACAGTAATTTCTGAGCGCTGTTGTGTAACGTGTGCTGTCTGAATTACCCTGTTCGTTCTACTTTTAGATCATCTTTCAGGCATCCGCCCCCTTTCACCTCGGTCCGTTCTCCACCACCAGTTCTTCTGCCATCACCACCACCGTAAATGATCTGTAATTTCACAAACCCTTGAGATGTCGTGATTTGCTGATCTCCAATGCAATCTCTCATTTCATGGAAAATGTGTTCCATTTAGATTGTCTGATCGATTGAACATTTTATCAAATTAAAATATATGAGATGGCTGCGAGTGCACCTTCGTCGTACGAAGAAACCGTCAATAATAACTCGAGGAGTAATAGTGAGCGATGTTGCGATGAGAGCTACAGTCTTAGCGCTGACGTCAGCGAGTCTGAAAGTTCTAGCAGTTTCTCCGGTCGCGGCTACAACTGCGGAGCTACTTCCAGTTCCTTGACATCCTCTCCACTCGGTGCTGCTTTCCGTACAGTTTCCGTCACCGATTCCATCTTTCCGCCGACGCCGTTCGCCTTCCCGCTGTTTAGCGGAAAGGATGACGTGATAGGTTGGGAGAAGAAGCAGCATAGGAAACAACATGATACCGATTTATCTGGTCAGTCTCCATTTCTTTCTGTAGGTTCATTATTATTTTGATTGCTGATTGTGACGTGATTTTTTGATATAAATTGCAAA
The DNA here is from genome assembly GCF_051521515.1 of Lactuca serriola. Taxonomy (NCBI): domain Eukaryota; kingdom Viridiplantae; phylum Streptophyta; class Magnoliopsida; order Asterales; family Asteraceae; genus Lactuca; species Lactuca serriola. The sequence continues at coordinate 63,812,155 of NC_136410.1, read as the reverse complement.
TACACTGTCACTCTATGTTTATAGGGGACAAACAAATTGATCACACATTTATACGGACATTACTGTTTGCGTTTCTCTCTCTCGGCATCTATATTTTCATATCGATCGAGCCATTAGTTTGACCAGTGATTTGGGGTTTTTTACTTTTTATACAACTCGAGATGAATTCCTATATCTATCCGTTGTTATACTCGGAGACAAATTTCTGTATTTGGCCTACTGCTACTTGTTTATTAGATCCAAGAACATTCCCTCTAATTGTTATCTTAACCTCATCTGCAACTTTTCATGGTTTACAGAGATCGACATGATGAAGGAACGTTTTGCTAAGCTTCTTCTCGGAGAAGACATGTCTGGAGGTGGCAAAGGAGTTTGCACTGCCCTAGCAATCTCAAATGCCATAACAAATCTATCTGGTCAGTGAACTTTTCTCTTCTTCTCTGCTAAACCGCCTAATCTATTACCCTTTTCTTATTGGAATCTGTTTCTGTTTGAAAAACAATAGCATCCGTGTTTGGAGAATTATGGAGGCTGGAGCCATTGGCACCACAGAAGAAGGTAATGTGGCAAAGGGAAATGGAATGGCTTTTATCAGTAAGTGACGCCATTGTAGATCTTGTCCCTTCAATCCAACACTTCCCTGGTGGAGGAACATATGAAGTTATGGTCCCACATCCACGATCCGATATGCATATGAATCTCCCTGCATTGAAAAAGCTCGATGCTATGTTAATTTGTATGCTTGATGGGTTTCACGATAAGGAGTTCTGTTATGTTGATCGTGGGATAGTATTAGCTGAAGCTGAGACTTGTGATACTCATGCATATCCATCAAATGTTTCAGCAGCAAGACCTTCAGTTAGGCAGGAAGAAAAATGGTGGTTACCTTATCCCAAAGTTCCTTCAAAAGGCTTATCAGAGGATGCCAGAAAGAAGCTGCACCAATGCAGGGATTGTGCAAACCAGATACTTAAAGCAGCCTTGGCCATAAATAGCAATGTACTTTCTGAAATGGAAATCCCAAATGCTTACTTGGAAACATTACCCAAGGTATGATTTCCTAAATTTGATTTAGGTTACTTGTGTTTTTATTTTTTAAGATTAAAAATTTTTGTATGTTGATTGGTGTAGAATGGAAAGGAGTGTTTGGGTGAAATCATCTATCGATACATAAGTGCAGACAAATTCTCCCCTGAATGTCTTCTTGATTGTCTTGATTTGTCATCAGAGCACCATACTCTTGAAGTAGCCAATCGTATTGAAGCAGCCATTCATGCGTGGAGACTAAAAGAGTATAAAAAACATCCAAAAAGCAAACGTTCATCTTCCACATGGAGTAAAAAAGTGAAAGGTCTACTTGCTGATAATGATAAGAACAATTCTCTAGCACAAAGAGCAGAAACCCTTCTACATAGCTTAAGACGCCGTTTTCCTGGGCTTCCACAAACTTCCTTGGATATGTCCAAGATTCAATATAACAGGGTACATTAATTATTACCTGATTTAAAATAATAATAATTATGATGATATTAAGAATAAGTAAATAAGGATGATGTTTGTAGGATGTTGGGCAGTCGATTCTAGAAAGCTACTCACGGGTGACTGAAAGTTTGGCATTTAACATAATGGCAAGAATTGATGATGTCATCTTTGTAGACGATGATGCTAGTAAACGTTGTGTTGTTTCGGAATCTTTGTCGATTTTCAATAAAAGAGGAGGTTTAGGAGGGACACCTGTCCAAAAGCGAATGTCCCCGAGCCCGTTTTCAATCCAACACTCATCGCCATTTGCCACTCCAACATTTTGTTTATCGCCTGCTGAAACAGACAGGCCATGGACTTATGCTGCTGGAAAAGCAACTGTTAATGCTCCAGAGCGCCATTGAGTTTTTAAGCACCTGTTTTTGTTTAATTATATGAGTAAAACAGAAGTAGTAGAGATTCTAATGTAATTGCTTTTGAAACAGTCCAGTAATAAAAGAGTTTTATTTTAAGGGGAGCATCTAAAGTAGTTTGGTTGTTGGTTGTTGGTTGTTACCAGACAAAGATATACCTAATTACATAATTTGGCTTCGACGACCTTGAGACCAAAAAATGTTATATATATATATATATATATATATATATATATATATATATATATATATATATATATATATATATATATATATATATATATATATATATATATATATATATATATATATATATATATATATATATATATATATAACATTTTTTGGTAAGAAGTATTGAATCCGCAATAGTAATCAAAGGTTTTAAGTGGATGGAAAATCATTTGTTGTTTTGGATCTTTTTGCAATTCCTTCTTAAATTAATGATCGTGTTTCAATTTTTTGCAATTTGTTTAACGCTATGAAAATGCTTCTATAGACGAGGGTGGCAATAACCGTTTAACACATGAAAATTTTGTATTTATAGGTATGTTCAGCAAATATACCTAAAAGACATAGCTTTTATTCATTGTATAAGTATTTACTTTTTATATAATAATTATAACTTTTTTGAAATATATATTTTTAATTAAAATGGCATTCAATAAAAATGTGATTTTTTCGGAGTAAACCTTTTAATTTTGTTTTACTACATGGAGACTCTTCTTTAGAAAGGATTACCAAGTTTTTGTTTTAAGCTCCCTACTCCCAAATACAATTTTAATTGTAGTTGTTTTTTTTTTCAAAAATAAAATATTGAGTCAAACTCCTATTGCCAAACACACGTGGTGCATGAATGATGAATTGCCGCAATCATATACTTGATGATTGATTCAAGGGTTGTTGAGCGGTGAAGATGAATAACATACAATAAATAGCATTTGAAAATAAAATAAAGTCAAAATTGTAAAAATGGTATATATGATTTGCTATTTTTTTTGGTAAGGTTAAAAAAAAAATTAATAGCAAAAAAGTCTATATTTGATGGTTTTGCTGCGGTTTTGGTTTCTATCTTGTTAAGTTTAACAACATGACTGTTAACTAGGGGTGCAAACGAGCCAAGCTACTCTTGAGCTACTCGGGATCAGATCGTTAAAAGTTCGACTCGAAACCGATTTTAAACGAGCCCGAGCCGAGCTCGAGCTTAATATTAAGCTTGTTTATTAAACGAGCTCGAGCTCGAGCCTATGTCACTAAGCTCGTTTAGGCTCGCGAGCCTAAACGAGCCTTTATATAAAATAATTTATTATTATTTTTATATATTAAAATAAAAACATATTTCGGGATTAGGTATTTTGGGTATTAGTAAACGAGCTTCTTAACGAGCTCGAGCCGAGCTTAAGCTTATTTAGGCACGTCAGACAAAAAACGAGTCGTGCCCGAGCCCGAGTCGAGCTTGTATATTTATTTACGAGCTCGAGCCGAACTCGGTACAAGAAGTTCGATTCGAGCCGAGCTCGAGCTCGAGCTCAAGCCTCGTATAACTTAAACGAGCCCGAGCCGAGCCTGACCAAGCTCGGGATCAGCTCGGTTCGTTTGCACCCCTACTGTTAACTTTTGACAAATGACGGGTTTACCCCTACAGACCATTCCTGCAGTTTTATCTTTACCAAACTACAAGGACCAATTATGCAAATTTTCTTTTTTATTTTATTGAATTCTTTTAATTAATTCATTTTTAACTTCTTTCTTATTGTATTATTTTTTTATTAGATTATTATATATTAATAAATATTATTTCTAATATATTAGATTTATATATTAATAAGTATTACTTTATTTGATTATTAATTTTTAATTAATTTTTTTTGAATTTCTTCTTTATTGAATTAATTCTTTTTTCATTAGATTATTATCTATTAATAAATATTGATTTTATTATATTATATTTATATCTTAACAAATATTGTTTTATTATATTAATAATTAGTTGTGAGACACATGTATTACATGAGATAGTTTAAAAAAAAGTTAAATATAAAAGTCAAAATATTTGAGCACTTTGAATTTATAAGAAAATAAGAAAAATATTGAATTATTATAACAAAAATATTTTTTATCTTTTAAATTTAAACAAATACTAAATTAAATAAATAAAAGAAACTAATAATCTTTAATTTTGAAATAAAAATGTAAGTTCATTAATGAAATTGATATCAATTTATTACTACATTTATTGCAAGTATTATATTAAAATATTATGTGAATTTTAATAAAATATAAAAACTCATAAAATGACATGTGGAAAAAATTAATTCAAAATAACCATAAAATGACATTTGGCAAATTGAATAAGAGTGTGGCAATTAGAGAAGATTTTTTAATAATAATTTTTTTTAAATTTCTTCTTTATTGGATTAATTCTTTTTTATTGGATTGTTATATATTAATAAATATTTTTTTACCACAAAATATTTTTTTATTAATAAATATTACTTTATTGTATTATTAATTTCTTTTAACCTTTTTATTACGTTAATTCTTTTTATTGGGTTATTATTTTTAATTTATTATTTTTATATATAATAAATATCATTTTATTTGATTAATAATTTATAATGTATAATATTATTTTTTTAAATTTCATTGGTTCCACCACAAAGTCATCAGAATACGCAAAAGTGTCGCGTCCCATCGTCGAAAATCGGCAGAACAACTGACAATCGCCTTCATCGATTGTTCGACAGAAACCCCACTAACTTGTTACACCCAATGAAGCCAATAGCCACCTAAGATAACCTCATCATAATCCATCGGAATCCTATATATTTGCTACTAAGCCGATCATATTCTGCTACAATCACCAGGAGGTCTGATCCAAGCACTCCTGGTTAGCTCCTCCATTCGTTGTAGACTGCCGAGTAGCGAGTACTTGGATTTGGTAATTCATGTAGAAATACTTTTAGGAAAATTATATATGTTAAAATCATAAGTTTATTGAAATATATAACAAAATTAAATATATGTGATTACACAAAAACTAAAATAAACACGATAACTGAGTGATGGAGGTGGTGTTGCTCAAAATATGTTATCTTCCAAATATTTAAAATAAATTAGGAGAGGTGGGGTGACTGAAATTTTTTAGTATTTTTATTTAAAACAATAAAGAAAGCAATTAAAAGAAAACAAAAACAATTAAAAAAAATATTTATTATAAACAAAAATAATAAATATAAAGTAATAATCTAATAAAAAGAATTAATGCAATAAAAAATTAAAAAAAATATATTAATGTAATTAATAATCCAATAAAGTAACACTTACTAATAGATAAATATTATATGTTAAAAATAATATTCATTAATATATAATAATTCAATAAAGAAGAAAGTCAAAAAAAATTAAATAAAAAAAATTAAAAATCAAATAAAGTAATATTTATTAATATATAAATATAATATATTAGAAATAATTTTTATTAATATATAATAATCTAATAAAAAATAGTTGAAATTGCAAGAATGGTCCTTGTGGTATGTCAAAACTAGCAACTTCGGTCCAAAAAGGGTTTGGCTCGCAAGGATGGTGCAATAGTTTCGTTTTGTTGCAAGTTTAGTCCAATTTCCTATGAACTTTTTTATAATGATGGATTTGCCCCTTATTATTTTATTTTTCATTTCTCTTTTATTAAAACAATTAAAAAACAATGAAAAATAAAACAAAAATAAAATCTGATAGGTGCATTTTATGCACCTATTTTGCATGTTTATGTCTGTCTTTTTATAGCATTCTACTTCATAATTCCTGCATTTAGTTGATTATTAGGGCAATTACATATTTCATTAAGAATGCCTGGTACTTCACTATTTTTTATTTATTGTGCATGCATTATGGAGTATGGAACGTGGAGCATGGATGCATGGATGCATGGAGCTTGGATGCTTGGAGCTTTGGAGCATGAAGAGAAGATGAACCGGTCATTCCATGGCAGAATACATGAAGACATAACCCGAGTCATTGTTGCATTGTCATCATAGCAAAGGATTACGTTTGAAACGCGGTTCTTGTCACATTGACACGGGTCGTGTTTGTCCTTTATCATCTTATATTTGAGAAACATGACGCGTGGTGAAGCTAGACTGAAGATGGAGCCAACAGTGAAGATGTATTTGATTTTTAGCAAAAAGCATGGGCCATGCCAAAAACACATGGTCAAGACAAATGGTCATGCCAAAAAACACATGGGCAAAAGGCATGGCCATGCCAAAAATGCATGGCCTTATGGCAAGTCACGTGAACTTTAATTAAAAGAGCAGAAGAACGTCATTTGAAGGGAGAACGGTTTTTGGGAGCAATTTGGGCGATTCTAGGAGAATTCTTGGAGCTTTTGAAAAGACCAAATCATTGCAAACATTTTTGATTTCATTTTAGTAAGCATTAAACATTTCAATTCCATCATTTTTCTTGTTTGATTTGTTCTTAGCCATGTGTGGCTAAGAAACCCTAGTTTCTAGTTCTTGTTCAAAACATGTTGATTGCTTGACTTGAGGCATATGATTTAATGCTTGATTTGTGATTCTATTCTAGTGAATATGTTTTTGTTTAAGCTAGAATCCTTGAATTTGATTTGTGTTTGATTGGCCACTTTCATGAATTGAATTTTTGTGCAGTTAATTAACTTTTAAGGCACCTAATCGTTCTATTAAGTTAATAATTGGTAACAAGCAATAAGTTTTCTTATTGTAAAACATATATCACATGTTTTCACACTTCCGAGCGTATGAGAAGAAATGAACATTGTTGGGAAGCTTGTACAAAACTTAATGCAGTTTTTCAATACAATCTAAGAGCGTGTTTAGGTTGAATTAGTAAAGCTAGGTCTAGTCAAAGAGCGTGTTTTGGTTAGATAATTTGGCAAGCGAGAGGTGTTAGAGCGTGTTAATATCTTTCAGTACCAACTTAGAATAACAATCATGAATTACATCAAGTCATAATCAAGTCGAACAACAACATTGAGAACTAGAACTGGAAGCACTTTTACAATTTGTTTACAAATCTGTTTTATTTTGTGCATGTTTTTAAAGTAGATTGTTATTTTCATTATTTGACTTTTGCAAACAAAACCCCAATTTGTGACCAAAGTACCTTGTGCAAAAAGGTATAGACTTTTGTCCCGTGTCTCTGTGGTTCGACCCTGCTTGCCTTGTACTACTTTTTAGTGCATTAAAGCAGTGTATTTGGAGTCTATTGCACCCCTATTATTTGTTGGGTTTGACACGCCTAACACACACACACTCTCTCTCTCTCTCTCTCTCTCTCTCTCTCTGGAACTTGATAATATTGACCAAAATCAAACTCCCAAGATGAAGAGATGATATTAGAGAGATAGAGAGATTTTTTTTTCTTTTTCTTTTTTTGATTTCTATAATAAAAAAATTAAAAAAGGGAAAATACCAAGGGCAAATCCGTCATTATAAAAATTTTAAAAATTTTGGACTAAACTCGTAACAAAACGAAACTATTGGACCATCCTTGCGAGCCAAACCCATTTTGGACCAAAGTTGCTAGTTTTAACATACCACAGTGACCATTCTTGCAATTTTGTCTAAAAAATAATACAATAAGAAAGAAGTTAAAAAAGAATTAACTAAAAGAATTCAATAAATTGAAAAAGAAAATTTGCATAATTGGTTCTTGTAGTTTGGTAAAAAGATAAAACTACAGAAATAGTCCTTGGGGGTAAATCCGTAATTTGCCAAAAATTAACAGTCATGTTGTTTAACTTAACGATGTAGGGACCAAAATCACAACAAAACCACCAAATAGAGACATTTTTTGATAATAAACTTTTTTTTGATCTTATCCAAAAAAAATGACAAACCATAGGGATCATTTTTGCAATTTTGTCTAAAATAAATATTTTAAAAATTATTTACTATAATTTAAGTTATGTTGAATGGAAGAACTGTTGTATAAAATCACCATCTAACAATTATTTTTGAGAAATTAAAAACATAAACTGATTTAGAATTTTTATTTTTTTAAAATACTCATGTTATTGAATATTTTATGAATAAAAATAGATTGCACACACAAAAAAAAAACCCTTTGATCGTTAAAGGAAAGGAATTGACCCTTTTTCTACTAATTATTTATAATCTATTTGACTATTTCTTATTGAAGAAACAAATAACTTTTACTTAGTTTAATAAAATAAATAATTTATATTTTTGCGGATTTTATCATACGAATACAATGAATGATACATGTTGATTATCATTTTTTTTTCATATTATATTCTAAAATTATTTTGTAAATTGGATAGATAGCGGAACAAAGATAAAAATAATAATATTAGATTATAGAATAAGATTCTACATTAAAGTCTTAAGATTACACTGAACCAAAAGATTCCACATTTTCTACTTAAACTGCACGCGACTCGAACTGATATTAATGAACAACTATATAAAATCATCAATAACATAATATTCCAATAATTAGGAATCAATAGATAATCATATTTAAATAAGAGTTGCATTAAAAAAAAAAAAGAAGAAGAAGACATGTATGCATGTAGGTAACAGTTTCTCTTTTGTGAGGCAAAAAATCTTTAATTAATGTTTTTTTTTTGAAATTTCTGAAATTTTGTATTAATCACAAAAATTCAAGAAAAGGACCACACCTACAAGCTTCTTCGTAATTTCGTAGCAAATAAAATAATTAGAAGATTACCAAACATTTTTGTTAAAATCAAATTAAAGAATTTTATACTTTATCACATGTTCTTTTTGGTTTTTATTTTGTAATTTGTGTGAATGAAACCTCTCCATTTCGTGATTTGTTTTCATTATCATTCATGTAAAAATGGCAGACTGGTCTCAACTTCCGAGAGAGCTTCTTGATCTCATATCCAAACACCTCAACTCCGAGACCGATCTTGTCCGTTTCCGATCTGTTTGCACCTCCTGGCGATCCTCCATACAACTCTTCACTTCCCGTTTTCCGATTCTCCCAAAAACCGGAATCTCCGATTCCACCTGGGGTTTCTGCCTCTCCAAACGGACCATCTTCCGTGTCGAGTTAGCTGATCCCGATTCTGATTCTCAACAAACCCACGTTCCATGGCTAATCAAGGTCGAAAGAGACAAACCCCCAAAAACTCATCTCATGAATCCGTTAACTGGATCCGATTTCATCCCCCTCTTGCCTAATTTCCCTAGATCCCTTGATTTGTTGAATTTCAGGGTTACGGAATTAGGCCAAGAGTATGTCTTAAAGTACATTAATTATCGTCCTCATGCGAATTCAATTGGGGATTCCGTAACCCTTTATATGGAGAAGGTTGCGTTCTGTAGGTCGGGGGTTAATGGGTTCATGTTATTGACGATTCACACTAGTGGAAGATTGGCTCTGTTGAAAATCGGAGAGAAGAAATGGAACATAATCAACGATCTGCCGTCGCCTTACGACGACGTTATATTCTATAAAGGGGAGTTCTACGCTGTGGATATCACCGGCAGGACTGTTGTTCTGGTTATGGATTCAGAGACGACACTGAAGGTCATAGCGAATTCTGTGTTCGGCGGGGATAAGAAGTTTCTGTTGGAATCCATGGGGGAATTGTTCATGGTTGATAAGTTTTTGAGCGTTGGACCTGACAATGATTTCGATTATGATGATGAGAACGAGTTTTATGAAGATTTCGATTGTTTCATGAGTGAAAGAACTGTGAAACTTGAGGTGTACAAGTTGGATCACGAAGAACAGAGGTGGATCGAGGTGAAAAGTTTGGGTGATCGAATGCTGTTTATAGGCGATAATTGTGGGTTTTCAGCTTCTGCTTCAGATTTCCCTGGATGCAAAGGTAATTGTGTGTTCTTCACTGGGCTAAGCAGGGAAGATGATGGTTTGATGAAGAATCGTGGTGTGGGTGTGTTTGATTTGGAGAGTGGTAGCATTGGGCCGATTGCTAATAATTCTGCTAACTCTCAGCTCTTTTGGCCTCCCCCTCCATGGCTTCATTCGAATCCTGTGGCTTTAGAAGTAAGTCTTCCCATTTTTACCATATTTGTTTCACCATTAATCTTTATATCTATCTCTTTTTTTCATGGAAGTAGAAGTTGGAATAAAAAATCATTATTTTTCCCTCCGTTTTGGCAATGAGAATGACAGAATTGGTTAAGGTGCTAAGTTTTTGATATGATGAATGTTTGAAATTGCAGGATGGATTGAATCATCTTAACATCTAATTGGATTCGAGCAAAGACAGAAGTCGAAAAATTAAAGTGTACATATGCTCTTCATGGTTTCGTGAGCATCTAAATTTCGACTAATGAAAAGAAATTTTAATGTTTGACCTTTTTTTTTTTTTTTTTTTTTTTTCTTTCCTTACAATAATTCGTTGTTTTTGGTTTATGTTGCTGCTTGTTCGTTATGGTATCATTGCTTTTGGGTGTATGTTTTTGGTTCAAAAAAATCAATTATTTGTTGTGGTTATTTTATGTAGGAGTTTGAACTTGTTTTTTTCTGCATAATTGGGTAGAATCTAGGTTTTGTGAATAGGATATGTTCCAGTGTGTGGAATTGATTCAATTGCGCCAAACCCTTTCTTCGTATGGTTGTAGTGGAAAGATATTTAGAAGTATTAATTTAACAGAAGATGAACGGAATAGAGTAATATAATTGATGACAGAGGTTCGATGGTGAAGGAGACAGGTCGCTTTAAACGTTGTGATTATGTAATTATGCGAAGAGGCTACAAGGGCTTTTCAGTAAATACCGCATCTTTAATTTTGTTCCACGCTTATGAAGGACACTAGAATTCTACAAAATTGTCTCATTTGAATTATTGGGTATCCTTATCTTGTTTTTGTTCCAGGTAGATGCTACTCAAAAGGATATTGACAACGTGAGATTAGATAACTGATAGGACCAGTTTATTAACAGAATCAAAAATAACCTAATGCTTCAATTAATCAGTAAAGGGAAACCTGAATTTCGAGAATCAGGGAGTCTCCAAACAGAAAACATAAACAGTGTAAAAAAACTCTCTACCTTAATGGCGGATTAAACCCCCCTTATTTATGCCTCCTCCGCTAAACGATGAATCCTAAACAAAATCAAAGACCATGTAATTACTATAAATAATTTAGAATACGGAAAGTATTAGATAGCCCCTGGAGAATGCTTCTTGCGCCTCTGATACACTTTTCTCAATCTTAAACGGAGTCATCTGAATTTAATGGTATGAAGTGTTATACCAATACTCAGAGCCCACAGTAGCTATTTCACCCATTCCTTTGGTCGAGCGGAAGAAAAACAACGCAAGTAAGTTTCCACACTTCTATTGACGACTTTTGTCTGGCCATCTGTTTGTGGATGATAAGCGGTACTGTGTTTCAGGATTGTACCTGAGTACTTGAATAGCTCTTTCCAAAAATGGCTGATGAACATCTTATCCCGATCCGAAACAATGGAGCGAGGAATCCCGTGTAACTGGACTATTTCACGAATAAACACCATCGTCACCAAGGCTGTCTCTGATACACTTTTGTCAATTTTGGTCGGTTCATATCAATAACTTAGGGTATCATCATCTTGGATGATATTTTTGATGGACATTTAAAAGTGAACTCTCTTTTTCATAAATTTTTCGATGAGAAGATCCTTAGACATAGAAAATAAAGGCCGAAAGACTACATGCACCTAATATTGACGCCATTGTTACACAGTATTATTCACATATTGACCTAAAACTATCACACTACTATCCACTATCAATTATACAACGATGCATTACGATTCTTACATAGTTACCCTATATTATTAAATACACGACTACATATCAAACCGAATACATATTATACATACATACAAGTATACAACATATTTCACCATACTATATTGTTACTTTTTAGAGGTAGTGGTGGCACATTAACACCATAATAATTGATGGTGCTTGGTCTTATAGGAGGTTTAGTAACAGTTGGATATTATGTTTGAAATAACATTTACATTTTACATTTGCTTCTTATGCATATTGTTATCATATACTTTTTTACGATTAGTTTTACTGATAAATTTTTTAAAGTATTACTACGTTTTAGGCACATATTTTATTTTAAATGGTTTTCAAGCTGTTTTTAAAGACTATCAAAATCATAGCTTAAAATAAATAAATTACGAGTTATGTAATTTTTTCATAATAATTTTTGAGGTAAAATGTTGAAAATAATATAAGGCTTCTCTAAAATTTGCCTACAAAGAATGTATATGTCTATAGTTGCTCACATGGAAGTATTTTCAAAAATATTTGACTTATTGTGTCAAACTTAAATACTCTTGAATCGAGTTTGAACTTTATAACAATGAGTGAAATTTTAACCTAGCTTAACATTATCACATGGAACTCAAGATCCAATTTGCTCGCTTAGGCGTGTTCGACATGGAACACTTGTAAGCCTATAACTTCTAGCATAAGACAAAACGCTTTGAGCACTGACACTACAAATTTTTAGCGTTTAGTTTAAACAAAACGCTCCAAATCTAAAAGCTATCTGACATAACATTTAATAAAATGCCACCAACTAGTTTTGCCGAAAATGCCCTATCTTATTTAGTTATTTTATACGTCAAATAACCGTAAATTGTCAAGAATTTAATAGTATTTTTATTTTAGAGAAAATTTTGTATATACCATTGTTAAACATTAAAATATCATATCTAACCAACCTAATTTTTATATATCATATTTCTCCTTTATAAAATTTCAAAATATCTTATTTGCTCAAATCATTATTTTTAATATTTTAAAACATTTTATAATTAAATCCTTATTTATTATAAACCGACTATTATACCCTATTTTATTAATTGATAGGTTATGGAATTTGAAGTTTATAAATTTGTATCAAATTATCTACAATTAAAGTTGTCTTGTAGTTTGAATAATATTGTGCTTATGCAAAAAACTCCAAAAAACTGTTTCAAAAACAATTTTTAAATACATAAACAATTTTTTAGCTTACTAGCTTTTCAAAAAGCTAATAAGCTATTTTGAGAAACAATCTCAAGCACCCACTTAGTAACCTTTTGCGAAAGATTCTTAATTGGAATTTTCATTATCCTGACACTGATTGGGGTTATTTGGAATTACATGCCCTTTTGATTTTAAACGATTAGAAATTCCATTATATGAACTTTGTTTCATACTTTGATTTTAAACAAAAAATCCATTACCTGTCATACAAAACTAAATATAACTCTCAATTTAGTATTAACTATAATGCTAACTACTTGCAGTTAATTCCCACGATTAGAGTTCAACTTCCAAATTAAACGTCAAATTCATTAATAATTTTCACCGAATTAAATGTCAATTTAATTGTGAAATGATCATACCAACAACAAATTAAATGTGAATGATCATACCAACAACAAATTAAATGTCTAAATATTTGCCGTTAGTTCCACGGTTAGATTTCGAAAAATTAATTGTGAATGATCATACCAACAACAAATTAAAAGAGTTTCATATGAATCGGTTTCCAGCCCCCTTACACCAGGTGATGAGTGACGATCACTGGAGATGCAAACTAACAACAGAAGGAGTGTATACTATGGAGTCACTTCGTAAAAAAATTGACCTCACACCTCACCATGCTACACAATCTTCGATCATTTGGTGCAAACTTGCACCAATTAAGGTAGTAGTATTTATATGGAGAGCTTCTTTAGGTCAAATTCCTACATCATCGGCTTTAATGAGTCGGGGTATCAACATTCCATCCTCTCTATGTGGATCTTGCGTTGGTGCCGACGAACAGGTTGATCACCTGTTAGTTAACTGCCCTTTTGCTACTTATGTGCGCGAGATGATTTTTACCTGGTGTGGAATTTGCCCCCCTACGGTTACAGGTGTCGGTGAATTAATTCAATTTGCAGCCACATGGGGAAAATGTATGAAGCAAAGAAGGAGATTCATAGTCATCTGCTATGGACTATTATGGGGGATTTGGAAATTTAGGAATGATAGAATATTCCATGACATATTCACAACACCAAGCAGAGGAGTGGAAATTATCAAGTCAATGTCGTTCCTATGGATCAAAGTTAGAGGTTCTGGTAATTTTTGCAACTGGGATGAATGAAGGTTGTCTCATCTTTCTGTTTTGTAAACGTCACTTTGACATTCTTGTAATGTTTTCCCATTTTGCCCTTGTCTAGTTTCTTGGTCGACTGGGGCACTTTAATAAAGTATGGCCGTTTCCAAAAAATAAAAATAAGATGAACCTTCAATTTCTTGATACACTTCATGATTATATTCAGCCTAAAAAGAAGCCACCACAAGGAAAAATATCATGATGCCTTTTCTTTTCTAATAAGAAATCTCCAATCTTCTTAACCAACAATTGATAAGATGGATATATAATAGTCCATTGATAATAAATAAAGATTTAAATTGATTATAAAATATTTAAAAATATTAATAACAAAATTTGGACAAATATAATATTTTGAAAGTTTATGATAGTTTGAAATTAAATTAGATAAATATGATATTTTAATGTTTAAGAAATGATATACACAAATGACAAAAATGGAAAAATATACGATTAAGGATGAAATATGTAAGTTGGAAACAGTTGTAGGGACGAGATTTGTAATTCATTCAAAGGAAAGCTATAAGAAAGACCTTTAATTCCCTTCTCGTTAGTCAAAACCCTCGCCGGACCCCGACTAGAGTGATTGTCGTCGTCCCCGTTCTCCGCCAGTAGCGCCGCTCATTATTTCTCTTCTATTAAAGCTCAATCTGTACGTTATAATTACACAAAACCATCCTGTTTCTCACATATATTTGAAAAAAAAAATGAAGAAATCAGACAGAAATGGGGAAAACTCATCTTCTAGCCAGAAGAAGAAGAGTTTTGGCCTCCAAATCGGTGAAAAAGATGTTGCATCAAGCATAATAGGTGGTATAGTTGAAAAAGGTTTCAGCACGCCGGTGTCACAACCTCAAGTCACTGTTCTTCCGTTTCCGGTTGCTCGACACCGCTCTCACGGACCTGTAAGATGATTTCCATTTCTCCTTTTTTGTTTTTTCGCTTCGTTCAGTTTGTTTTCATATTCTCTCAGATAAGTTGCATTTTCAAATGAAAATATAGAAACGGTTACTTCTTTGGATTTATTTTCGTGTTTATATGTAACTAAAGTAACTTCAGTATATGATTGAATCTATATGGATTCCTAATGTGCACTATGTTTCTGTTAACTTTTTACGTGATAATCATCTCACGTATATGTCACTTTAAAATTTAAATAGTAATGTGATCTCGTTTATAGCACATAAAAGCAGAGTTCACTGCATCAACATCTAGCATCCTGCTACCTTTTTTTCATCTTCGTTTTAGAAGGTTTTACCACCAATAAACACACAATCAAGCGTAACATCAAGTTTTTCTTCAGTTCTTTGTCATTCGACCCTTTTTATCTCTTACTAAGAAACTTTTGGTGTGGTAAACTGATACAAAGTTTATTATTCAAAGCATTGGGCTCCAAGGACTAGCAGTTCAAGCATCCATGATAAAGATGATGAAGATGATGGAGAATATGGAGATCATACAGACTTTAATCTGGTTGCTGCTAATGCTAAACCCATTCAAAGGAAACAAAAAAAAGATTTGGATCTTAAACAATGGCAAGAACTCACAAATGATGATAATACTACCAAGAAACAACACAAGTATAATGGTAGTGCAAAACCAAGTGATCCAAAAAAGGAATCAGGTAACACAAATTCAGAAGTACCAAAGAGCCACAAGCAAAACGCAGGCAATGTTGGTATTGATGCTGTCGAAAGTAATCTTGATAATGGTACACAGTCAACCATCAAGTCAAAGGACATATCAAGAAAAGTAAAGGTAGAATCCAAAGATGAGATTATGATGGATGTAGGGGAGTTAAGTATGCCAACATCTCATGGTTCTACAAGTATGGAGAGTGAGATTGATGCTGAAAATCGTGCAAGGTTGGAGAAGATGTCCACTGATGAAATTACAGAGGCTCAAGCTGAAATAATGAAGAAGATGGATCCTGCATTGATAAAGATATTGCAAAAAAGGGGACAAGATAAAATGAGTAAGAAAAGTTCTACCTCTGCTATTGCCTCCATTGATGCCAAGAATCAGAAAGAATCAGTCATCTCAGAGACTGATAATGCTCAAAAGATGATAAAAACAAACCCTAATCATTCAACAACTGGATTGGAAAGTAAGTCAAATGCCAGCAGTTTATGGGATGCATGGAGCACAAATGTTGAGGCTGCAAGAGATTTAAGGTTTTCTTTAGATGGTGATGTGTTAAATGATTATGGTAATGATGACTATTTTTTTTTTCCGTTCTGAATTCTTATTGTATATGTGCATTAGATGTTAATGACTTGTTTTTGTTTCCAAATCATGTTATAGGTAATGAATCTGCCGAGGGTATTTATGGAAGTGAAAATGCTGCAGAACGTGACTTTCTTAGAACTGAGGGTGACCCTAGTGCTATTGGTTACACCATTAAAGAAGCACTAGCTCTCACTAGAAGCGTGGTATGTTTTGTTAATTATAAATTATGATAAACTCTTAATATTCTTCTTTTTCATTGTGATGTTTACATATTTGGGAAAATGTGGAGTAATTGTATGTTTCATTAATCTTGATTACACAATATGAACTCATATAATTCTTCTTGGTTCACATGATATTTTCATATTAGGTCCCTGGACAACGTGCTCTTGCATTGCATCTTCTTGCATCTGTTCTTTATAAAGCACAAGATAATATTTGCAGAAACAAAACAGGGTCAACTTTGAAAATTGGTAATCAGAATAATATTGTTGACTGGGAGGCTCTTTGGGCTTTTGCACTAGGCCCAGAACCTGAACTTGCTTTATCACTCAGGTGAATCCTAAACTTTCTATTATTGAGTTGAATTTTGATATGTTTGACCTCAAAAGTCAAACTTCACCACTCTTCTTTTTGTAAACTTGTAGGATGTGTCTTGATGACAACCATAATTCTGTGGTTATCGCATGTGCAAGAGTCATTCAGTGTGTTCTTAGCTATGATTTCAATGAGCACTTTTTTAATATCTCTGAGGTAAAGTTACTTACTTTAGTCAACTTATCTTTGACTATTTTCTCTCTTGATTGCTAACAACATTCAATTTGCTTTCAGAAAACGGGAATTTATGAGAAGGATATCTATACAGGTCCCATCTTTAGAAGTAGACCCAAGATTGATGTTGGTTTTCTTCATGGTGGATTTTGGAAATACAACACTAAACCCTCAAATATCTTTCCTTTTAATAAAATTATGAGGGATGAGGAGGGTGATGAAGAAGAAGAACACACAATAAAAGATGACATTGTGGTTGCTACACAGGATATTTTAGCAGGGTTAGTTAGAATGGGTATCCTTCCAAGAATTCGCTATCTACTTGAGGTAAGTTTGAATTTTCGGTCAAACATTCTTTGACTTTTGACTTGTAAGACGATTCTTCATTCTTGATACTATGATATGTTTTTCAGTCTGACCCTTCAACAGCTTTGGAAGAAACCCTAATTTCCATACTGGTTGCAATAGCAAGACATTCCCCTACATGTGCAGATGCAATCATGAAATGTGAGAGATTAGTTCAACTTATTGTCCACAGATTCACTACAAATAACCAAATGGGAGTTGACTTTATAAAGATAAAATCTGTTACACTTATAAAGGTATGTAATCAACAATCATCTTAAAAATCACAAAATCTGTTTCTTTAAATTATATAACTTTTAAAAAAAATGTTGTTATGTTAAAAGGTACTGGCTCAATCCGGGAGGTGTAAGGAATTTGTAGACAATGGAACTTTCCAGAAGCTGACGTGGCATTTGTATCGTTGTGCTTTGGGTATTGATGACTGGATGAATAAAGAAACCGAAAAGGTCAAACTTTGGTCAACTTTGCTCATTGAACAGCTAAGGTTTTGGAAGGTCTGCTTACAATACGGGTATTGTGCATCTTATTTTGCGGACATGTTCCCTGCCCTTTTCATTTGGTTAGATGTTCCCTCTTTTGAGAAATTGAGGGGCAAAAACGTCATTAACGAATTCCTTTCCATCACTAACGAAGCATATTTGGTCCTCGAGGGTTTAACAAGAACACTCCCAAATTTTTACTTAAAAAAGATTGATCATTCAGAGACTTGGAGTTGGAGCAATGTGGGTCCCATGATTGATTTGGCACTTAAATGGGTATCACTAAAAAGTGATCCGGAGTTATTTACCTTTTTGTCCCTAAAAAAAGAAGGGTTGACTCCCATGTTATGGGTGATTTCAGCTGTTTTCCACATGCTTTTTGGTGTTCTCAAAAGTGTGTTTCCAGAAGATAACTCTAAGAAGCTTCCATGGCTACCCGATTTTGTCCCAAAGATTGGACTACACATAATCAAGAATGAGCTTTTGAGCTTTAACAAAGTCAACAAAGATTCCTTCTTTGACTTTCTGAGTCAATGCAGACATGAAAGCGATCAAGAAACATCATTAGCCTCTGTGTGTTGCCTTAATGGGTTAATAAGCGTTGTTGTCTTAATCAATAAGTTGATTAACCTAAACAACACTGAGAACAAAGTTTCCTCAATCGAGCATGACAATATAACAATCCATGAGAAAATTCTTACTGATGGCATACTCGAGTGTTGTACATCTGAGATGACAACTTTCATGAAGTTGACTTCTTCTGCTGGTCAACTCTCACAATCTGTTGAAATGTTTGGAAGAGGCGGGCCCGCGCCAGGTGTCGGTGTCGGATGGGGGGCAGCTGGCGGTGGTTTTTGGTCTTCAAACATTTTGGTTGCACAAATGGACGCAAGATTGGTTTTACAGTTGGTTGAGATATATTTTAAAAACCCCTCAAATGAAGTTACAGTGGAGAGAATAAGTTGTCTTTTTGACTTACTTTTACTTGTGGGACCCAGGGACAGGGGTATAATGGACAAAACACTTGGTATTTTACTACAACCATCAAATCTCAAGTTTCTTGATGTCAGTATTCGTAATTCCCTTGATCAAAAAACATTTGAGTGGGAGTATACTGAAGAAGAGCTCTTAACATTTAGTGAGAATTTAATCTCTCATTATAAGAACAGATGGCTGAATATCAAAAAGTCAAAGTCAAAATCAAAAGTCAAACCCAGCGATCCGAGTTCCAAAAAGACCAGATTTTCACTCGACACCATTCAGGAAGACGTTGACCAATCGATTCAGTCAACTTTGGTAACCGAATGGGCTCATCAACGGCTACCACTTCCCAATCATTGGTTCCTCAGTCCGATCTCAACCGTTGACTTGGTCAACCTTCCGGTCAAACCTACCTTCCCTGAAGTTGCAAGATCCGGGCTTTTCTTTCTTTTAGGTCTTGAAGCAATATCCAATCACGTTTCTTCAAATTCCATCAAGGGCGTTCCCGTCATTTGGAAACTTCATGTTTTATCTGTAACTTTATTCGCGGGGTTGGATCTTTTAGAAGAGGAGAAAACTAGGGACGTTTACAGCACTTTACAGGAGTCTTATGGGAAAATTCTTGATAAAAAAATTTCAGAAATCGGGTCAAAGAATAGCATTGACTTTTTGAAGTTTGACCAGGAGATACACGATAGTTACACCACATTTATAGAAACCCTTGTGGAGAATTTTGCTGGAGCATCATATGGTAATTTGTTATACGGGAGACAAATTTCAATGTATTTGCATCGTTGTGTTGGAGGACAAATTCGACTTTCTACTTGGAATGCATTATCAAATATTAGAGCTCTTGAGCTTTTGCCACCATTAGAGAAATGTTTATCCCAAGAAGAAGGTTACTTAGAACCTCCCGAGGATGATGAAATGCTTCTGGAAGCATATGTGAAATCATGGGTTTGTGGAGCTCTTGATAAATCAGTAACAAGAAATTCAGTTTCATTCACATTGGTTATTCACCATTTGTCGGATTTCATATTTGGTGATCATGTTGGTGATAAAGTTTCATTGCGAAATAAGCTGGCTAAATCTATCCTTCGTGACTATTCACGTAAATCAGAGCATGAGGTATATGTTTTAGTTTTTTATTTTATAAATTTTGAGGGGTATGGTTATGAATTTATATATGTTGTGTAAATGATATTTATTATAGGGTATGATGGTCAAACTAATACAATATAAGAAGCCAGCAAGTTATCAACAAAAACTTGATCAAGCAGAAGATTTGTTGTTACTCCCTGAGATAGAAAGGAGGTTTATGGTATTGAGGGAAGCTTGTGAAGGAAATGCTACGCTTTTGAGTATAGTGGAAAAGCTCAACAACACCATCATGAAGCAACAATAGTTTTATTAAAATGCTCAAAATGTATATTGATGATGATAAAATAGGGAAAACTTGTGGAACACAGAATGCAGTGTATGGTCTTTTTTCTGAATTATCAGGGTATTTGAAAATTTTGAGAAATTAGTTGATGGAAGTTGATAACAGACGTGTGTAACTTTTTAAACCAAGGATTCAAGTATTTCCAACGATGCCAATCTTTAGAGTCATGTAATGTATAGTCCGCAGCAGTAAAAGTATTCGTTAATATGTAATAAATATTACGTAATATATAATATATAGGATGCACTATATGATATATACATTGTATAATGCATCATGCAAAATTATATAGTATATGGTTTATACTACTGCTTTACAAATTACACATCAAATGTTGTTAATTTCCAAAAAATAAATATTCACTAAATTAATATAAACATTTTAATTCAGATACAAGAACATGCTTATGTTGTTTTTTTGGTTGTAGAAATAGTGTCTTAGCGGAAATTAGTCCGGTTCGTTCATCATTTACTTATAAATCTTTTGTATAATTCGCTGTTTGTTGTTAACAATGAAATTATTTTGATCAAATACATATTTCAAATATCAATGAATTTGGTTCCATCATCTTCAACATTTTTTGTGTTATTATTAAAGTGCACGCTGTGCAGCTGACGAAGGCACCTAGAGGCGACGTTTATATATTTCTTAATTGAGATTTTGGTTCCAAGAACTAAGAATGATTGCCATGAATTAAATGAGAAAGCACACACAATCACAATATTTAACGTGGTTCTTTTAATGTGACCTACGACCGCACGACATGAGAGGGTATTCTTATTCATGAGCTCAAACAAAGTAACAATACAATCAAAGATAGAATAAAGACCTCATAAAGTCTACCTGAAGACCACAAAAGATCATCTTTGAATTCTAACTTGCAATCCCTATTTACAGTCAGAAAATCATATTTGAAACCAGATAAGTCAAACCCATCCATTCATAGGTTCAAATGGATGACAACCAATCACAAGACGCCATGCACCCTCGAAGCACTTTCATGATGATAGAGGACCTTTAGTAGAGCCTAGAGCGCATTCTCTTCCTTGAGCATATTCGTAGACACCGATTGATCAACCCAACACATTCTTCATGACCATGATTGCATTTAGCTAAGTTTGGAGCGCATTCAGCTCCACCAACGCATCCATTGGGCATATCCTTCATCAACATATCCTCAAGACCTTGAATGTATTTAGTCATGTTTTAGAGACTTGGAACGCATTAGGCCAAATGCTCAACTCTAACCCAAATACTCAATCTTGATTCCAAAATTCTAAATCTTAATCCCAAATATTTAAGTCATAGTGCTCAATATTTAACTACTTTAACAACTTTAGTCGATCAATTATCTTTAATGTTATTAGACCGGAGGAAATGATGCCACAAAAGTTGCACTCCCTTCATTACTACGTAGGCGACACGTCAACAATTACCACAAAAGCGTGGTTTCATGCCACACCCAATGAGTGGTGCCACAATCAATTTAAAAAGTTTAAAAAGAAAAAAAACATTTTTTTAAAAAAAAGTCTGACTGCGGTCTCTACCGCACCAAAAACGCAATGAGGAGGACGATATTCAAGCAAATGTGACAAGAGAGTGCATCCTCTACCGTATCCACTCCTCCAAGCCTTAGTAAATATTTTTATCGGTGTAATTTAGATAATTCATATACAATAATTGAATTCATACACAATAATTGGCTTATGACATTTATTCATCTATCCAAACATATCATTGGATATACAAGAATAATGACCGAATAAATATCATAAGTAAATTATTGTGTATGAATTGGATTGTCATTATACCACTTGAAGCCATAGCGAGTTTTTAGGACATTGGCAAAAACGATTACAATTTTAATAAAATGTTAACTTTTTAAAAAAAGATTAGCTTAATTTTTTTTTAATAATTGTAGTTATTGTCCTAAATCCCTTCCTCCCAAAACAAACAAGAAAAACAAAAAAAATAAGAAAATAGTCAAAATACACCCACACGCAATATATCCGGTTTTTTTCTCCAAAACATCTATATGAAATCACTTTTTAGATCCGATGCAGTTATTGTCCTAAATCCCTTCCTCCCACCTGATTTTCAGCCGAAGATAAGGATCTGTGTGTGAGAGGCATAAAATGGCGGAATCCTCGAATCGGAGGGTGAAAGTGAAGAACAAATCGCCGGCAGAGCAGAACGGTGGAAAAATGTGTCTCGATCAACTCTCGTCGGAAGTCGTCGCCACAATAATGACGAAACTTGATGTATCTTCAATCTGTGCCATCTCCCTCACTTGCCAAAGCTTTCGCGTTTGCGCTCAAGACATTTTCAAATTCCTCCCAAATTTCCACCTTCTCGTAATGAACTTCTATCCCATTAAATTGTAAAATAACTTTTATTTCGTTTATAGAAAAAGGAAATTGCAGCATTGATGGTAATATATTGATTCTGTTGATATACATAAACATAGAAACTTTTTTTTGAAATGATCTGCCTTTAATCTTCACTTTGATTGATTGATTGATTCTTTTTCGGGAACCAATATGTTTCCCCAGGAAATTGCACCCCCAATTGATCGTTTACGAGGTTTGTTGCTACCGAACGCTTCGCTTCGAAGCCTGAAACTAGACTGTAGGAGGCTGAATGAATCGTCGATCGATTATCTTCTTCAGCCTGGATTGCTTGAACTGTCGCTTCGGAATTGCTTCAAATTTAGCGGGAGGCTTCTTTCTGAGGTCGGAGCACGATGCAAACACCTAAGGTTGTTGTCTATCTCCTTAAGCCATCATTGTATACGACTATGTTTGATTCCACAAAAGTTAGGTTTTCTCTGATCCGAAATATGTTTTTCTAGGTTTTCGCAATACGAACCTGTAATAATCCAAATATAATCTGAATTATCGACAAGTTATATACAAATCCTTATTTCCCTCACACGAAAGAGGACTAATTTATCTTCCAAACTGAAAGTAAATTTTTTCAGAAGAATTTGATGAACACGTTTTCTGGCAAATGGTTCACTATAATTCCTCTCAATTCTCTATTACTTCCTCAATGTGTAACTTAGATAGTTAGAGATAAGGTTTTTGATACTCAAATTTTTTTTGTTGTTCTTTCTTATTATAGCTGTTTAAATGACTTCCACATTGAATTTAACAACGGGATCCAGATTACATCTTTGTAGACTCAAATTCATATGCTAGATCCTACAGAATCTAAACATGTTTATCGATAAAAAAATTTCAACTTTACACAATTAATTAGCAGCATCAATAATATCCTCTCCAGGTCTCTGTATGTGAGTTCTATAGCTGATAATCGAGGACACTTACATGATGTTTGTGACCTAGAAGAGTTACTCAGGGGTTGCACTCAATTGGAAGTAAGGTTTCAATTTCATCACCAAAGTCACTTCTTAAATGCAATAAAAACATCACACTTATGGGACCATTAAGTTAACTCCATCTTAATGCATATATATATATATATATATATATATATATATATATATATATATATATATATATATATATATATGTTTTTCCTTCAACTTTTATACTTCTTTTCTCAGGAACTTATCTTAATGTTTGATGTCTCAATATTTCGGCGTCCTGATTTCGCACGTGTATGGACATTAGCTTCCACAAAACTCACTTACCTTCAAATCGGATACATAACTCAGTTAATGGTAACCGAGTTACTAACCCCAACAACATCGCCACATCATCAACCAAATCATAACATTAACATCCCCCCTCCAATATTTCCAAACATCCATAAACTCTCCCTTTCAGTCGACTACATTTCCAACACCATGATCAACATAATCTCATCAACTCTCATCCACTTAACCCATTTAGACCTTCGCGATCAACCCATTGTAGAACCCGGACTCACATTCGACCTTACAGACGAAGGCCTTCAGTTACTCGACAAACACGGAAGATTAAAACACCTCTCACTCATCCGGAGCCAAGAATTCAATCCAACTTTCTTCAGAAGAGTTACAGATCAAGGCATTTTATTCATGGCCGACAGGTGTACAAGCATCGAAGCGATATGTCTTGCGGGGTTCTGCCAGGTCACCGATACCGGTTTCAAAACTTTACTCCACGCGTGCAAAAACCTATACAAACTCAAAGTCTTCAACGGGACCCGCATGACCGATCTTGTTTTTCACGACATGTACGCGACTTCCCTCGCGTTGACTCTCGTGAGCTTAAGATGTTGTAACCTCTTAACGAATTCAGCCGTTTTACAATTAGCACTTAATACGGATCTCAATGTGCTTGACTTTAGAGACTCTAGAAACATCGGTGATAAAGCGGTTGAATCCATTAGCAAACTTCCGAAACTTAAAACTTTGTTGTTAGATGGAACAGACGTGAGTGACGTGGGTTTATCGTATTTAAATAAAGGTGAAAATAGCACTTTGGTTAAGTTATCAATTAGAGGGTGTAAGAGGTTGACATGTAGGTGTATTTCTTCTCTTTTTAACAACGGGTCGAATCGGGGATTACGGGAGTTGGATTTGTCAAATTTACCGGATCTTACGAATGCGGGTGTGCTTTTGCTTGTGAAGAATCGGATTCCGCTTGTTGACCTTAAGATGAGACAGTGTCCGCTGATCGGTGACATGGCGGTGATGGCGTTGGCGTCGATGACGATGGCGGATGGTGACAGGTGGCATGGGAGTAGTTTGAGGTCGTTGGATATTTATAACTGTGGTGGGATTTCGAAGCTTGCTTTTCAGTGGTTGAAGAGACCGTATTTTCCTGGGTTGAGGTGGTTGGGAGTGGCGGCTGCTATGAATCATGAGCTGGTTGAGTCGTTGGGTTTGAATAGACCGTTTTTGCATTTGATGACACGTGGGGAAGAGCTTGGGACTGATAAGTGGGATAATTTGGATGATATTTATATGCATGATTATGAGGAGGTTGATGAACTTGAGCAGTGGATTTTTCAACAAGATGATGTTGATGTTGATGACGTGGAAGATGAAAATGAAGTGTAGGATTCTAAAACTCTTGGTTTAAAAGACCCTGAATGTTTTAATTGGACTAATGTGTGGTAGTGTAGACTTGTAGTGTTGTTATATATTTGTGTTTCAGTAGCCAGTATATGTAATATGTAATATGTAACAATGTAACATGTGTATGAAAACTGTTGCAGTTTGTTGATCAATTAAATGTTTTCATTTTAGATGTGACCTCACTGTAAAATACCTTGGTCTATGATTGTAGTTTATATCTGGATCTTTTGAATCAATATCATACCCAATTATGGCACACTTGGAGGATAATATTGACGAATGAGACAGGATAATATTGGCGAACTAGTAGTGTGAATCATCCATGGAAGCAGGGCGGTTCAACGAGTTTGAGGGCTCTAAGCGAATCAAAAATTTGAGGTCCTTTGATTAACTATAATTGAGATTCAGAGATAATACCATGGATTAATAACTTATCGTGGTTTTGAGTGGGAGTTTTAGATATCGGCATATGTAGTATGCCAATGTCAAAATTCCATGCTGCAATCAAATGGTCCATGGATTAATAACTTACAATAAAAAAATTTGTGGTTGTTTAAACCACTAAACTGTAATGTCCATTGTTAAAACTCAAAAGATTAACCCTAATTGAGATTAAGAGATAATACCGTTTCTTTGTTTCAGTGAGAGCATATTAGAATTGAGAAGAATAGTGGCAGTCCAGAATCCAGATCGCCACTCTCTAGATCATCAACATCAACAAAAACCGAGAAGGAAGATTGAAGAAGCAAGAAGAACCGAGGAGTGAAGAGTGCAGACAACAACAAATCAGCGATCGCTTGCTTGATTGGTGCCTTGAACAGTTGAACCCTTGAAGGCTTGAATCGCAGAATCGATTAGAGAAGGGAGGAAAAGAATAGAAGTTGAATCGCCGGGTGAGTGGGATGTGTATTGATTTGATCTTGCAACATGATTTTTTAAAAACGAGAAGCTTATTGAAATTAAACGAGGTCCTTTACAATTGGGGCCCTAAGCCCTATCTTAACTCATTACACTATAAGGCTGGGCTGCATGGAAGTTTACTTATTTGCCTTTTTATGGAGATTTGCATAGTGGCTATGTCCTTGGATATACCCTAAAGTAAAAACTCATACAATTTGGACAATGACCAAGAGCATAGGACCTTTTTGGACTTTTTTTCCAAGACCATCCATTATACATATTACTAATCATTAGGCCATCCGTTATACCCACTACATACGACATATGTGGTGAGTGCCACATCAAGAACAGACTCGGCGAGTTGTTCATACAACTCGGCGAGTCGCAGCATAAGTGTTCTTCGGATGAAGATGAACTCGGCGAGCTGTTCATACAACTCGGCGAGTCTTAGCATAAGTGTTCATCGGATGAAGATGAACTCGACGAGTTGATCATACAACTCGGCGAGTAGGATGAAGGACTTGAACCTCAGTTTAGAAGAAGAACTCGTCGAGTCAACGCCTAACTCAACGAGTAGGGACGAGATCCAGGACAATCGATTGGATAGGGACTCGGCGAGTTGGATAGCCAACTCGGCGAGTCGGGTCAACTGAAAGTTGACTCTGACTTTGACTTAGGGCATGATCAGGGGTAAAATAGTCGTTTTACCCAAAGGACAGTTAGCAGTGTTTGATTGAGTATGTTGTGGGAATTGCAGCCAGAAGATTTCCGGAGCAGCAGTAGACAGTCAGTTCCCGATCAGATCAGCAGCTACTTCGAGGTGAGTTACCTTCCAGTAGCGGTGGGTCTAAAGCCACAATGCCGGCCCACCAGTAGGAGACGTATGATAGATGATTGTCTCTGTGATATCATCTAGGTTTACTACTACCTGATATGTTATATGCTAGCATGATATGTTATATGTGATAATAGTAGAGTTCGGTTGTTAGGACCGGAGGGTAGTCAGACACCC
This sequence comes from Lactuca serriola, assembly GCF_051521515.1. Classification (NCBI taxonomy): domain Eukaryota; kingdom Viridiplantae; phylum Streptophyta; class Magnoliopsida; order Asterales; family Asteraceae; genus Lactuca; species Lactuca serriola. The sequence continues at coordinate 63,784,882 of NC_136410.1, read as the reverse complement.
CAGATACGTCTGACAGTATGTGATGTTATGTTTATATGCTAGCATGATCTGTTATATGAGTTAGAGGTAGTAGGAGGGGAGCAGTCCCCGAGTTCGGTTGTTAGGACCAATGGGTAGTTCAGACACCCCATATATGTCTGATAATATGTTATGTTATGATATGTGATAGTAGTAACAGTAGGGGGTGAAATAGTCCCTGAGGATCGGTTGTCAAGACCGGCGGGTAGTCAGCACCCCAGAATAGCTTGACACGGGTAGTTAGCACCCCAGAATGGCTTGACATGGGTATTCAGCACCCCAGAATGGCTTGACACGGGTAGGACGGCACCCCAGAATGGCCGCACGGGTAGTCGGCACCCCAGAATGGCCGTACTGGGTAGTCAGGCACCCCAGAATAGCCTGGCAGTATGTATGATATGTGTTGTATGGTATGTGGTATGATGGGGGAACTCGCTAAGCTTTGTGCTTACGTTTCTCAGTTGTTGTTTCAGGTACCTCTTCAGCGAAGGGGAAGGAGCAGGCACGGTAGCGGCTCATCACACACACTCTTTGATTCCGCACTTATGAGTTTACTCTGGGATTGATACTCTGATATTTCGATTGGTTGTATGATTTGGCTTTTAGACATGATTTACGTTGTGGTATGGTTTGATCAAACAATGTTTTTAATTATTAATGTTTTCTAAAGTAATGTTTTAAAAATGAAATTTTTGGACGTGAAAATTGGGTCGTTACACTGCCTCAGCTCACGCAACTGCAACTCAATCTCTAACTCACACCGCCTGGCGGCCTCGTGCAACTCCAACAAAGTCTCGCACCTCTGCGTAGACACAAATTGTCTGATATCCCTCTTGAGCATGCTCATATATCGAGACATCTGAGCCTGCTCCGAAGCGAACTCAGGGCAAAACATCGCCCTCTCAGCGAACATCCTGGTGATCTCCGTCATCGACTCCGAATCCTGCTTCATCTCAAGGAATTCCTGAGCCAATCTCTCCCTCTCAACCCGCGGAACATAACAAGTGCTGAACATCTCTCTGAACTGATCCCATGAAACCGCGGCCCTCTGCGTATCCGAATATGACCCCGTGGTCAATCTCCACCAATCCTTCGCCCCGAACCTCAACAGGTTCAGAGCACACCTCACCCTCTGATCATCAGGGCATGAACACGTGAAGAAACACCCCTCCACATCCGATAACCATCTCATAGCAACAATCGGGTCCTGAACTCCATCAAAGGTGGGAGGCTTCGTATTATCGAAATCCCGATACTGAAAACCCCGACCAGCTCCTCCCCCTGCCGCTGCTACAGCCGCTGTAGCCGCCGCGGCAGCTGTCTCTGTGAGAGCTGCATAGCGCTCATCAAAATACTCAACCATGGCGGTCTTGATCGACCCAAACAGTTCCGACAACTCGGCCCGGAACAACGCAGCAACCTCATCATGCAGGATCTCACGAATCCTTGCATCCAACTCGCATGTGCTCATCTGACCAATAACCTCGGGCGGTACCGACCCGCCCGGAACTCCCTCTCCTGCTCCCGATCCTGACCCGGATCCACTCCCAGCATGCCTCGGAATCTCCATACTGAAAAACACCACAAAATCTTAGACACTTCCCACTAACCCGGGAACCAACTCTCAAACCAACCCTAGAGGTCATGGTTTCCCTGATACGCGTATGGGTCCCGTGCTTTCAGTAGTACGGGCCCATACTACCTTCCATACCTACCCATATTTGTATGAAGTACTACCACAACACCCTAGTGAAAACATACATAACAAGCGCTCAATCCTCACTACTAGAGGAACACTGGAAATCTCCCACAAGGAATCCCTAGGCTAACAGGTATCATAATCAGGCAACATTATCATGAAATCCTGAAGATCCCTTGCCTAGCACTAGCATGCTGTTCTATCAAAGCTCAAAAACAAATATCATGTATGGTATTTTGGGGTTACTTACTGGCTCCGGATGATCGTACCTCCGCGTCCTCCTTTTACTCATTTTGAAAACCGTTTTAAATTCTCTTTCGAAATCCCTCCTCGATTTGAGACTGGAGTCACACGAGTGTTCCTCCAATTCACTCAAACCAAGGCTTTGATACCATTTGTAACATCCCCCTCTGGCACGTATCACAATATTGTCCGCTTTGGGCCACTCGGCACGAGGAATTCCCAGGGGGTCACCCATCCTGGTACTACTCCCACCCGAGCACGCTTAACTGCAGAGTTCTTATGGGATCTGCTGCCCTCACGACTTTAAAACGCGTTGTGATAGGGAAGGTATCCACACCCCTTATAAGGAATGCTTAGTTCTCCTTGCCACCCGATGTGGGATCAGATCTAACCCACTTTCACCCCCCATTATAGGGTTCGACGTCCTCGTCGAACACATCGACCCGTGCCCTGGCTCTGATACCAACTTGTAACGACCGAAAAATTCCAACCAATTTAAACTTTTCAAAAACAGCCCGATTTTATTAAATCATTACAAAAAGGTTTTCAATACAATTAAATTAAAATATTCCCAGAATCACAACATAAACATGAGGAGCGGTACGATCACACCTTCGCCTTGCCACGGTCTCCTGAAGAACCTGAAAAACATAAAACCACAACTGTAAGCCCGAAAGCTTAGTGAGATATCCCCAAAATACCAACCACATATACCATACACGCATAACATGCCATATCATATCCGATCACAGAATAGCCATGCACTTCGGGTCTACTGTGTGGTCCGCCGCGCCGGCCAACAGTCCACCTGGTCCACCCTCCGAGTCTTGCCATATACATCGAGTCTGCAGTGTGATTGGTCCGCCCGCACCGGGCCTTCAATCCACCTGGTCCACTCTCCGAGTCTACAGTATGACTGGTCCGCCCGCACCGGGCCTTCAGTCGGCCTGGTCCACTCTCCGAGCCTCGGCACGTCTGGTCCGCCCTCTTGGGGCCTACAGCCTATCCGGACCGCTCGCTGTGCCTTCGGGACAACTGGTCCGCCCTAGGTATCTTGGCCTACAGCACAAAGCAGGACCCGCCTCAACCCAACTCCAATCCAAACAACCATGTGCACATAAACATACAATCATATAACAACTCACAGTCAACAAACCGATCAAACAGATCACATAACATATCATCATCCTAACCAGGATACCGACCTAACCGGTCACTAGCATAACATCACCCTACATCTCAGGATACCGACCTCAACCAGGTCTCTAACATATACCATCCTAGCTACCAGGATTCAACATATCAAAGCAATATCATAACAACAATTACCCGGATCTCAATCTGATAAAGGGCCGGCCTTGGTGCCTTAGACCCTGTTGATATAGTGAGGATAACTCACCTCGAAATTGCCGACTGAACAGATAAACCCAAGCTACTCCAACCACTGATATGATCTCCAACACTGGCCAACACCAAGACACTGAACTCAAAACAATATTCAACAATTACCAAAATTCCCCTGGAAAATAATTGGTCAACCCTTGGCCAAAGCCAACCCCTGACTGACTCTACTCGCCGAGTCATCCAATGGCTCGCCGAGTCCACATACACAGAATCTCCCCCATCCGCGACTTAACTCGCCGAGTCACCCCAAGACTCGCCGAGTCCAGCAACTCTGAGTCCTTTCTCATCCCTTGACTCACCGAGTCACAACTCAACCAGAAGAAACTTGGACCTCACGACCAGACTCGCCGAGTCCAAGAACAGACTCTCCGAGTCTAAGGCCATCTTCAACCTACTCGCCGAGTTGTTCTTCCAACTCGCCGAGTTCCAGACCATCTTCAAGCAACTCGCCGAGTACACCTTTGTGACTCGCCGAGTGCCTCTAGATCTCATCCCAAACAGAACCTTCCAGGCCATGCAATTGATCCAAAACGTAGATCTAGCCTCCTACAACCCATTCATCACGTAAAGTGGCAAACTTTACGTGAATCCAAAGAGATCTAGGCATTTTACACTTTAGGGCTAGGGTTTGGGACATGATGGCTTCATTAATCACTCAAGAACAGGGACTTTAATGCACTTTAGACCTCCTCCACTCCAGATCTGAGGTTGCAACCTCAGATCTACTCTTCAAACTCAAGATACCACAAGCTAAACCTCCCATACATTCCAAGAATAATGGATCTAGAAGAATAACAGCCCAAGAACGAGATTATACCTCAAAAGGAAGCCCCAACAACAAATAAATCCGAATCTAAGCAAATCCCCTTGCTCCAAGCCTCCTATCTCTCCAAGATCTTCCTCCAAATCTCTTTTCCAAGGTTCAATTGCACTCTAATCCTTCACAATCGCGTTTCTAGGGTTTTCTGGACTTAAGGGAAGGTAAGGAGACTGGGGAGAGGATATAATGTCCTTTATATATGGCTCATCCTCCGAAATTAGGGTTTTCTCCACTCAGCGCCTACTCGCCGAGTCCAGCTGCCGACTCGCCGAGTCGGCCACTTAACACGCGACCAAAATCGCGACCCTACTCGCCGAGTCCACTCGTGGACTCGCCGAGTTGCTCTTTCCAATTTACACTTTTAGCCCTTCAACTTTACTCTTGATATTCCGGGATGTTACAATTCTCCCCCATTTAAGTTAGGCTTCGTCCTCGAAGCCTGCGGCAACTCAACTCCAGAAATACTCCCGCAACGCACCACCTGGCATTAACCAAACCAGGTTCCTCAAAGCACAACCATAGAAACCCGAAACTCACTTTCTCCTTTCTTGCGGTGTCCTGACCACCGTCTCAAGCCGGCCACCGGCTTTACCCTCTGATAGCCACACCCATCAGGCTCCACACTTAACAACCGAGTACCACTCCATGGCACTTTTCTCGATCCTGATCACCACAATCACTTGACTCTTACGAGCTAGATATAACCCTGAACCACCGGGTTCCTGATCCGAGTCCAACTTTATCCACACCCTGCTGATAGAATGACACATTCTTCAGCCTCCGAGCAACTCCTATGAGTTCTCCTCTTGCAATCGCATGCACATGATGAACTAGCCCTAGCACTCTCGGGTTGGGAAAACCCGCCACACTGACGACATCTCCAAACATCCCCCAGGATAAACCACCACTACATACACAATTCCCTGACCAGAATCACAGAAGGTGGTGTTGGGCGGTTCGATTTTAGTCTGCTTTCTTCAACCAGAAGCTTGGAGCGGACCAGATTATAGGTTGGAAACGGGTCCCCGTGGTGAAGAAGCATGGATATGTTTTCGAACTGTGGGGATAAGCCATTCAACAAATGTGCAATAAACGAGTTTTCAGGGATATGGTTCTCGATATTGGCCAAGAGATCATTGATGGCCTTCATTTTTTGACAATATTGGGCAATTGAAAGTTCACCTTGTGTCATGAATCGTAGTTCGTTTTCAAGTTCAATGGCCCGTGTATCTTTATTTTCACGAAACAAGTCTTCATGACTTGACAATGGAGTCAAGGGTATACCATTCTTCATCCTTATCAGACGTTGGAAGCGAAGTCCCGTCGAGAAATCCAAGCACCCGATATCCCGTGTAGTGAGTTTCAAACAATTCGCGCCAGGCATCATATTTTAATTCATTGAAGTCGAGAACAATAGGAACATGAGTTTTGATGTTAACAACACCATATGGCTTCTGATTGATGGAGGTTTTGGAACCTGAGGATTCATCACCAGCCATGGATGATTATAGAGAGTGTAGATGGAGAGAGAGGTGAAGAAGAAAGAAGAAAAGAGAACAGGGGAGAGTAAAAGGTTTATCGACAGCACAGTTGGTGCACATCAACAAGAGGATCGTGAAGAGGAAATTAAGGTAGATGGGTTTTTCTCTGATACCATATTGGACGATATCTTTGCTCAATGACGAAGGATTATAATAACAATGACTAAATACAAGATTACATGGGCCCCATGGGCTAGGTAACTGTTGGGCTAAATACAAATACACACTATTTAAATATACAATAAAATATACATTAATAGTGTATAGTGTGATATTTATTGGTAATAATGTCGTTTTAAAAAAAATTGAAAATTAGCTGTTCAACGACTCTTGAACGGTGTAACACCGTGAATTTCAAAATAATTTTTCGCATAATATAAAAACATTTTCATTTAATTTTCATAAAACATCAAGTTTAAAACTCCAATCCATATCATACAAAATCCCAAGATCACATATCATAAAAATCTCATGCGTGTGTACAGATTAGCCGGCGCCTTCCCACGGTCATCACTAGTACCTGAAACAAACAACACTGACCTCTAAGATGGCAACCTAAGTCTCCAACCCAAAAGGAAGGACATAAAACATGGCATTTGGGACTCTCTGGACCTGCTAAGGTCCAGATCTAGGTACCATATCCCCATGGGACCTCTCACACTCCAAATACAAGGCAAACAAGGCATGAAGAAACCCTTGATTTGACTATAACAACAAAAATACGAGAATAAGCTCTGAATGATACCTCAAGAAGCTTCCTCTGACGAAATGGAAGTAGATCCAAGCTCCCCAACTCTCCTAGCTTGATTTTCCCCTTCCTTTCTTGCAATTACACACAAAATTGGTGAATAATGACCTCTTATCTCACTCACAAGAACCCTCAGCTGTTTAGGTGCTCTTAAGGTCAAGGTAGCCGCAATGAAGGGCCATAAGGTCCTTTAAATAGGGCTTAGGACCGGGAAATTAGGGTTTCATTAAACAGCGCGGACTCGCTGAGTCCATTCCTTGGACTCGCCGAGTCCAGGCGCGAACTCGCGTCCAGAACTGCGATCCTACTCGGCGAGTTTGAGCTCCAACTCGCCGAGTCCCCTCTCAAAACACCAAAAATATATGAATAAAAGATACCTGGAAATCCGGACTGTTACAAACGGTCAAATGAGCAAGTTCTTCTCTATAGCCGTTGCCCTTCGTCCTCCCATAACGAACCTCAACGAAAACGCTGAACCATGACCGGCCGACATGGTGTGCCCGAACCACGATCATGACTAGCTAGACCACGGACCGCCCGTTGTGAGTATACACGATGGTCTTATGATTAATAATACTATTTAGTGTAATTAACAAACAAATACTTGCTTTCTTCCGAATACAACATAATACGTTTAAACAATTGTATTTGTACTTTAATACTTGTAGACATCATTCATTTTAATATAATTCAATGTTAAATCCATATTTACGCAATAGCGTTTCAACTTTTCTTTTTCAATTTATGTTACAAAACAGTCATTTAGAATAAAAATATGCAACCACATTTTATTCTATAACAAATTTTACAGCATTGCAACTGGAAACTTATCATCTCATGAAGTGAAATTTATTATGCAATAATATATATATATATATATATATATATATATATATATATATATATATATATATATATATATATATATATATATATATATATTTATCAACTTATATAATAAATATTCATATTTAAATGAAACAATATTATATACATCGTATAAAGACAGTTTTATTGGGCATATTACTGAAAAATATGAAACGTATTTGAATAAATACATATTTAACCCGTATAATAATTGACTTATAACAAAAAATATTAGATTTATTTATAATACTTCCGAAGAAACATTGCATTCTTTTGAATCGTCTGTAGAATTTTTTCTGAGTTTTGACAAATTGTGTATCATTGTCAATTCATATTCTCTCCATGGAAGGCTGTTGCTAATTCTGAAAACGGATTCATGGATAATGATTTTGATTTGATTGGGTGCATGGCGTGAAGAATTTGTGTGCAGACGTTATGGATCCCGACGCCAGCACTTCTCACTCCAAGGACCATTGCGAAGTCGTCGTCAAAATCGACGGCGAAGATAGGGATGGCGAAGGAACGACGGGAAGCAGATATCGACGGAGCTCGAGCCAGCAAAGCGGCGGTGGCATGGAGGATCCACCGTCAAGGCTGATAGGCGAGTTTTTAAACAAGCAGAAGGATTCAGGAGGGGAAATGACGTTAGATATGGATTTGGAGATGGACGAGCTTCGTCATGGAAGCCAATCTAGCAGTGTTGTAGATAGGAATCCGGAGAGTCCGAACGAAAGCGTCAATCTAAATACCAGGGTTACGAATTCGAGAGAATTGAAAGTTTCGTTTCAACCTCCTGCTAATTTATCGTCTAAAGTGGTAGATATTGAGCCTGATAATGAACGAGCTAATCAACATAGCGAATCATCAGATGAGAATGAATTAGACGATATCCGATTACAAGAACAACAAAACCCTCAGAGACGAAAATCGAACAATCTTAGCAATTCAGGACGCGGATTGGACGATAGAGGAGGAGCAGAGGTTTTGAAATGCACCTCGTTTCAAAGAAGAGCCCCAATCATTCGAACAAAAACACTACAGTCCAGATTGATCGATCCACCAGAGGTTGAAGTTGAGGTCTCGTTATCAGGACGACTGGGCAGATCAGTGCATAAATCAGGTGTATTACCTCGCCCCTCGGGGATACTAGCAAGAGGTGAAAACGAAGAGGAGGATGAAACCTTCATCGAGGAAGATAATCCAGATGAATTCAAAAGTGCAAAACTCGACGCAATCACACTCATCCAATGGATTAGCCTTATTTTGATCCTAACATCATTGATTTGCACTCTTACTATCAAAAATTGGAAGCAATTGGTATTACGAGGGCTTCACATTTGGGAATGGGAGGTTTTGGTTCTTGTTTTGATATGTGGCAGGTTGGTTTCCGGTTGGGGTATACGATTCATTGTCTACCTTATCGAGAGAAATTTCCTTTTACGCAAAAGAGTTCTATACTTCGTGTATGGAATCAGAAAACCAGTTCAGAATTGCATCTGGTTAGGTTTAGTCCTAATTGCTTGGCATTACATGTTTGATGAAAGAGTTGAAGGCCACAACAAATTCCTCATGGTCATGAACAAGTTAATGGTATGTATGCTGGTAGCTACTTCACTATGGCTTGTGAAGACCCTCATGGTTAAAGTCCTGGCATCTTCATTTCATGTCAAAAAGTTCTTTGATCGGATTCAAGAAGCTCTGTTCAACCAATATGTAATCGAAACCCTCTCAGGCCCACCACTGGTTGAAATCCAAAACAACAAAATAGAAGAAGAAAAGACATTAGCAGAACTCCATAGGCTTCAAAACGCAGGTGCTAACTTACCTCCAGATCTTGGGGAAGCTGTGTTTCCATCAAAATCCGGTAGGATGATTGGGAGTGGAAGATTACAACCCCAGCCAGTTGGCATCAAGAACGATGAAAAAGAACAGGGGATAACAATTGATCACCTCCATAGACTAAATCCCAAGAACATATCAGCCTGGAACATGAAGAGGTTAATGAGAATCGTGAGGCTTGGGACATTAAGCACATTGGATGAACAATTACATGACATGAATGAACAAGATGATGAATCAATGACACAAATCAGAAGTGAAATCGAAGCCAAACGTGCAGCTCGCAAGATTTTCATGAATGTTGCTAGAGCTGGCTCAAAGTATGTTCTTATATTACCACCCATTTCAAAAACCATGATCATCATTTTTTAACCAATGTAACTTGATTGAGATTCTAGGATGGGAAGTTTGTTGTCTGCAGGTTCATCTATCTTAACGATTTGATGCGTTTCTTGAGAGATGATCAGGCTGTGAAAACCATGTCTCTTTTAGCAGGAACACCTGGCGATGAAAAAATCAGCAAAGGGGCTTTAAAGACTTGGGTGGTAAGAGTTACTATAAAACTAATTTATATATATTTTTCGAATAACAAAAAGCCCTTAATTAATATATCCACGTACAATTTGATCTGAATTTATAGGTGAATGCATTCAGAGAACGAAAAGCACTTGCATTGACACTAAACGATACAAAAACAGCAGTCAACAAATTACACCAAATGGTCAACTTCTTAGTTGGAATCATCATTGTCGTTATTTGTCTTCTGATTCTGAACATCGCAACAAGCAAGTTTTTAGTTTTTATAAGCTCCCAGATTGTGGTTGTGGCGTTTATATTCGGGAACACCTGCAAGACAATATTCGAAGCCATAATCTTCTTGTTTGTGATGCATCCTTTTGATGTTGGTGATCGATGTGAGATTGATGGAGTTCAGGTAAAAAGAAAGACATATCATATCTTTTTCAATTCCCACGTGTTAATTTAATTCTATATGAAATTAATTAATGCACTGAATCTAGATGATCGTAGAAGAGATGAATATCTTGACTACTGTTTTCTTGAAATGGGACAACGAGAAGGTTTATTTTCCAAATAGTATTCTTTCGACAAGAGCAATTAGCAATCATTTTCGAAGTCCTGATATGTGGGATTCAATCGATTTCTTCATCCATATCGCAACTCCTGTGGACAAGTTGGTTGTCATGAAACAAAGAATAATCAAGTAAGAAACTTTAATTTCATCATCGAATTAACAAATACTAATATGTTTATATTGGGTACGTTTGTTGGCAGCTTTATCGAGAGTAAAAAGGATCATTATTATCCGAACGATATAAAGGTGGTGTCATTGAACGTTGAGGAGTTAAACAAGATAAAGCTGCAAATATGGTGGAGACACAAAATAAACTTTCAAGACATGACTGAGAGGTACGTGAGAAAAGGTGCAGTGATTGATGAAATGGTTCGAATCTTTAAAGAAAACGATGTGGAATACCGATGTCTGGATATCAATATCCGAAGCATGCCACCACCTGTTACTCCTTCTCGGAATCCACCTGCATGGGGACCTCCTCCTCCGGAGTAACTAATTCAACGGTCATGAATGGTACAAGTTTAATTGCATGATCTACATGTTTACACTTTACAATGATGCTCAACCCGATGATGTTTGAGAGTCCAAATGTAGAATCTGAGCTTGGGAAAATCGAGGATGTGACTGTGCACGAAAATTACTAGTTTTTGTTGCATGGGATTTTGTTTCAAGGGCAAAACGGATTTAATTTTGGAGAAATTGAGAAAAAATGATTTTGTTGGAATTATAATTTTGATGATTGTTTAAATTTGGAATAAGCGGCTTGGTCCTGATTGATTTCGAGTAAGGTCATGTTTAGCAGCGAGTTTTTGAGGGTAATTTTTATTTTTAGCTTTTTAGAACAAATGATCCGATTAAAGAAAAAAAAAAGGCTTTTACTTTTAAACATATAATCTCAAAATGCAAAAAACTATTTCAAATAGTGTTTCAGAGCTTATTGCTTTAATCAAGTAGTTTTTTTTTTTAGTGATTTTAGTGTTTGGTTTTTACTTAAATTTTACGTCTTTAAAAGCTAAAATCTAATTTTGACAAACATTTTTTTACAAACAAAAATTAGAGTTATTAGCTATTATGTACCAACTAGTTTTACCAAACACATTCTAAACATACAAATTAAAACGGTGTGATTTGGCTAAATTTAATAAAAAAAAAACAAAATGTGATGGTGTCAGTGGTCAGGTTTGGTTGAGTTCAGTTAAACCTATTTATTAAATAGATTGAAAATCTTAATCCAACCCAATCCAACCTCTTTGAAAAATAGATATAAATCGGGTTGGTATATTTAAATTTTAAATAAATATATATACATAAAATAATTCATGTGTATTTAAATAAGTTACAAACACTAATAATTGTTTGAAATTTTAAAAAATACAATCATTAATACAAATATAATATCCAAATATCATGAATATATTGTATAATTTTATTACATAAAAGTTGTACATATTATATACGTAATGATATACTATTATGATTAAAATTAGCAAATATTTGTATGTTGTCCTCAAAATTTTGTAAATATATTAGTTACGTAATTGTACATGCTACATACGTAATGATAAACTAAATATCAAATACGAAGGATAGATGGTACTTCTGATTGTGACTTCATTATGTATCTAATATGTACATTGGCAATGATATATGTTGTCGTCAACTAAAAGAAGCTTAATAAAAACATGAATATCTAAACAAATATCAAAGTAGTCAACAAAAATAAAACAATAAAAATAAAAGTTATATTTAAACTGGTAGGTTGAAATCATGTCATAAATGTACTTGGTTCGGTCCAGTTCAATGATGGTCTAGACAGATAGAGTTGGAAACTTGATACTTCTTGAGTGTTCTCAATTAGTTCGGTTGGATCATGCTACTCTCCCTAGTGATGATAGATCGATGCGCTAGAACAGATTTGTTCTAATTAAGGTCAATGTCCTTGCTTGGAGAGTTGGCGTCTCTGTACGAGTCGTGGTATTGACTTGGAGTCGATTCAGTGTCTATGCTGTGAACATCACTAACAGGATGTTGATCACCTATTTTTTCGAATGTTGTTTAGCGATGTAGATGTGGAATTGATTGGGTTTGTGGGTGGATGAGTCGCTACCAGCTTTCTTCAATATAGAGGACATGTGTTTGTGGATAAATGCTCATGCTGATACTCATATTCGTAGATCAACTTTGTATATAGTTTGCTCGACTCTGATTGGGTTTCTATTGAATTATCGAAACATGTTGGTTTTTGGAAATACAAATTACAAGAAGGCCCAACTGTTTTATTTGGTTGTTTATTTCTTGTTTAATTGGTTTTGTAATAGAAATCATAAGACTAGAAAAAATTAGACTCGGAGAATTTAGAACCCCCTTGTGAACTAATTGTTCTTTGTTTTTTCCAATTAACATTTAGTTGGCCTTTAGCCCTTTATAAAATTCAATCGTTCCAGATGAAGAAAAAATAAAAATATGGTCATTTATTTTAACCCAAAACAACCCGTTATTATTGGGTTGAGTCATTTTTTGTTGGCTATATAATATTAATTTAACTTTTGATAACTTGTTTTTATTTTTTTAATAAAAACTACATAAAACTTAAAATTCTAAAAAAACTATTATAGTTTAAAATTTGTTCAGTTGTACCATTTTTTTTATAATTTAACTATTAAAATTTTGAATTATTTAAAAAAAAAAAAACCAACTTCAACTTGAAGAATATTCATCTAGTTGTTTATTTCGGTTGGTGTTTTGCAATTAATTACAGAAAAAAATTGTTCTTTTTGATAAAAATTTCTTAATGATAATGTCACTAAACAAATTTTGGTTTAAAATGTAGTTTTTTGTTGTTCCGAGGGAATGAACTCCACCTTTACCGGCTAATTTGAAGACATGACAGGTTTATAGTGCCAAAATGGACGCACGAAGTCAAAACCCTATGACGTGCGAGTGGCATGCACCATCTCCCTCACCAACCCTTAGCATCTTTTTCAACACCACCCCCTAGGGGTGTGCTAAGCCAAACTCGCCGGTTCATCAGCGTGTGTGTGTTTGTGTGTGTGTGTGAGAGAGAGAGAGAGAGAGAGAGAGAGAGAGAGAGAGTATGTGAGTGAATTTGATTGGTTCATTTTATTTTTGAGGTTTTTCTTTTTTTTCCTTCCAAAATATATACCAAGCTCACCACCATTCCCTAGCATCATGTTATGCTTAGGTGGCAAGCCAAAATATGATGTGCAATGCTTAGCACATGATAACACATACTGCCACTCCCCTTAGCTTTAAGAACTCCATGATTAAAGAATTAATCCTCACGTTGACTTTCCAGACTTCTAAAAGGCGAGCTCGATTCATGACCCTTCAGCTTTTTGTGTGTTCATACTTTGTACTCCATACGAGCGAAGAATTAGCTCGTTCCAGGAAGGAAGAAATAAAGATCCATCGCATTACTTGGCCGACTTTTTTAAACCTTCGTATCAAACTACTACGAACAAATATAATTCATATAACCCAACAAAATCAAAAGTCATTCTCCATTTTCCTTACAAAGAAAAAAAAATAACATACATGAATAAGCGCCTATTGTTTAGTAGTTACACATTTCAGCAAAATGCTTATGAATTTGAATTCATTATCTTTATTTTTACGTTCTTTGATGTATATAAAATTAGACAATTAATCGGTAACCAAAAGGTCACTAACACAATAAAATCAATCAGGGTAATGAGAAAAAAAAAAAAATAGGTATGCAAGAAACTGAAACAAAAGTAGTAATCATTAACGATGATTAAGAAATATTCATCACAAAAGCTCCCAAACAAAATGTTAGTTATAAGCAAGTGAGATACGTCTATGGGCAGTGGTCCTTTTGTGATTGTCCATTTCTAGAACAACACGGTGGTGATACACCCAGTCAATTAACTCAAAACGTGGCATTTCTCGGTCAACTTCTTGAGCTTCTTCACCTAATCTGGTCTGGATCTCCATGGTCCTAACTTCATAAGAGCCATAAAACCTTCTGTCAACTACACGATTGTAGTTCATTGGATTTGGATTCTGTGGTACAACGCCTTCAGCAAAGAACTGCCAATCATCAACATCCCTCACTCCAAGATTTGGAGTGCATGCAGTTCCAAGAATAAAAGCAAGGGTGAGATCCTCGAGATTGTATTTATCTTCAGGTGGAAACCAAGAACAAACACGATTGTCGCTGTGCCAATCAAATAACCACCAGGGTCAACCGTTTGCATCCCTAGATAACGGTGTCAAACAACACTTTCCTTCTTTCATGATTCGGGCAAAACCATTTCTTTATGTGTGAAGTTGTTAATGCCAAAGGGGTTTGGATCCTTGACATTGATAGAGTCAGCTATAATGGGTATATATAGGGCGTTATCAAGAGCATTTTTAATGAGTGGGGCGGATTGAAGTGCTGAGTAATGTCAGATATTTGTCATACTCATGGGGAACTCCGGGGAATTGTTCACGGTATCTCTCGATAAATGCAACCGGATAAAGCTTCCTTACAGCCTCCCGATTGGAAACATAAAGGTCGATGAACCACATGGAGATGTAGCATCGAGCAGCATAGATTTGTGGAGACACGCCTGGTGGAGGAGGAAATGAGTATTTCATAAATTTTTTGAAGTGATGCCATTGAGTCATAAACAGTTTGGCATACAAATCAACAAGGTTATCGAACATCTCTTGTGTTCGAAGGTTAACATAGCGATGGTGAGAATCATAGATGTTTTGGGTTTCCATTAGTGAGTTTTTAAAAACGAATTCTGAAAGTCCGATTTGGTTTTCTGACCATATTTGAAAGTGAAAGCTGTGATTCTCGGTCATTTTGTTTGAAGGAATATGAAGAATATGTCACAGGTGATGGCTACTAAAAATTAACCTAGCTAGGGTTTCAACCATTTGGGGAATCTCATTCGGTAGACATCAGTCAGGGAGTCAGGGAGTGAGAACATACGCATCCAATTCTGCCGTCTTCCATGAAACTATTTACCACTGATCAAACGTTGATACAATATCAGATTAAATAGACAAACTTGCATAAAGTTAAAAACAAAACCGAACGAAAAAAAAAACTTGTAATTTGAAATTTTCAAGGTAAAATACATGAATTAAGGGATTAGGTAAAGGTTACGCACTTACGCATTTAAGTGATGAAACAACAGAGGTTCATCTGGGATTCTTTGATGAGATTAACGAAACAGCACTACATGGATGGCTCTCAAGACAGTCACCGCGACACGTTGATGCATTAAGGCCCCTTTTATTATGTGTTTCGCAAGTTGCGGGTCGAAGAACGGCAGAAGCATCAGCAGAAATAGTTGGTTCGAAACCCTAGCGCTATCGTAATCGACTCGTCGGAGATAATCGAGCGGCAACGCGACTAGAATTTTTGGCTTATGCACTTTTATTTGTATAAATAAGAATATTCGTCACAAGTTATTAATTTTTAAAAAAAAGTTATATAAAAGGTTATTACATAAAATGTAGAGAATTAGATGAATCATCCTCGTAGATACATGTGAAAATGTATATTCGTTCTTTATTTTCATAAATTAATTTGAACCATTTTAGGTGATTATTTTGTTGCACTTCGTCCTAATGAAATCATTATATTACTTTTTTTTTTTTTGTTCATATTTTTTTCATTTGTTTTAGAATTTATCTACTATTTCTTTGTTTTAATTATAACTTTTAACGGTCTGAGTTAATTTTTATATCTGGCAAAGGATAAATTATGTACATTTAAACTAATGAGGAATAAAACGTACGGGTTAAAACCAAAAGATGATAGTCTGGGTTAATTTTTTTTTTTTTAAAATATGACTAAACGTGCCTTTACACAAGTGACCATTTTCCCCGCTATTGGTCACCAAGTTTAATTATTTTTGTCCCATCACCATTTTTAGACCGCATTTATAGATTTGGCCTAGGAAAAGTCAGGGTCGGATGCCGATCCTGAACCAGGTTTATAATCCAACATAGTTGAAATCCAAAACACATTTAGAAATTACCAAATACATTTGTGAAACCTGAACATATTTCTAAATATGAAACATATTTCAAGAAAAAAAAAATAACTCTTTTTGCCAGATTTGAAAATTTAATTAGATAATATTAATCATTAATGGTTGAAGGTTTGGTAGCTCATCAAGGTTTGAGGCTTTTTGACGTGGGTTTACTTTGGCAAGAGGACGGTTTATCCGCGAGATTGGAGGCTTTCTGATGTGGGTTTACTTAGAAAAAAGAGGGGAATGAAGAGGAATGAGGTGGGTTTACTAATTATTAAAAGATCTAACCAAGTGTAAATTGGAAATCTTAGACTAAATAAGTAAATATGAAACAAACTTAACCACATGGACCAACCATACAAAGAATTAAAACCAAAAAGAGCATTTGTGTCAAAAATAATTAACTAACTATTCAATCACTTTTGGGGGCAACAACCTTCATGAGGTTAATGATCATACTCACAAGCATAAGGCATGCGACATCTCTCTGCTTATTGCATATCTTAAACCAAGCTTTAGAAGTGACAACAGTAGGGTTGTTAACGGTAAGGAAGTTCACATCATTCAGTTTTTTCTTTTCTAACAGAGAACAAAATGATTAATTTTTTTATGGATGTGGTTGACATCTGCAAAAGAAATAAAGTTCATTTTATTATTTTTAATTAATCCTTTATATATTAATTACATTTTGTATTATTAGATCCATATTGAAACTTGCTATTATATGTGTGGTTCGTCAATCCTCATACATAGAATAACAAGTTCAATTGGTAGGTGGCATGTACCGATTAAATTACAAATTAATGCAACTTTCAAATCTTTAAAGGACTCGTAACAACTAGCGTCCAACTCGGGCAACTTGCATGCATAATCCCCTTCTCTCCACAAGCATAGGGCATAAGTTAAGTTGTTTTATTTAGAACTATAAATGCTGGGTTTAGTCTCACCATGGGCAAAAATCACATTGTGATTGTAATGTGGACGACTCAAAGTAATAAAACTTGTGTCGAAAATTTCAATGCGTCCAAAAATTCATAACATGATTTGTTAAAAGTAATTTTAACTATTTACTTGTCTCTTAAAAACTGTTGAAACTAATTTTAACCAATTTAACATATCTATATTATTAGAACCAATTTCAGATTTACTAGATTTACGATTAATAAACCTTTTCTTTTAGAAATAATCGTTATTTTTTTAGGTGTTTTATTTTAGTTTTTAATAAAAACTATATTTGGGATGATAACCAGCATTTTTTATAGCAATTTTTTTTTAAAAATTTTGAGGAGCTATATGAAGACGTCATGACAGGAAAAAAAAGGATCAACATGAAAATCATAATAAAAGTAAAAGTCGAGTGGGTAAAAATGAATGTTGATTTGTTTAGAAATTAAACATTTCTAATGTTATTTGAACATTCATTGTGTATTTATGCTTGTATTTTATCAAATTTTGAAGAAATATTACAGTTTCTAACTTATTTAACGATGTGAGGTTTTTATTTTATTTAAAATTTGAAATCTAAATGTGTCAACCTAAATGAAATCCGTTTGTTAAACATGTTGGAATGAAAACACTAAACAAGTCAACCGAATTAACTAAACAGATTGTATTAGGTTGAGATTTTTAACAAGTTTTACAAATGGGTTGAACGACTCATTCAACCCAGCATGCAGGTCTATCTGACAAGGTGATGGGCGAAAATTTTGAACCTAATCAAATAACAACAACAATATCCAAATGACATAACATTTTATGAGGTAAGGAGAAGTGAGACGTAGATACTGGCGATAGAGATATCAAATATAGAAATCTTCTAGCGTTTTCACAACCTTAATAACATACACAACATGAGATTTATAGCACCAAAAAATTTCCTATTCGAATTCAAAACTTCACCTTTTGCATAAATCTTTTTATGAACAATTGTGCATAAATCAAACATTCTAACAAATACTAAAATAAAGTACATCAATTTCTGAATAGAGCTCATGCAAATTGTGAGAATGTTGTTTTTAGATCTATTTGGGCCTTTGTATGGGTTAGGCATGACGATGACTCGAGTTCTATTACTTTGAGCGTGGATTTATAGCACATATTAATTGGGCATAGTAATTAGAAATAACCGGCATGAAGTAAATTGCACCAAAGTCATAATCTTCATCAATCATGATTTAGAAATGTTCATTCCAAAAAAGATCCCAACTAATATGTTGCAATCAAGCAAGCAAGAGACGTTCAAGAGCATTGTTCCTTTCATGGTTGTCCATTTTAAGATAAACACAATGGTGATACACCCAGTCAATTAACTTGTACCTTGGCATCTGTCTGGTTTGGTAGCCATGAGAAACAATTTGTGGGACAGAAAAGTCAGACTCAAACTCCATGGTCCTAACTTCATGAGACCCATAAAACCTTCTGTCAACTACACGATCATAGTTCATCGGATTTGGATCATGTGGTACAATGCCTTCAGAAAAGTATTGCCAATCATCAACATCCCTTACTCCAAGATTAGGAGAACATGCAGTTCCAAGAATATAAGCAAGGACAAGATCTTCAAGAGTGTAGTTATCATCAGGTGGAAACCAGGAGCAAACACAATCTTTAATGTGCCAATCAAATAACCACCATGGTCGTCCTCTTGCATCACTTGAGAGTGGAGTGAAACGCCACAGATTTTTTTCTTTCATGATTTGGGTAATACCATGAAAGAGCTCTTCTTCAAGTGTAAAGTTGTTAATGCCGAATGGGTTTGCATTGTTGACATCGATACATTCACCTAAAATGGGTATGTATAGGGCGTTATCAAGAGTAAATTTAACATGAGTGGGTCGGATTGAAGCATTGAGTGAAGTCAAATAAGAGTCATATTCATGGGAGAACCGAAAAAATTCTCCTTGATATCGTTCGTTGAATGCAACAAAAGAAAGCTTGCTTACAGCTTCGCGATTGGAAACATAAAGGTCGATGAACCACATAGAGATGTAACATCGCGCAATATATATCTCTGGAGATACGCCTGGTGGAGGTGGAAATATGTCCATAAATTTTCTGTAGTGATCCCACTGACACGCAAACATGTGGGCATATAAATCAACCAACTTGTCGAAAATCTCTTGTGTTCGAAGGTTAACATAACTTAGCCTGCTGAAAAATCCCATTTGTGATCTTTTAAAATGATATTCCGGAAGTCCAAGCAGGTTTCCAGGAATCGTTTGAATTTCAGTGGCTAGAACGTTGTTACACACTCGAGGAATTCTGTCAATCTCATACATTTTGTTGAATGGAATAATGAATTGCAAGTTACTATATGGAACCCTAATAATTGCTTACACTTTCCGTCTATTATGTCTTCTAGGGTTCACAACATGTGGAAGATCGCTGATAACCATCAGGAAGACAATAAACTTTCTCTATACGCAAATTGTAGTAGGCATGGTCTTTGGCTTCAATGTTGTCAGTATATATGCATCCATCTCTGCGCTCTTTCTCCCTGGAAATACTTACTAGATCAAATCGTTGACACAAAGTCGGTTTCATTGACAAACGTTATTATTTCTTCACGACCAAATAATATACGAAACCCTCAAAAGCATAGCAAACACAAATAACAAAGTAAATAAAGGAAAATTAAGAGTAACAGGGATCACTTAAACTGTACGAACCAGTAAAAGAGAAAATGGAGTAATGGAGGGATTAGGTAAAGGAATCCTCGGTGAAAGTAGCGAAGCAGTACTACATCGATCGACAGCGCGACTCGTTGACGGATTAAAGGCTCTGATTGTGTGCTTTGCAAGTTGCAGAGGCGTAGAACGGTAGAAGCAGCTCAAGAGACACTTGGTTCGAAACATAGGCTTTCGTAATCTACTCGTCGGAGACATACAGCGACTACATAACCAGAATATTTGAATAACTCAAGATGTGTTTATTATTAAAAGAATTTAAAGGGTGTAGTTTAGAGTAAAAGAGTTTTAGAAAAACAAAAAAATCTTCCCTTCTAATAAAACTCTACAAAAACTCCACATGTCAATCCCTCGGCTCCTCGCCAGCTTATTTTCCCGCTTCTTTAACCTAAGTGATTTTTCGATTATACCTTCTATGATTATGAAATGCCATTAAACCCGCCTGTTGCTTCCCTATTTGATAATGTGTTTCAAATCAATTTGATTTTGAAATCCCTTAAAATCAGCCAACAGATTAGTATAGTAAATATTCAAACATCACAATTCAATACGAAAATCACGTATCCTTCAAAATCAGCGGCATAATCAAACCGATTTCCTTCCGTACTAGCTACAACCGTATACGACTGTTTTCAAATAGAGGAGGCAGCAAGTAGAAGGTGATGGTGCTCGGTGGTTGGTAGTGGTGGTGTCTTGAGGATTGCGATTGGTGGCGGTAATGGGTGTTGCGGTGGTGATTTTGTGGTATTTAGTGTTTTTGATTGTGCTGAAGGGTTGATTCTGGCGTTTCTTCTTTATCCTTTGGATTTTTTATGCAAAGAAACAAAATGGTCGGCTCAAATCATTGTCCTGGTTTTATAACAAGGTGAATTCGTATTCTTCTTTGATTTTTCTTAGTCTTTTCAACTTCTAACCCTATTTTTTGCCATCCTCACTGAGACTTCTCCATGTCGCTCATTATTAGCACATCTACCCTAATCTCTCTCTCTTTCTCACGTTGTCGTAGTTCAACGCCTGTTAGGTAATGTCAAAGAAGTTAATGTTACAGACAGGTTAGTCATGTTACTTACATTCAAATGGATGATTTTTAAACGTTTACGATCTTTGCTGTCAATTTCTTTGTCAATTCATATGATGATCTTTTAAAATTAGGGCTTTTAGTATGATATTCTTAATATACATACTTTAGAAAAGTTATTGAAGGATGAAGTAATAGTCATAAGTTTTTGTTGAATTTATTTTCTTAGCTTGATAAATTTTATGTTTGTTTTTTCTTTTTATGGCATTTTGATTGTGTTGGAAGAAAAAGACAGCATAGATGAAGGGAAAGTTGGAGTTGAGGACTTTTTGTGGGGTTATTTTTGTTGGTTTTCGGTCACCGATTTACAAACACTATAATAATTTGAAACTTTTGTGGGTTTTTTGTTGGTTAACCCGAGACTCAGAGCTGATATGGAATTCACATCATTATTTATGTTTTTTCATCCAGGTAATAGACTCCTTTTCTCTCTTTGTGGATCTTTTATGGGTTTTTTGTTTGTTCTCATCACAGTTTGGATTTTTTTGTGGAAATCACCATTATCTTCTCTATTTTCTCATTCAGGTAATGGACTCCTCTCTCACTTTGTCTCTATAGTCTCAGTAGAAAGCTAATAGAATTAAACTTTTAGCTAATGTTATCAACTTATATTATGTTCTAAGCAATTCTTTTGTTAATTATTTGATAAATGGCTAAAATACTTATTACCTCAACTAAGAAGGGTTGCGCAAGTTGGGATTTATGTTTAGAAGGATTTGTATAATTGCAATCGTTGTTTGACCAATATTACTCAATTTATAGACGGGAGTGGGACTTTATAGACTGGATTGGAAATGGAGTATATGAATGACCTCTGATTCTTGGTTTTTAATTAAAAAGGTAGGAAGAATGCTTGGTGAGTTTGCTAAGCCTCCATAAGATCCTTTTGAAGAAAAAGATGGTGCTAAGCCTTAAAGATTAGTTAAATCGTACTCTCAATCTGTAAAGTAAAACATTAATACCAAAATAGAAAGAATCAACTATACCCACAGATAAAAAATGGAATTTATTCTAAGATTTATCTTTCTTTGATAGGTCATATGCTCCTTACAACCCGCCTTCAAGAAAACCAAGGCCTAGAGATGTAAGTCGGTCCCATTCTCTTTTCTTGATGAAATGACATTTTCACCCCTGTTTATGTTGACAACAGTTGATAACTTAGGTGAGAAACATCTTGAAATTTTAAAAGAATTATTGAATGAACTAACAATAGAGAAGATTTTACAGATAAACATATAACTTGTATATTTTTAATCCTTTCATATAAAACTGACATTATATATTTCTTTTCATTTCACCTTAGCTAGCAGCTAAGGAAAAGCCTCTTGCAGAAATATTAGATGACTAGTGCAATTTTCCATTTTTTAAAATATTTTATGATCTGACACATTCAATGTATTTGAAATAATTTTCGTTTTCAGTATTCAAGATGTTATAGTCTACTACCCTTCAAGGTAAATATAAACATGTAATTTAAGATGAATATATATTTATAAAATTTCATCTTATAATTTTAGAATCTTGGTTCCATGTTTAGTTGAAAAATCCAAGTGTCCCATTAAGTCACTTTCGGCTATATTCTCCTGCCTGAAAGCCTCAAAAGGTGATCAGATACTCTTCTTTCTTTCTTTTTCTCTCTTTTTATTAAAAAAAAGTAGGTTGATGTTACTGTAATTAATGAAGAATAGGAAGAACAGATAGAACATGAAGAACATAAAGATGAATAAAAAACAACCTACAAGTGAAAAAAGTTCTTTAAAAAAGAGTGTCAAGAAGGATTGTTAAGAAAAATCTAAATATATTAATAAAGAAAATAAAACCAATAAAAAGAAACTTGTCTTTTCTCCTAAATCAAAGAAGCGTTCCAATGAAGAATGGAAGAATAGAAAGTCAACAAGTTAGAGACTGCAAAAGGTGAAGGCCTCCAGAACAATGATCTGATTATCTTCTCAACAATCATACCTTACCCCTCATAATCGATGAGGTGTGTATATATTCCTCCCAAATTTGTTTCTAATTCAAATTGATTACAAGTTAAGAACACATAAGTTTTAAATTAATCTATATTGCTTTTAAACAGTTGATTGTTGCACACATGAGTTACCATTGAAGTGAAATATACCAATATGTAACTTCAAAATCAACACCAATCTTTGATATTGGGTAAAAAAAGATGGTAATTTCTACCTCTTTTGATACTATTTTATTACAGAACTAAGCTACGGATATAGAACAGAAAATCAGTCGAATGTTGACAAGAGATGAGAGCTTCAATTGTATGGTTTCATATTGGTCTGATCTTCATGGTCTCTTATACAAGGCACTCTTTGTAGATGTATTCCTCTGGAGTCATTTGTTTCTATCATTACATATATATGATGACAATAAATCTTGTAAAGTTCAATGTAAAGAACCTCAAATGGGAAAAATGGTTGAGATTGTTGGTGATTATTTAGTTACAGCAGATGGTTGTTTGTCTTCAATTTGCCAGATATTCCCTCCTGACCTCAAATTAAGGGTTGTAATCAAAGATGAATTTGAAGTATCTTAACATATTTCTACCAAGTTTTTTCTATTTGTTTATTAACATAAAGATAACAATGGTGTTTATTAACAGCAACCTATTTTTTAATATGCAGGTTATTAGCATCTTACTTTCTTTCTTTCTTTTTGTATTTAAAAAGGGTATAATTGGTAATTTGAAAACCATGTGAATTTTTTGACAAGGATGATATTTTTCGCCCACTTGTTTTTTTTTTCAAGTTGTATGATAAGGAAGAAATTACAAGTAGTAGTAATCTACTTTTGATAAATATGCAGGTTAATATCAACTTACTTTATTTCTGTCTTTTTGAATTTAGGAATGTTATAATTTGTAAATTTACTTTATTTCTGTCTTTTTGAATTTAGGAATGTTATAATTTGTAAATTGATCATTCGTGCTTGATGCTCATAAAATTGTTATTACTTATTAGCAATGTGTATTATAGATCGAAATGAAAGTGTGATATTGTAATAATAAAGAATTGAAAGTATGTTGTTTTTTCATATTATAGCATTTGTCTTTCCTTTCCTCCCATTACAATAAGTTATTTCGTTTATTTTATTTTATAGCAGTTGCAAATTACAAATAGTATTTTTTTTTTGTTATCAACTTTGGATTTCCACGAGTTTAAACGTAGTAATAATAAATAAATAAAGAGAGAAAATATGAGAAAATAAAGGAAAAAAAAATTGTATGTGTTTTCGAGTTGGAGAGAAGTGAACGACAATTAAACATTTTATTTTTTTCTCTCCAATTCATTCCAAATCGAAATGAAAGTAAGAAGTGAAGTGATTTTTCAATTTTTTTTTTCTTTTAATGAAACTTGAGAACACCTAATTATTTTACTTTCTTCTTATTTTCATTAATTTTCATTCTTCTCTTTTTCTAGGCTAAAGGTGTCATGTTTTTTTTGTCAATGGTAAAAGGGTGTCACGTAGACTTTTACATTTTATATATTTTTTGCCTATGAAGTGTGATGTCGTGCCTATGAGTTTTTTTTTTAATTTCATTTTAGAAAAATATTAAAAAAAAATTAAAACCATACTAAAATTTAAAATAACATAAACTTAAAAATTACAATTTAAAATTCCTAAAAATTAAAAAAAAAAAAAAAAAAAAAACATGAAAATTAAGATTACATTGAAAACGTAAAAAAAAAAAAAAAAAAAAAAAAAACATGACGTTAAAATTTAAAAACCTAGAAAAAAGCATCGAATTTTCAATTGCATTTTGTTATATAAGAATAAGTATCTATAGCGACAAAGCCTAAAGGGACGACGAAGGTCGTCGCTATAGGTGGAGCTATGGGGACGATTTGTCGTTCCAATGGGGTTGACCAAAATTGTGTTTGACCTTGATATTTGTAAACGACTTGGCAGGTCTCAAATGGTTAGCGGGAATTTTCCCAGGTTCCTGAAAAGTAATAGGGATGACAATTCGTCTCAACTAAAAAAAAATTAAATATATTTCTTTTTTAATTTTGAAGCTAGGTCTCTTCCATCATTCACAATCGCATCTCATTCACCCTTTTCTCTCTCGATCGAACGACCCCTACTTGACGACGACCACCGCCACAACGACGTTTTCCGGTTCCATTGATGCCTCCGACCTCCACAACGACTACCGCCTTCACCGCTTGTGACTTGCGGCCTGCTCTCTTCGGGAGGAAAATTTGAGCTCCATGTGTTGATTCCAACTCCCTGTTTTGAGCTTGGTGTTGATTCCAACTCTTGATTTCATCAATGGTTTCAATTTCCCTGATTCCAATTTTCTCTCTTTGTTCATCAACTCTCATTTTCTCTAGGTATGTCTCACTAGTTTTGTTATCCGGTTACTGATTTTGTGATGTGTTAGTTAATTTAGGGGTTATTGATTTTTGTAGACCCACTTCAAGGAAAGTTCTTTCACTTTGCACATGCTCTATGAGGACATTGTACAGGTCAGAATATGGTGTTAAAATGTTAATGCAGAACCCTATGAGGCTATGACATCCATTTTGGAGGCCACGAAAGAAAATAAAACTAGTAAGATCATCTAGTAGTTTAATCAGTTCTAGCAATCATTCTAGATTATCTAGTAGTTTAATTCTTATTCTCTTGTTATATTGTTGGTTTCTGCCACTATGGTTGCAGGAAGCCTTTTCTCTAAAAGTTACAATCCAGTGTTTATTGGAGGTAATGGAGTTATGGAGGTATGTATTATTATGTGATTTTGATTCAAAAGTTAGAGGAAACAAAGATAATCTCAGTTTTAGCTTACTTAAGGGGGTGTTCGGCACGGAGCGTTTGAGAGCTTCTAGCTTCTAGCGTTTGACAAAACGCTCCGTTTAAAACAAAAAGCCTCGTTTGGCACTACAAGCTTCTAGCATTTAGTTTAATCAAAACGCTTCAAATCCAAATGCTACTTCATGTAGCGTTTAACAAAACGCTACAAGCTACAAGCTACCCGCTACTAGTTAGTTTTGCCGAACATGCCCTAAATGTGTTTGTTGGCATACTAAAACTTACTAAAACGTGACATATATTTTCAATTTAATGTTCAGGATGAGATTTTTTAAGGGTCTGTGGACCATGATTACCAAAGTCAGATTATGAGGTTTGTGATTATCAATTTTTTGCACATCAATTGGCTGGAAATCGTTGTAATGTTGATTTTATCTTAACTGGTCTTGCTCATAATATGGTGCTAACACAATCATTCATTGTATTGCAGGTTATGGATGGTAAATAATATGTGGATGATCGTTTGACAAAGATATCTGAAGCATGTATGGTTGTCTTTTAAGGTTACTATAATTATTTGGCTGAATGATTTATATTATGATGAAGCAAGGGACTTAATCTTAGAAAGGAAATTAAAATGACTTAAAGAGACCGACCAACATAACACAACATTCAAATGTGAAATTCTTTTCCAAAGAATGTCTGAAGCTGTAATTACAATTTCTCCTACCTAAAAGTTTCAAATGCATCATTGTGTAAAATTGTATGTATGTATATATATATATATATATATATATATATATATATATATATATATATATAGGGTTAAGTTCAAATGAGAACACAATTTAATGTGAGAACGTGAAAACACTACTTTATGTTACTATTCTACTATGAATTTAATATGTATAGTATTGTAGTAATTATAATATGAATATATTCAATTTTATATTGTTATTCTACTATAAAATTTATATATATATATATATATATATATATATATGTGTGTGTGTGTGTGTGTATTAATTTAGTAAATTCTAATGTGAATGTTAAATATGTGATTGTTCATATATTCGGTGATGAATAATGTCATAAAGTTGTACATACAAAATTTTAATATGAATATTAATATGTGATTGTTCGTATATTTGTTGATGAATAATGTCATATCGTTGTATATACAAAATTCATAGGAGAATAATAACATAAAGTAGTGTTCTCACGTTCTCACATTAAATAGTGTTCTCATTTGAACTTAACCCTATATATATATATATATATATATATATATATATATATATATATATATATATATATATATATATATAAGCATTTCTAGTTACCCTTGTTTCTTACATTAATCTGTTGAATTTGCAGCCTTAATTGTGTTGCAATGAAGTGTATTCCTGCGTGGTGTTGCCACATTTGTTTTGCGATAAGTCACACTACAAGAATAAGTATCTATAGCAATGTCTTGATTATGTTTGTGTATGTTGTTAGGTGATGATTTTGTGACCAAGGAGGATGTTCTTGAAGCTGTTGAGTGGGCTACAACGAAGATTTGTAACAATGATACTAACGGTGAAGCTAAATCACCGTATTTGTTTAGACAAATGGCATTAGAAAACATGCACGCCTGGGGATGCTGAATTCGAGCTAATCATCTACACGATTTGTTCAATATGGAGAATTTGATTTTGGTGTTATTAAATTTCATATATTTTTAGCTTGTAAGTACATAGATCTTTTAGTATAATTTAATTCGATTTTCACAAAGGCTAAAATTTGTTTTTCATATTTTATGAACCAAGCCAAAACAGAGGCATGCCAAAGGTGCAACAAAAGTATGTTGCCCTAATCGTAAAAGTCTAAAAAAGTCCAAGTTTCACATAATGATAAACTGCCCCTGTATTAATAATCTTTTGTTCCATCTTTTTATATGTGATTCATTCATGCTTCTAAGTATGACAAAATGATAAACCATCTTTTTATAAGCTTTTGATTTTGATTGTATGATGTTGAAATGTGTTATAGTTAAATTTACTATTTTTCTGATTTTATGTAAAAATTATGGGAAAATTAAACAAATAATAGGGACAGGATGTAAATTGTGTCCAAACACCTATGGGGACGACAAGTCGTCGCTATAGGTGCACCTATGGGGATGACATGTCGTCTCTTTAGGTGTACCTATTGCGACGAAGGTTATGGTGACGACAAAATGAGCTAAAGCGACATAGGTAAAGTGACGAGGCCTATGGTGACGACATGTCGTCCATGGCATCTATAGCGACGACTTTGCACCCTAAAGTGACGATTTTTGTTTTTCCTATAGGTCTTTATTCTTGTAGTGGTTATATTTTTCCCGAATCGATGTTTTCATAATTCTTGACGCTTCTTGATCTTCGGGGTCGAGGTGCCTCGCGTCTTTCATTAATAATGTATACTCGGTGAGTCAGATAGTTTCAGTCATATACCTCTCCAAAGTTGAATTCAGTTGTGCCATTTGTGTCAGCATTTCTTCTGATCTGGCTGATCGCTCGATTCCGACTGAAGAATTTGAAGATGTTGCTTACCTTTTTCCTTTTCCTTTTGCTTGAGCTTTTGTTTTGTCCCTTCCCATTGGAGGAGGAGGCAGACGTATTTCTTCAATTTCGTCGTTGTCATCATTAAGATTAACGCCTACGTGACCATCCAATAAGACTTGTTGTGAGCTCGAATATGAAGATGTTCGGCTTCTTTTTGGCGGATTTGCAATTTCTTCATGTGTTGCAAGTTCCCTCCACCTAATGCTTCTTTTGACAACTTCTCACACATGAATAAACTTAAAAGGCTTTTGCATATCATCTTGTAAATGTAACGTGTTTTTTTTCAACAAACTTGCTTCACTTCTCCGCTAGCCCATTGCTTTTCAAAGTTTGTGTAAATTTCATTCCAATGTGTGACGAGTTTGTTCATAAGATTCCATTTGGAGTTACATTGGTCGGAGGTCCAATAATCTGGATTTTGACAAATTCCCCTGCAAAAACGCTCTGTGATACGTAACCAAAACTGATTACGATTTTGACTCTTTCTTGTGCCACCATCTTCAGATAAGTCGACCCATGCCCTTGGTTTTCAACTTCTTTTTATGTCCATCTTTTTTGGATCAGCCTTCCCTTTCTTTTGTTGTTGAGGTTGTTGTTGTTATTCTTAGTGTTCAGACTCAGAAAATAATTCGGTTAAAGGTGTGAATGGTGGTTGGGATGGAAATTGGGTTTGAGGTGGTTGAGTTCAGGGGCGGAGCCAGGAATTAAGAATAACGGTGGGTTGTGCATAGATCCATAAGTAGGCCTGACAATGGAGCGGGTTTTGACCCTGATCTGATCCAAACCCTTAACAATTATATGGGTTTGGAGCATAGTTTTTGATCCGTTTACCCGTTAACGACCCGTACCCGCTAACCCTTTTATTAAAAGGGTCGGGTGTGGATCATCATTGATCCGCTCCATTTATAACCCGCCCCGTATAAGTTTTAGAATTATAAATTTTAAAATTATATATTTGTATTTTATACTACTTAAAGTTTACTTTTAATTACAATTGAAAGTCCAAAAAGAAAAGACCAAAGACTAAACTGTTTTTACATGGGTCTCGAGGACTTGATTTCTAGACTTCCAATCATCTACTAAGAATCATGATGTCATTCATTTGGATTCCATCAAGTAATCATCAATTAAATTTTTATATCAATAAAGTCATTTATCAACCGAAAGAAAGTTTTTAATTGCTATTATTTATCAATGCAATTGACGGTCAAAAATCAATCAAAAGTTACTACAATAATGAGTTTAATTCCAATCGAAAGTCCTCGAGTACTTAATGTGTTTTCTAAATCAACATTTGTTTTATTTGATAAATGTTATTTTAAGATTTACGAGAAATATGTTTGATTTTTCAAAAAACCTACGGGTTACGGGGCGGGTTTGGATATATGTCGATTCGGTGGATAAGGGTATGGGTTTGACTATTCAAAATCCTGCGGGTCACGGAGCGGGTTTGGATCGGATTTTGAAATTTGTTAAAAGGGTTTGGATCAAGGTCGATTCGCTCCAAACCCGCCCCATTGCCAGGTCTATCCATAAGGCCACTAATGGATACTTTAATTTTTGAAGTTGCTATGGTCTAAGTTTAATACATAATCGTCTAATCTTATCAAATTGGATACTTGGATAGTTGGATAGCTTAAGATTGAATGTCGTTTTCCTGGATTACGAATCAAAAAATCTAATTTTACCCCTCCTACATCTGAAATATCATTTTATTATGGTTCAATATTATTGTACTCTTCCATGTTACTATTCCTATGAGGTTGTGGGTGTCCATTATGAATATCCTATTTAGTATTATCACTAACCGGATGCAATTAAGGCTCACATGTATCCTCTATTCATTTGAAAAAAAAATCGATGGTTCTTTTCTTGCTCGTAATTTACCCTATAATTATAATAAACCAAATTATCAAATTATAATTAAATTATTATTTAGAAGTATTACTAAACAGCATATGCAATAAGAAATAAAATTTACCTTTTTAATTAAAGAATTGAAATCGTTTCAGAGTAGACAAAAATAATCTGTTAATTGAAAGCTAACCAATTCGACGAATAAAAATAGCTACGCTTAGACTCTTAATAATCGTCGATTAACATTTAACCCACACTGTTTATAAATAAATGGTGGTAATATAGCTGTAAACAAACGGGGATAATATAGCTACTACGGATTGATATAAATGAGATATTAATCAAAATAGTTAATTAAAAATAAAATAAATAGGGTGATGCGGTCGTTTTAAAGAATCAAAGTGAAACTGGGCCTCAAGTTTAGACAATTCTCATACCAACTTCATTAACTAAATGTTTTCTCATATATGATAATTGTTTTTTTAAATAATTGGAAGGGGCTAAGTGTTATTAACTGTTCAATCTGGGCCAAAGTTTAGTGATCAGTAACTCTTTTTATCTACAATATTACTGCAATTTTAAAAGTGATTGGGGGTGGCCAAGCATCCGGCAGCCCCCATTCACTCCGCCTCTGGTTGAGTTTGAGGTTGAGATTGGAAATGGAATTGTTGGGGAATTTGAAATTGTGAATAATAGCTAGGAACATCATCCATTTGTGACTGGTAAGGTGGTGGTGATGACGGATCGTAGGTAGGCTCGTAGCCGAAAAGTGTGAAAGGGTTGTTAACATTTTAGTTTGGAGATTTTGTTTGAAAGAGTTTGAATTGTTGGAAGAAAACATTTTCAAAGAAAAAATTGTTATTGAGAGTGTATAGTATGTGATTATTTGGAAATTTGATTTGTATATATAGTAGATGTAAAAAAAAAAATAAAAAAATAAATAAATAAATAAAATGAAATTTGCCAAACTAGTCGTTGCCGACTGTTTGACAACGTTCCAAACACAAAATGCCCCCAAAAATTGAATTGTCGCCAACGGACTGTCGACGGTACTTTACCGGCGGTGAAATCCCCTTCACGGCGTGGTGTTCACCGCTGGTGAAGAGGTGACACGTCGGATACCGCCGGTGTCCCCTTTACCGCACCGTTTAATCTTAAGTTTGGGAACATGATGTTAATCTTATGTCGTTTATTACTCATTTAGTTATAAATTATAAATATAACATGTTTCATACTATTGGGTTTTTTTTAATTTTTTTTTTTTTCGAATTTCCACTTATCAAGTAAGACATGGATTAATTTAAATCCCCTACAGATCCACAAAAGTCTCTGGCGCGTCCCTTTCCTTTGTTACTTTGTTTGTGCACTTTTCATCGATATTTTGTTTTTTTATTAACGTTCGTTAATCTCTCTTGATTTGCAGTCTCTAGTTGGTGATGTCTCTTTATTACAAATTTGCAATCATAACCTTAGGATATTGCCTTTGGTGATCATATCCAATTTCATCCTCAGACAAAATGAAAAAAATGAAAAAGAAAATTTATTCTTTTGTAGAGACTAAGGTCTCGTTTGTTTTTCTACAAAAGTATTTTTTGAACACTTTTCCCTTCTGGCGGGTAGACGTTTCGCAAGTACAAGTCTTCTTCCGCAAACTTGAAAAAAAAAACAAAAGACATTTAACCACTTCTAAAACAAACAACACCTAAATAACTTAAGACGCCAAAAGTTGGCTTGGTTTTGCCTAAGAGCATCTTGCTCTCCGATGGGGATTGTACGGAGGTGATATGCATTGAAAAGTGATAATATGGAGTGATGAATGGTATGGTCATATACCTTACTTTACTAGGGATTTTTTTTTTTGTGATGTATATGGGGATGAGGTGGAATGGTATGAGAGTTTTATTTATTGGAGAGTTTAAAGTTGTATAGAAATGGAATGGTAATGTGGAATGGTATGAAGGTTGTAGGATTGCAAAAGTGGCATTCGTTCGTATCTAGTAACAATTGCATCTATTTTTCATTGGAAGAACTTTCGGACGGATGTCAAGAACACATTCTTAAACATTGATATACTTGAAGATGTCTACATTACATGGTCTAAAAAACCCTAAAACTTCGTTTGATAAATTCTTCACAATGATTATTTCTCTTTGTTTTCCTCCTAGTAATCGTGATTCGGCATCGTTTGTTAGATGCACGAGTGCAGGTCGGGTCCTCTAATCCACATATGCAAATGATGACTATCGAGTCCTTGAAGCATGATTTGACTCATTGTTTTTGCTACGAAAGACTTGTGCTTGTTCGTTACTTTCCGGTTATGACTATGACTACTTGTGAGATTGTTTGTTTGTGTTGGCTTATTGCAGATATGAGTATTGATGTTTCTCGGTCTATCCTCTTATATCGTGACAATAGAAGTGTGATGCAGTTTGCAAAAAAATTTGTTTTCCATGAGATATTGAAATTAACTGTCATTTCACTCGTCGTCATCAACAACTTGGATCCATTTCGCTTTTTTTGTTCCATTGGCCTCGTATTCATGAATTGGTCAGTCTACCGGTTTCGCTTCTTGCCCAACAAACTCTCAATGTTTATTTTGTCAAATTGTGAGTTTGATAGGGATGTTAGCATAATAAATTATTTGGTTCCCTTTGTATTGCACTTTTATTTAGAGTTTTAGCTAGTTTTACCATAGATTGTTTTCCTATTTATGCTATTTATTTCCCTTTCATTGTAATTCATTTTTCTCTCAATAATGAAACATACTAGTTTTGTCATAGAATGATTTATCACTACTCTCCACCACCATATGTGGCAACAACCCCCTCCCCCCAAACGACTTTTTGCTTTCATGATTTGGGTAAGACCACGGAAGAGCGCTTTTACTGGTGTGAAGGTGTTGATGCCAAAGGGATTTGGATTGTGGACATTGATATTGTCGACTATGATAGGTATGAATTGGGCGTTATCAAGAGCATTTTTAATACAGGTTGGGCGAATTGATGCGTTGAGTAAAGTAAGATATTTGTCGTACTCATGGGAGAATCGGAAAAGTTCTCCTTGATATTGCTCATGGAATGCATCTGCAGAAAGCTTCCATACAGCGTCACGGATAGAAACATAAAGGTCGATGAACCACATGGAGATGTAGCATCGAGCAGCATAGATTTGTGGAGACACGCCTGGTGGAGGAGGAAATGATTCCATGAATCTTGTGTAGTGATGCCATTGAGCCATAAACATTTGGGCATATAAATCAACCAGGTTGTCGAACATCTCTTGTGTTCGAAGGTTAACACAGCGATGACGAAAAGGACGGGTGTTTCCAATTTGTGAATTTTCAAAAAGATATTCCGAAAGTTTGATTAGGTTTTCAGGCCATTTTTGAGAGGGAACGTTGTTGTTTGCAGTCATTTTGTTAGAAGGAATGTGAATACAGATTTATCCTTAGGGTTTTAGAACATGTCAACTATAATAACCATCAGGAGGCAATAAGCTTTCTCTGGTGTATTTCTTCAACGCTGAGTCTTCCCTCTTCTAAGGAACTACTACCACAGATCAAAGTCGATATATAACATGATTGTTCAAAGTTAAAAGCAAAACGACGAACGACAAAACAATTCTACACACAAACTTCTCAAAACCATATATAATGAATGCAGAAACATACACACTTTCACTGAAGAAACAACAGAAGTTTATCCATGATTCTTTGGTGAATTAGCGAAAGACTTCAACATCCAACTCATCAAGATTGACAAGCGGACCCCTTGCTTCGCAAGTTGTAGGCCAAGAATCGACAGTAACAATAAAAAATAACAAAAATCTCAACAGTGACATTGAACAATGGAAGACAAAAAATAAGGCATATTCATCAACAACTGAAGAAAACAGTAAAATCGTGAGTACCTGAGACATGGAACTGAGAAGAAGAAGAAGAAGACGATGAAGAGAACAGAAAAAGACGACGATGGGTCAAAGAACTGAGCAGAAGTTGAGACGGAGGACCAAGAAAAAGAACCGTCAAGATGATTTTTCATTTTTGGGGAGATTGGTAGATGACTGATACGGCTGTGAAAAAGTAAAATTAGATGGTGTTTGGTAAAAGAGTAGTGAGCTAATAGGATACAGTTACCGACTTTCATTTTTGTTTTTTTTTTCAAAAAAACAATGTAAAATACTATTAGAAAAATAACGTAAATAGTATTTTCATTTTCAATCTTATATTAGTTTTTACATAAAAAAATATATTGATTAATATAATTATTTGAAGTTATATAGATCGTAAGAAACACATTTCAAATTATTAGCTTTCTATAAATTTGTGTATTTCTTTTATTCTATGATAATTTTATAGTATATATGACTATATAGTATAACCAAACAGTTTATTTATATACTATTAATATGAACTATTTTTTATTTTTGAATTATGTATTTTTCATCTTCGAGAATGCCAGTAGGTGACTTTTTTATTTATGTATTTTTATAGAACTTTTATTTTAGAATTATTTGGATTTTCAATATTTTTTATATATGGATATATGATTCATGTTTTTACATACAATCAAACAAATATAATATAAGAGATATGTATGTTATATTGTATTACTGAAGGGTATGTAGCTTAGTGGTATCGGAACTTCTTTTTGAAGTTGAGGGTTAAGTTTCATCGTGGATATAGATAAATTTAAGGAGTAATTTAAGAGTATACTAGATTGTCGTTCTAAAAAAATGTATTAAATAATGGGACAATCACTAATCTAGCCAAATTAAAAAAAGTGATTAACAATTTTTAACCAAAAATTAGGATTTGTCCCAAACTAGCCCACGAAACTGTAGATGGTTAAAATGGTCTACTGTTTCGCCCATTTATCTACTGTTTTGATTTTAGTATATAAAGATTTTTTTTTTCATTTTTCACTACGAAACCGTAGACGAAAAAATGGTCTACTGTTTCCTCTGAGAAGTCTATTGTTTCCCTAATAGTAGATTAAAAATGATCTACTGTTTCGTCCAAAACCTACGGTTTTAAGTTTTTTTTTTTAATGAAAAATTTGTCTAAAAATGAATTTTATTTAGAGTGAGAATTAGTTTTTGGGAACTTTATAAAAGTTGTAGATTTCATCGAAAGGATTATAGGGATAAAAAGAACGTTGAAAACGAACCCGCATGCGAAATTTATGGTCATTCGAAAATTTGCGATAAATACACTGTACTGATAACGTGACAACACTGGAGTGCGCTACGTGGCACGGTCGATAGTCGGGCTCTCCCTCGAGACATGGTGACATGGCACCATGAGAATGAGACACATGGCGCCATAAAAAGAAGATATGTGGCATACTTCTAGAAGTGGCGGCGTGGTGAATTCTGGACGTGACACATGGCAAAGGCTGAGAGGAGCCAACACAACAAGAGTGTGTGGCGTGCCTCTTGTGCGCTTGGCAGCCTATATATATCCTTATAAATTTCATTTATTTCACACCAAAATCCTCCAAAACTCTCTCTAAACCTCCATATTTCTTTAGGTCTAATTTTAGAGCTTTCCTTTTTTCATTTACCCCAAATGGAAAAGATCATATAAAGGTTATCTTCATTTACCCCCAACGTTTAATTCTTTCAGTTATTCTTAATGTTATCATGTTATAATGTTGTAATTATATGTGAAGAAGTGTGACATGAGATTTCCTTTTTTTCCTCAGGTTCATCATATACTTAATCATACATCTGGTCTACACAATGCTCTTTCTGACATTTATGAAGAAGTTCCTATGTTACTTTGCAATTGGGATGTGTGTATAAAGTGCATTACAAAGGTTACATCAGAAATCAAACCAAGTCCCTGTTCCTGTCCCACCTTGTTGCATAGACAAGATTGAAACCAAGTCCTTATCCTATGGACAACAATGTTCATGCACTACTGTAACGCCTGGTCCCTAGTATGTATTTAATTCAAAGTTTTATTCGTTTTTGTATAGAAACTCGACGAGTTGGAGGCCCCAAAATCATCAGGTATGGATGGATTTGGACATGGGTTGTGAAGTCTACTTGACGATTTGAGAGTCTCAACTCGACGAGTAGGACTGGCAGAATGAAACCCTAATTTTCAAGGTTTCGCACTCTATTCATAGAGGAACTCGGCGAGTTGGGTCGAATTGTTCCGGTTTTGTAAAAGGAAGAACTCGACGAGTCTAAGGAAGGACTCGACGAGTTGACTCGCTTTATCACGATTCTGAGAAACATGGAAACTCGACGAGTTAGAGGATGACTCGACGAGTTGGGACAACTCGGAGTGTTGACTTTGACTTTGACTTGACATTGACTTTGACCTAGACCTTGACTAAGGTTGACCCGTGAAGGGATTTTGGGTATGGAATGATATCTAAAGAATTATTGGATTTTAACTAAGTGTTATGTTGGTAATAACAGCTCGGGGAGTCGTTGGAGCAGCCGTTAGAGATATGGCTGTCAAATCGGGCAGTTGTGTCGTGTTTTTGTCTGACACGACAATGTTTTGTATAACACGAACACGAAACGACACGATGTCGTGTTTTTTTTCATTAACACGAAAACGAACCAATTAAAACACGACAACACGACACGACACGACAAATATAATATTACATAACTATTAGTGTATTTCGTTCATACTTAAAGATATATAACACGACCAAAATGACAAACACGAAAAACACGACAACCACATGCTTAATCATGTCAATTTCGTGTCGCTTTATGAACACGAACACGAACATGACACGACACGACATCGTGTTTTTTAATCTTGACACGAAAACGACACGAACACGAATTAGAATTTTGATTTCATCTCGATTTCGTTTCGTTTCGTGTATTTTTGTCGTGTCGTGTCATAAATTGACACCCCTAGTTAGAGATTCCTTACCGTGAGATCCTGCATTCAACTTTGCGAGGTGAGTTTCCTTCTGTATGAACGGGTCGAAGGAACCAATGTTGGCCTGTATATATATGCTAGTATGTTCCGGACTAAGGTCAGATGTCGGGCAATACCCGATGTAGGTTATTATGTTTCTGGATTCCAATCCGATGTTGGGTGTGTTGGATTTGTGTCTAAGCCTGTAACTATATTTGGTATGTACTTGACCCGGTTGTGTATGGTCCTTTTGGGTTGCCTTCACCAAAGCAACTTGATAGGATGATTTATGAAGAGAGAGGTTATTATGGTTGATTTTGGGCTAAGAATCCTTACGGATTAGGGCATGGACGAAATCAAGGATGAGTCCATCTTAATTTCGGCCATAGATGCCTTATTCCAGAAGGTTCTCAAGTTACTTAGGGCCTAAGTCATCCAATTAGGGGTTTGGATGAAACCCTAGAAGAGTATATAAGGACCCCTAGGGCGAGCAAAATCGGCCAATTGATCCCTTGGAAGCTTGGAGCAGACTTTTGCGTCTCATCCTCTCTTATCTACATCATTCTCTTGCTTGTGGTGTTTGTGATCCATTAGAGGTGTTACACTTGTGACACTAAGATTCTTGAAGATCAAAGGATTCTTGCAACCATTGAAAGGTATCATCTAAAGTAGTATATTGTAGTTTTCGATTTCAATGTATGCTAGATTAGGGTTTTCAAGTCTTGGATGAATTGCATGTACAATAGAGAAGCCTAGATCTAAGCTTTAGGGTTTTGTATGAGCACATGGGAATGTTCTTTTGTGTAAAACCCATCAGGGTGGTGCCCGAGGAATGTTTGTATGCTTGATGTCTTCGTGATTCTTGCATGTGCTTGTTTTATATGTTTCCGGACTTCGGTCCGAAGCCGGGGAAAGCCCGATATCCGAAATTCCATGGACGAAATTGGACATTAAAAAACACAAATGCGTGTCTTTACTCTGCCCAGAATGTTTTTATGTTTCCGGATTTCGGTCCGATGTCGGGCAGGGCCCGATAAATATTTATATGTTTATGTTATGTGATTATTTATGTGTATTATGTCAGACGGGGCCCAATGCCGAATCTCGGTCCGATGCCAAACGGGGCTCGATGCCGGACTTCGGTTCGATGTCGGGCGGAGCCCGATGTAGCGAGTAAGGCTCATGTTATGTTATTATGTGATTATGTGATGATGTGTATGGCATGTGGTAGTTTGGTAAGACCCATTAAGCTTCGTGCTTACAGTTTTCAGTTTTGGTTTCAGGTACTTCTGGTAGCAAGGGGAAGAGCTCGGGATGACTGCAGTGCACACACCATGTTTTTAGCCTGGGATG
The DNA here is from genome assembly GCF_051521515.1 of Lactuca serriola. NCBI lineage: Eukaryota > Viridiplantae > Streptophyta > Magnoliopsida > Asterales > Asteraceae > Lactuca > Lactuca serriola. The sequence goes on along the minus strand of NC_136410.1, from coordinate 63,746,366 downwards.
TTTCACTCTGATATATTTGACAAATGATTATGATGTTTTTGAGATACAACTGTTTATGATTTTATGTGATGATTTGATAACTATGGTTTTATTAATAATTGAACATGAAATTTTTTGACCGTATTTTTGGGATGTTACAACTATACCAACAGATTGGTTTTTAGAAAGTCTTTGCATTACTTACAAATGTTAATGAAGGATTTAGAACATATTATATCCAAGAGCTTTCAATCAACATTTTCATCCACTACTCATCAAATGAAGAGATAGAAAAAAAAGGGGATAAATTCTAGAAATAACATTGTACTTTCAGAAATTTATGATATATATATAATATATATATATATATATATATATATATATATAGTTAATTACAATATCTATATTTTTTTTATCTCTATACCTTTTAATTGTAATATTTACAATTCTGGTCCTTAAAGTATATATTGGCATTAATTACTGTTTGATCCATGTTGTTTTAAATTTAGCACTTATTTCATTTTGGTGACTATACTTTTTAATTTTACACTAATTACAATTTGGTGCTTATACCTTTTCAATTTGCACTTATTACAGTTTGGTCCCTAGAATTTAAATTTGCACATTTTATAGTTTTTCCCCTGTAATTTTTAACTTTTCACTTATTAATGGTTGGTCCATGTACTTTAAATTTGAAATTACTATGGTTTGGTCCTTTGAATTTAAATTACAATTATAGCCCATGTATATAGTTTGCTGTTGTAGAAATGGTCCCTGTAAGTCACCATATAAACCAATTTGACAACAAATGCAAATCCATAAAGAAAAACTATATCAAAATATTTATTTATGTCAGGTACTAATAAAATAATCCATCAATTGAACCCTAATCAAGAACATTTGCAACTAAAGCTAACAAAATTGTCAAAAGGACTAAATAATTGACAAGCTTTTTTTCATGTAGACCCCGAAACTCCCAAACCACACTACAATTTTGTATTCTTTTCATGTTGTAACATCCGGATTCCCATGTATTATTTTTATCCTTTTATTTTTGGGTATTGTGAGGAGACTCGGCGAGTTGGAGTCTAAACTCGCCGAGTAGGATCGCGGTTTTGCACGCGGGTTCGCGTCTGGACTCGGCGAGTCCACGCTGTTTAATGAAACCCTAATTTTCAGGGTTTGAGACCTATTTAAAGGGGCTTATGGCCGTCATTTGCGGCCACCAACCCCATAGAGAAACCCTAAAGAGATCTTGAACGTTTTGGGAGAGAGAGGAGGCCATTGTTAACCTTTGAAGCATTGTTTGGCAAGGCAAAGGAGGTTCTAGCTAAGAGGAAGCAAGGGAGGTGGACATCCTTCGAATTTGGAGCTCAGAGCATCACTTTGGAGGTAATATTTTGGCTCCCTTTTTGTTGTTATGACGAACATGGGGGTTTAGGGTTTCTTGACCCCTTTGTTGGTTAGATTTGATGTCCATTTCGTCCCTATTTGTGATGAGGCTTGGAATGGGATCCATAAAGGTCCGGAGAAGCTTTATTCCTCAAGATTTATGAGGATTCATGGGAGTTTTGACCAAGGGTTATGAAAAATAGGGCTAAAACATCATATAGGAGCAAATGGATGTTGTTTGAGCATCAAGGTTTGGACTTTACATGATTATCATGCTTGCGGAGGCCAGATCTATGATTGAATGGAACAGATCTGATCTTAGAAGTGGTTTTGAGTTTATGCATGGCATGAACTCGCCGAGTCTGAAGAACAGACTCGGCGAGTAGCATGAAGTTTGCCCGTGATCACTCAGTGAGTGGACTTGTCGATTTAAGTGAGCGACTCAGTGAGTCAGGGGTGAGTCGGGGGGGGGGGGGGGGGGCTAAGTTCAAGCCGGAACTCGCCGAGTTGTTCTTGAGACTCGGCGAGTTGAGTCGTGGTGGCCCCGCGATTCATGTCAGGTGGAACTCGTTGAGTCAGGGATGTACTCGGCGTGTCAAGAGAGGATCTAAGAGAGTCAGTGGACACGTGTAGACTCGCCAAGTCGCCCTAGTGCACTCGCGGAGTCCGGTCAAAGTTGACCGTTGACCTTGTTGACTTTTAGGGTTGAGTACAGTTGTATTTATGAGTGTATTACTTTGTGTGATTAGGCGGAGGCTAGATCACATTTATTCCGAGTCAGATATTTACCGAGACATCGAGGTGAGTCTTCTCACTATACATTACCTAGAGTGGTATATTGTGTAGACCAGAGGGTCTTATGTGTTATGTATGAGATTATGTGCTATGTGTTATGTGTATGTTGTATGTTGTTATAGACCGGACCAAAGGGTCCAACGATACAGACCGGGCCAGAGGGCCCAACGAGCTATGATCGGACCAGAGGGTCCAACGAGCTACAGGACTGGAGGGTCCCGCTGAGACATATCGACCGGAGGGTCGTATTATAGCCTTGAGTGGCGTATGTGTTGTATGCGGTATTTTGGGGAACTCACTAAGCATTTATGCTTACAGTTGTTGTGTGATGTGTTTCAGGTACCAGTGATGAGCGCGGGAAGGCACCGACATGATCCGTACACACTTGAGGAGTTTATGTTCTGGATTATGGGGAGATGTTTTTGTGATAAATACATTTGATACAATGTGGATGTTTTTATTTTGTGAATGAATGAATGTTTTGAAAATGAAAAAAATTGTTTTGAAAATTTACATCGTTACACATGTCTCCTAAAATGAATCTAAAAATTATTTTCATTGTTAGTATTGTGGTCATTCAATGAAAAAAATAGAAATTTGAGTAACCTTTTAGATGTGGATGTTTCACTTCGCTCGGAACTTTAGATGTTGGATTTTTACATGTCTTTTCACGGTGTCCATATTCTCCATATCATGGACACTTGTGTCTTCTTTTAGACCCATCTGATGATTAATTATATTTTTTCTTGGTCGTCCAGGTGGGTGTTTGATAATAGGTGGATATATTTTCTCCCCATTTTTTTACGCCCATTGATCCTGTCCGGGCATCGGATCAATTTGAAATGCATATGCAGCTTTAAAGTTCTCTATATTGAAATAGGGATCAACATATTTGTCCTATTTAGCATCCCTTATGAAAGCGATAAAAGTCGTTGCATGTACACATGGTCGGCCCTGAACTTGCCACACTTAACAACTACATTTTCTTTCATATAGGTTGACCTCCCAACGTGTTCCCTTGTACCCATTTCAGCTTGATTGTCACAACTTCTAGTAACTTCATATTCACCAAAGTTCTACATGAAAAAATAAAAATATATTTTATTTATTTATATATACATATACATATAGATATATATATATATATATATATATATATTATTGAAGTAAAAACTAAAATACATATGTCATTTAGTTGAATTATTTCACATGCTTACCTTAGCAATGTCATTGAGATGGTTTTTAGCAATAGGAATCAATGTGTCATTCCATGTATTCACCAAATTCCTTTTCTTATCAAACCTTTTCATAATCTTTTCTCTAATTACGTCAAGGAGATCAAGCATGGGTTTATAGCGCAATTTACCAATCCAAGAATTAAATGTTTCTAAAATATTATTAGTGATGTAATTACACTTGGAAGTAATACCAAACTTGATTATACTCCATATTGTTTTATGGTTGGTATTTAGATGTTCAATGGCATCTTCATTTGTATCACTAATTTCCTTCAATAATCTGTCATGATTGGTAGGACGATAGGTTTTTGCAGCAGCCCATAGTTTGGTGTTAAAGAAGTCACCATGAAAGTGTTTCTTGAAGTTTCTATATAAGTGCCTTATACATTCTCTATGCTCAACATTAGGATAAACATTCATCATGGCTACTTCTAACCCTTTTTGCATGTTCGATGAGATAACAAGAGCATTTGGCGTTCCAATTGCTTTTTTGAGTGAGTCAAGAAACCATGTCCATGATCGTGTGTTTTCTAATTCAAGAACACAATATACTCCCTCCGTCCCATAATAATTGTCCACTTTTGACTTTTGAAGTCTTTATTCATCAACTTTGACCTTAAATATTGTTATTTGTGTTATCTCGTTGAAACTTATAGCAATGAAAAAACATTTAAAATACAATCTATTCATAAATTTTGCATTAAGTTTTATATATCAAGGACAAAAATATTTAAGGTCAAAGTTGAAGAATAAAGACTTCAAAAGTCAAAAGTGGACAATAAATATGGGACGGAGGTAGTATATGCTATTGGAAAGATAGAATTGTTACCATCAATACCAGTTGCAGCGGCTATTACACCATTGAACTTTCCTTTTAAATGACAAGAATCAAGACCAATGTACGGATGACAACCAACAACAAACCCTTTAGAACAAGCAACTAAACAAATAAAAAAACATTTTGAAAAGTTTCTTTCCACTAACTATGTCAAAGTCAATTTCAACAACGCTTCCTTCGTTCCTTAGTAATAGTTCTTCTCTAAATTCATCCATTTTCATGAAAGAGTCTCCCCACTTACCATACATGTCGGTATAAGCTTGCTCTTTCCCTCTAAAAACTTTTAGGTATGGCACGTCAATATTGTAAGTTTGCATAATCCATTTTCTAAGCTCATATGGAGAGACATCCTCATTAGATTTCAACTTATCAGTAACTACATTAGCAATCCATCCTTGAGTGACATGCTTATTGCCACCCTTGTTGCTTCTAGTGCAAGTATGTACTTCTACCATTTTCTTAACGTAAAAAAAAAAAAATTAAATAAACATAAATATATTTTTAATATAAAGCATGTTAAATATAACTTAAGGTATACACTTACTTCAAAGGTAACTTCATCTTGGGTAATAAAAGCATGAATTCTCCACTCGCACTCTAGGGTTTCACACCTTGCTGTGAATCGTGTCGGGTCATTTTTCTAAATGTAGTATTTAAACTTATTTGTGACTGCAAAGTGGTTCAAAGCTCTCCTAAAATCAACCGTGTTTTCAAATTTTGAGCTGACTTCCATGCTTATAATATTCTTACTAGATGAGTAAACTTCATCATCATCATTCATTAGATCGTCTTCATTATCATAACTGAGATGACTACGGTAACTTTCTTCACTAGGACATAGGTATGCATTGTAACATCCGGATATTTAGGTATTTGCCTTTTAACCCCATAACATGAGAATTAATTACATTTTCACCCTTAATATGAGAATTGGTTGCAAAGTGGTCCAAAATGGTATTTTCATAATTTTTGGGCGAAGCTCGCGAACGTTGGGCATTCGTGCCAGAATCCCAAACCCTAATATTTAGGGTTTGGATCCTATTTAAACTTCCTTAAATCCCAAACCTGCCTTCTTTCATCAACCTTCAACCGAACTTTGTCCACAAGCAAAACCTAATCCATCTTAGAGCATTCTTAAGCATTTTGTGTGAGTTTTGGTTACCTTGAAGGAGAAAGGAAGAAGAGAAGATCATCTTGAAGAAGTGAAACACTTTGGATCTAGAATCACATCATCATTTGGAGGTAAAAAAAACTCTAAACTTGGTGAAGCTTTGATTAGATCTTGTTTAAGACAGGAAACGGTGTTCTTTTGGTCCCATAAGCTTGGTATTATGATTATGGGTTACTTTAATCCATATAAGTTTTCATTTCAGAAGTCTTTGAGTATTTAGAAGCATAAAAATGTAGTCTTAGTCATTAGTTTCCTTCCATGCATGATCTAGGTTGTCTTAATGGGTTAAGTAGTTAGAGTTTTTGTGTTTGGGCACTTAATAGCCATGTAAGACCATAAAGTTAGAAAATTTATGGTTAAGGACGTTATTTGAGGGCTAGATCTGGAACTTGGACAAAAGATCTTAAGGATTAAGCTCTTATATATTAAGAAGGAAAAGGATCTAATCGTGAACGTTGGGCGTACGTTGTGTGTACTCAGTACAGTTGACCAAGTTTGACATTTGACTTTTTGGAATTCGAAGCGGAGATTTATTAAGCTATTTGTTCAGACTGAGAGTTGAGTTTTCCTCGTTGTACTTGTGGGTCGAAGGCACCAATGTCGGCCCACTAGATTGTGTATCCTGGTTTAGAGGATGTTGATATGTTATAGGGATCTGTAGATCAGTATCCTGGTATATACGATGTAGTATGCGGTAGTGGTCTGTGAATCTGCCTGTTTGTCTTATAACTAGTTATATGTTTATCTGTTGTTGGATATATGTTATGTGTTATGTATATATCGACATAGTATGGTTGGGTTGAGGTGGTATTGCTTTGTGCGATAGCCAACAAACCCAGAAGCAAGCCATACATAAGTTGTGGGCCTATAGGGCAAGCCATACTTATGTTATGGGCTCGGGAGTAAACTATGAGTTGTGGGCCCGTTAGGCAAGCCAGACTCATACTGTGGACTCAGGGGTAATCCAGTCTTTTAGTTGTGGACCTAGTATATGTTGTTATTTGTTGTGTCTGTTGGTACTTTGGGGGACTCACTAAGCTTTGGCTTACGGTTTTAGTTTACTGTTTCAAGTACTTTAGAGGATCGTGGGAAAGTGAAGGCATGATCATGTACATCTTCCTATTTTTATGACATTTGATCTTAGGATACTCTGATTTTGAATAATACTTTTGAAACAAAGGTTTTGTAAACACTTTATGGATGAAATGGATTGTTTTTGAAAAGTTTAAATTTACTCTGATTTTTGGGATGTTAAAGGCATCATACTCATTGTGTGGTTCATCTCTATTGGCACACAAAAGGTTAGTATGGTTATTGGAGCCGAGGTTATTCTCTGTTATCGCATAAATGGTTACTTGTTTCTCTCGTCCATACATGCTAAGCATAGCCAAGAACTTTTCATCAAAATCAAGCTCAATAAAGAATTTTTCTGGTGCATACTTGTCAACATAAAGAATAAAAAATTTTGGTTGTTCTTTTATGAATAACGCTTTGTCACTTCTTCATGTAGTTGACTTAACTAGTATAAAAATGTGTCTATGCGGATACATTTTTTAGAGCCAAAGCAATATATTTGCTTACAACTGTTGTTTGTTAGCCGAAAGTAACCCCTATATTTCAATTTAACTTGAACTTGGATGTTGGTATACGATTGAAATTGAAAATTAATTAGAGAAATAATCATACAATTTAGTAGAAGTTTAATAAATTAAAATTAAGATATTCACATAAACATATTCGATTACTGGAAACGCAACCCTGCTCTCCCATATTGGTTTTGATGTGTCATGAAGGGTAATATCTTATGTTTGAGAACGATCTTCTAACATTGATTTGTGTCGCCTATAAAACATAATTTTAATGTATTGCCTATAAAACATAATTTTAAGTCGACAATAAGAATATATATATATATATATATATATATATATATATATATATATATATATATATATATATATATATATAAAGGTATAACGAATACCATATGTATGCTTTATTATTTACTTATTAACTAATAATCATTTGAACTGGTTACAGTTTCATAATCCAAACACCATAACCCACATAAGGCAATATACTTTCGGATAATTTGCAACAAATAACATACTTTAATGTATGAACCAAGACACAGCAACCAACATGCTACAAATGATTCTTTTTTTACTGCTGCTAATGTAACTTAAATAAACGTAAAGAATTAATGGATTGCATTATAGTGGGGCCCTCACTAACACAACTTCAAGCATTCGAGATAGTTGTAATTCAAGATTGTAAATACAACAGCTTCAAACATCAAGATCACACAAAAGTGATACACCGGAAAGAATTCAAAATTGTTATCAAGTATAAGTTTCAACGCATTATTGGCATTAATTACAGTTTTTTTAAACCGTGAAAAGACTTGTATTCAAATCTCTGTCAATTTGTAATTCAAAATTGTAAATACAATAGTTTCAAACGATAACAACGTTTCAACACATTCATGTGAACCAATCAAACAACATCATAAACAAAATTAAAGAAAGGCAAGATAGGAATAGGGTCGCTTTTTGTTTACCTGATGCGTGGACGTGATGCGATAATAAAGGAATCGGAGGAACTAACACGGGAGCTTCGATCAAAATTATCAGGTTGGAACATGAAATAGGAAAGCAGGTTGCGATTGTATCAGTAGTATTAGAATTTACAAGTAAGGGCATTATCGCATGTCTATTTTCAGTTATAATGATTTAAGATTATAAAAAGGAATTATAAATCAATAAAAATAAAAATAAAAAGGTACATATATATTAAAAAACATTAGAAATATAAATACGATTAGACGTATTGGATTTGGATGGTTAGACATACGAATTTCTGCCTATTATATAATTGAGGTAAAAATGTACGTGTGAGAGAGAAGTGGAAGGAGTATAAAGTGAGGTGTATTCATCTCTTGTCGACACATAAGGATCGTTTCAATCCGTTTCAGAGGTCGATCCTTCTACTTCTAGGTATTTACTTACACTCAATTTCAGGTTTTCTTTTCATCAACAATTCAGTTTGTTAATTTCATTGATCCACGATGTCAGATTCAGTTCCACGTGAATTCGTTCATGGATTAATTTTGATTCCAAACAAGAGAGATCAAATTGTTGCGTGTCTAATAGTTTTTATCATTGCAGGATGATGAAAAAAAGGAACATAGCGAGCGTCGATACGGCGGTGGTTGATATATGTCGCCGTGAAGTCGGCCATCTTTCCACCAGAAAATTCGCCCATCGTCTCGCTGCTTCCGAGGTATATGTTTGATTTTACTTAACCTGTTGATCTGATTTTGTTTTAGGGCGGATTTATTAGGGATGTTGTCTGTAATCGTAAACCCTTTGTATGTCAATCACGCGTAACATATTTTCCTGTGTTTTCTGCTTGTTTTGTTTGCATAAATATTAAATTCACATGAATCAGCAACCAGATTGACGCACATTGTTAATACACCAGTGATTCCTTGGTGTACCAATTTGTACACTGGGAATATATCGAAGATTTACTTATAGGCAGCAAAGATTACTAATCTATGTACTTGAGTGAAAATCAATTTTGATTTGCTTGATAAATGATAATTCCAGTTATTTTCAAGTTGTCTGTGTAACAACATCACAATGCATTGAACTCTATGGAGTTAACTGATTGCAACGTTATCATTCTACTTTTCATTCAACTCTATCATGTTTCTCCTACAATGCACTGAACTCCAAGGTGGCATCCAACAAAGGTTGAGTTTAATCCATAGAATGCCAACTAGGCTTTCCACCTCATTCAACTCAAAACTATGCATTGTGGAAGCTAGTCCTGAGACATGATCTTAATAGTATAATCACATACATGATCGATTGCTTTGATTTGGTAGGATCTAGTCCTGAGACTTGATCTTGTAAGAAAGCTGGAAAAACACAGAGGATGTGTGAACACTGTAAGCTTCAATGGAGATGGAGACATTCTGGTATCTGGTTCAGATGACAAAAGAGTTATACTCTGGGACTGGGAAACCGGAAGTATTAAACTTTCTTTCAATTCTGGCCATAATAACAATATCTTCCAAGCAAAGATCATGCCAGGAACCGATGAACGAACCATTGTCACTTGTGCTGCTGATGGCCAGGTATGCTTTTAATATTTTTAAATAAATAATTCCCCAATTTATATAGTACTTTTTTATGATCATTTGATTATTCTAGGTGAGGCATGCAACCATCTTAGAATGTGGAAAAGTGGAGACAAAATTGCTTGCAAGACATCAAGGAAGAGCTCATAAGCTAGCCATTGAACCTGGAAGTCCACACATCTTCTATACATGTGGCGAAGATGGATTGGTTCAACATGTTAGTCAATAGTCACACTCACAATCAATCTAATTACTTTAATAACTGAATTCTGTATTTTATAAACCCTACTTTTTTCAGTTTGATCTGAGAACAGGAGAGGCAACAGAACTTTTCAGTTGTCAACCAGTTCATGGTAGAAGCTTCATGCAAGTTGTAAACCTAAATGCTATAGCAATAGACCCACGAAACCCTAATTTATTCATGATTGCTGGATCCGATGAATTCACTAGATTATATGATATCAGAAGATACAGATCGAATTCGAATTCTTCATCTGCTTTTGGTCAACCAGTTGACTATTTTTGTCCTAAACATTTATTAGGAGACGAAAATGTTGGAATTACCGGATTAGCCTTCTCGGATCAAAGCGAACTTCTTGTTTCATACGGTGAAGAGTTCATCTATCTTTTCTCAAAGGACATGGGGTGGGGTAGTAATGTAAATTCAGTCTTAGATGTTGATCGGACGATGGAATCTGATTCCAAACCGGGCCCGCTACAATACAAGGGGCATCGGAATTGTATGACAGTAAAGGGAGTGAACTTTTTTGGACCTAAATGTGAGTATGTTGTGAGTGGATCAGATTGTGGGAGAATGTTTATTTGGAGGAAAAAAGACACGGAAGTTGTTCGTGTTATGGAAGCTGATAAACAAGTGGTGAATTGTATTCAACCGCATCCACATACAAGTATGCTTGCGAGTAGTGGGATTGAGAGTGACATCAAGATTTGGACACCTACTGCACTTGAAAAGGCACCTCCCCCAACAAATATTGAGAAGGTGTGTTGTTTCTTGTTATTCTATTTCATCACATCAAACAGACGTTAACATCTTTTTTGTTTTTTTAATGTTTTTTTGGTTATTTAGTCGAGGCCTAAGATGAATACTTGGATGTATCAAATGGTGTCACCGAGAGAAATGGCACTTCAATTGCTGTCAATGCGAAGTCAACAAGCAAGCCCCATTGAGAATGTGAGTGTGAATAGAGAAGGTAATATGTTGGAGTTTATTTTGAGTTTTGATGCTAATAGCTCCGAGGAAGATGATAATGAAGAGGGAGGGCCCACAAGTGCTCATGACTACTTCTATTAAGTTGTTTGTGCCATTTATTGGTAAGTGTACATAGAGTGTAGAGAAATAAGTTGAAGAGAGGTCTTGGATGATGAGTTTGTGAGACCTTCAAAACTATATATATATATATATATATATATATATATAAATTCGGTTCATCTATGGTTGTTTCTCTTTCTTTTATTGTTTTAAAAAAGAGTATATATACACCACCGACCCTTGGCATTATCTTCTAATCTAGATATTCTTTAGTATTTTATTGACTTTTTGGAGCGGTTATACAGTTGTAAAAAGACATAAAATATCTCCCTTGGTGAACTTCTGTTTTTCAGTCATTGATGAGACCCACAATCATAATTAAACTAAACTTACATAGTAAAAAAAAATGAAATGAACAAATAAAAATAGGAAAGAAACTAAAGATAACCTTCAACTACAAGCAAAAGTAGCAAAATTGGCAATGGGCCATGTACGAGTGTATGTATATTTATTCTCAAACTTGAGAGACAAGTAAGAAAGACAAATATTTAGGGGATTCAAAAATGGTTATACCAAGCGACAACAAAATGAGATGGAAGAATCCAATCTCACTAACTAAATCATCTTCTATATCTTATGATATCATATCATATCATACGCATGCAATGCAGCCCAACAGTTTCACACTCATTAATTCATTATCTCATCAATTCTCAATCTCAAATCCGCTAACAGATTCACTCAGCGTCGCCACAGACGCCCCGGTTGCTTCTGCTCCTGCATTCTCCTGAATCATCCATCCCAACAGATATGTCAACTTATTTAGTTAAATGTCCAAAATGCCCTTCAATCCTTACCAAATATAGGGATCTTTTGGACCATAAGAAATGTAATGATGACACTTGGCTGAAAAGGGGAATTTTTTTATCTATTCAGGGAAAATGGTGTTTTGAACCAGTAGAGTAAATAACAGAAATCATCCCTCTTTTTTTTTAAAGTTAAGGATAAATTGGTAATTTTACAAGCATCCAATTTCAAGACAAAAAAGTCTCGCAAGAGACCAATCCGTAGGTTTTGAGAATTTCTGTAAGTTGCAGTTTTTAGTATTTTGCTGAGGACATTATTCAGGTCCCACATGATTAGATTAGTTAAGATTTAAGAACAATCTTGAAAAGTTTTATATTTTTTTACCTCTGATGTTCTTTAGAACGTTCAATGAATTCTTTGGCTATATCATGTCCTTGATATGAAGCTAGTACAGGTCGAATATCAGCAGGCCTATGGCGTGCAACATCTGCAGTTACAATACATAAATCCTAAACCCAACATTATAATTAAATTAATTAAATATTTATAAAGTGAAAAGTAAAATTGCTGTGCTTACATTCAAGAAATGGTATAAGATCCACAAGTGCAGTGTCTTCAGCTTCACATTTCCATGGTTTTACTGGTACACAGTTCTCTGGCTGAAGACAACTCTCAAGAGCATTACCACTCACATACAGAATTCTTGAAGGATCTCTGTTAAGTTTTGACAAATCCTACCAAAAAATAAAAATAAAATATTCTTTTTTATGTCATGATGTTATTTAATAAAAGATCATATTTAAAAAACATACTCTGTAGTGCTTCCCATCTTGATATCTAGTTGCAGCCCTTGACAGCCTGTACCTTATGCAGTGATTTCCATCCAATCTATCAACAATAGGATCAACATACTGCAATACAAAAATAAAAAGCCTCAGATTTGTTAATTAAAGAAAATGGAGGAAGGGTAAAAAAGTAATATACCATGGCCTGCTGATCGGAATAGACTATGATTTCATAATACCGAGCTAGTTGTTCTAAAAAGTCATCAACTCCAGGTCTTTTAAATGTTCTCCAACCTCGATCACGCTTTAATAGAATTACAAAAAGTTACTTATGAAGTGGATAAAATTGAAGATCAAATTTAAAGATAGAAAAAGAAATGATGGAATATTTTTTTGTATATAAATTACCTTCCAATCGGAGTATAGTAAAGTTTCATTGAGGTCTAAAACCAATGTGAATACATGTTGCTCTTGTGGGTGCAAATCTGGAAGGAGCTTATCTGACAAGGGTTCAGTAAAACCCTAGAAAACCACAATTTTTTAAGCAAAAAAACAAAGTGAAAAATAAATAATATATATTATTGAGGAAAGAACAAAAGGTTTATATTGTATACACACTCGAACATGTTCTTCTGTAGATGCACGCAGATCCAAATAAAGCTCGACTAACTTGGCAGGAACTGAAACATCAAGAAGATACAAAAAGGTAAAATATAAATCATAAATAATAATAATAAAGAAAGCAAAAGGAAAAAAAGATAATAATGGTAAACCTGTCATTGCAGTTGATTTAAGCATAGCTTGAAATTTCTGCATTTACAGTATAAGTTATATGTTAGAATAAGATGTTTCACACTCCAAAATCATTATATGAATGATACAATAGTATTTTTGGGGCTAACACCACATATGTCAGTGATGCCATTAAACACATAAAAATAAAGATGGAATTCTAAGTCAACACTCACCTCAAAAGAAGACAAATCATCACCTATAGAGACTTTGGTTGATGCACGAAAAGCCTTAGTCTTCTCATCAACTTCTTCTAAACTGTATGCTGCAAAAAGGAGATGTATACAGAATATAGATGCATAAAGAAGGGCATGAAAAACAAAAATATACTACTTGTTACTATGTGTGTTTGATGTTGAGTCATTTCTATATTTCTACTTCCATTTGGAGTGAACAAGATGATAAGAAAGGAGCATCAAGCAGAATTACAAGTGATTTAAGTATTTAAGATTTTAGCAATGAAACTTCACATGTGTAGATGTAGAGGGAAAAAGCACATACCATAGGTTGCATACCCAGCAGTGGCAACACCTCCAGTAACTGCTGCAATTATAGAATACTTGAGAAAACTCCATGGTTGTCCACCACCTCCTTTGGCGGCTGCTGCACTTTCCGGTGGTGGAGGTGGAATTGAAGATGCAGCTTGATCACTGAGGATAGAAGAGGAGATAATGGGTTCTTTGGGAGGATTTGCAGTGACACTAGAATACCAACGAGGATTCTTGTTGCTCTTCAATACTATGGAGAATATCCGTCTGGATCTGGTAACAATCGACATGGCTCTTTATATTGAAATCTTGGGATCTTGGTGTCAATGATCTGTCTTCCCCATTACAAAACAATGAATTATTGATAATCTTATGTCATTAAACCATACCAATTTGCTAAACTTCAAAGAGCATAAAAGGGTTGAAGTTTAAACTTTGACACTTCAAATGAGTGTAATGTAGCAGTGGTCACAAAATGATTGCACTAATTGCTCATATTAACCAATTGTAGGCTTACTCTATGAGAACTACAATCAAATCATAATCTTGTGACGTATTTAAGCTATAAGAAAATGTCCTAAGATTAATACATGATAGTTATTATAGCTATTTGCATTGCTCCAACGATATGTATCACACCACCTGAGAACAGAGATTACAGTTTACAGAAGCTTCTAAAATTTTAATCCAACATTGATGCTCAGAAGAATCACACAAGATTCTTCACAAAAAGGGCATAATGTTAAGCTTCAATAAACATATAATCAGAGATCATGATACAATACGAATTTAAACATCACAACAACATTGCGATGTTACTGCTACAGCAATATGCAACAACCAGTCGTACGATACATGCAACATATTAACTGAGATTACATATTTCAAAAGTAGTTAATTCCTAAAACCCTAGATCAAAGTTAAACCTCGGATGGATTAAGTGAAGAAAACATTACATCCGCGATTGGTACTTGGTAGATAAGAGAATACCTGTCCAAATTGCCCGAATACGGAGAGGCGTTCACCACACAACCGGCATAGAGCTTACGGGTGAGAGCGATGGCGGTAATTGTGAGCTGAAAACGCCGGCGGCTTGGTATAGAAAAAGCTTGATACGTCTTCGATGGAGGAACGTGGCGTTAAGCCCAAGTCTGTTGGTTCAACCCGAAAACCCACATAATTTAAATCGGGTCTCTTTTTAGCATTTTGCCATTTAGCCCAAAATGTGATTTTATCATACAGCCCAAACTTCCTACAAAAATCTTTCACGTTTTTCTTTACAAATTAATTTATTTTTAAAAATTTTGACTTGAAATTTTAAACAACTTTGTTAATTAATTGTCTCTCCAAGACAAGAATCAATCCAACTAGGAATCATAACATGGTAGGGTATGGTATCCTATCTTCAAATTGAAACTAAAAGGTTATTATCATAAAAGACCACGTATTTTGATTCTTTTCCTTTTTAGACTTGAAATTTTTTTCTTTTTCGTAAAAAACTCAACTTTTACCTATTACTTGTTATTTTAGACCCTAGGTTACCAAAAGGGAAATCAAGTATTTTCATTTTATAAAAAAACCCAATATTTTGTACTTTTTTCCAGTTTAGACCTAAAATATATATATTTTTAATTTCAAAATAAACTCAACTTTAAAATGAGTTACAACCTTTAATACTAGTTGTATAAGGTACTTAACTACACCGATTTAATGAAGCTTAACTTCGTTCATGCATAAAAACATGATTATATTCTTTCAAATTAAAATGAAATCCTAAATTTTATTTTGGTAATTATTATGCTTATCCTTAAGATTCAATAACAGTGATATACAAACACCATGTATTGATCCAAACACCATGTATACATAAGATAGATTAATAAAATGAGGTAGTAGGTGAACTATTCAATTTTCTTTTCTTTACAACAAAATTTCATAGTTTGTCAGTTTTTCTCATTCACCACATTCCAACCATTGTTAATAATGTCAACCATCGTATTTTGATATTTAAGTGTGCATCATTCTTGTTATTTGGATTTTCAACTTATGTTCAAACGGTTTCATTCCCAAAATATAGTTTTATGTATTCATATGTGATGTTAATATTTTTTAAGAAAGTCTTAAACTTGAATCTCATATATCTAAACAAAACTAATACAATGTTTAGGATTAATATTTTTATGTATTTATTTGATATAATTATAACATATTATTTAATAATGGGCTAATGCTACAAAATATTTTATGGCTTTGATTTAGGAGTATGATAATAAGTGCATTTGTTAACTGTTCTAAAAAAATTGATTAAAAAATTCGGCCAAAAAAATAATATAGAAAAGTGAGAGAGGGAAATATGTCCAAACTCACCAAATAAGTATAATGGACAAACTAAAAAAATTATTTTGTAAACAATTTGTTAAATTATATGTATTTTTTTCTACAAATAAAAAAAAATGTTATTATGCTAAAAGATTATTTTTAGCCATGTATTATCCATGCTACCAAAAAATACTAAATTAACATCAAACTTTTTATTATCGGTAATAATAACATTTTCTATAAACAATATATCATGTTTAATGATATAATATATATCCAAGATAAAGTTTAATTATATCTTTTAAACAAAAATAAAATTTTGCAATTCTTTTCTTTTAGGTTATATTCACTCAAAAGATAATAGATTAAATAATATCTTTTTAGTGTATACATGTATACTTTCTTTTTCGGTGTAGACAATAAGTACTTTATATATTTAGTCTTGAAGATTATAACCAATTTTAAAGTTGAGTTTATTTGAAAAAAAAAACATTTTAGGTCTAAAATGGAAACAATTACAAAATATAGGGTCTTTTATGAAACAAAAATAACTAATTTACGTTTAAAAAGAAAAAAAGTTAGAATATAGGGACTTTTATGGAAATAACCCAAACTAAAATTTTTCTTTGACCATTTCTAGTACATCGTTAGATGTTATAGAGATGTCTTATTTCCAAGTGAGGCTGCAGCTTTTCTTATCCTCAAACCCGAACCCCGGATGTAATCTTTGAACATCATATACTTGTATATTGAAAAACTATATAATAATCTTTAAAGTTGATTGTAACTTCCTAAATTTAAGACTAGAATATTAAATTAATAAGGTAAATAGATAAAGGGTAACTAATATAAATAAATCATTATAGGATAATCATATCGTTAATTGATATGAAATTAGGAAAGCTAAAAGTGGAAGTAACAACACTTTAAAGTTTAAGGGACAGAAATATCAACTTGGCATAGTGAGTTGATCAAAGGGTTGATCCACTTAATGAAAGGTATGTCACCAAGCCTATAAAATGTATGATGAATGGCTTATTATGTTAAAACTTGAGTTAAATCACAAATATTGAGGTTTGGTGAGTTTTAAACAAAAGATGTAAACTAGATGGACCAAATGTGAAAATATTAGGGAAATAAGATGCATCTATTTCCCCCTCATTCATCCATAACGTGGAGAACAAGTGAAGAGCTTCTCTAATAGTGGTTTTCCTCCATTTTCACATCTAGGGTCTGAATCAAGCAAGTTTTGAAGCATCCAAGCAAAGAAAGGAAGCATCCAAGCAAATAAAGGAAGCAACCAAACGCTAATAAGGTATAAAACTTTCTCCTCTAACTCTATCTTTCGAGTTCGTCATTAGGGTTGAACCCCAATGCAAATTTTGGCTTCAATTGATGATTTGGGTTTGTTTTTCTAGCCTCCTTTTAGTTGTTTCCATGGTTCTAATCTCAATATAATCATACTATTGATGGATTTGATGATTTGGGTAAAAATCTTCATGAACCCTAGAAATCTAATTTGAGAATTTTGTATCTATAAGCTATTATGGAATGGATTTAATGACTTAGACGATTTTTGATGACAAATAATCAAATTTGAATACTCAAACACATCCATGATGGTAGAATATTACATAAACATGGATTTTATGTGGTTTTGGAGAATATATGATGACAACAATGGACTTTATGTATAATGGTCTATATGTTGAGAAAATGAAGTTCGTAACCATAAATGGATACCGTTAGAATGATTTGGATGCAAAATACTAAGTGTTGATTGATTATTAGATGAATTCATGGAGTTTGCGCTCTTAAGGGAAAAATAGGAAAGTTGGAATGGAATTTGACATTCCATAACTTCATCAAGGACTTAACATGATATTTGTGTAATGATAAACACTTGTCAATATCCAAGGATGTTTTGAATGACTTTGTAATAAGTCACAATGGTTGGAATGCAAGGGTGAGAAACTTAAACTCTTAATCCCTTCAATTATGTAATTTAGAGCATTATGAACTTAACATTTGGATAGAGAACTTAATGAATTAAGTACAGTGTTTTTGGATGATAAAAAAACATACTAATCATGTGTCAGAACCTATATAAATAATACAACGTGAATTGGAAAGGGACTTCAAGAACTATGTAAAGTAGAGTGACATTTTGAGAAAAAAAATGGATTAAGAAAGTGTGCAGCCACATGAACACGGCTTGTGTTCTCTTAAGGCATATAGGAACATGGCTCGTTTTCCCTTTTGAGGAATTTTCAATTATTTTTCTAACTTTTTCATACGAACTATGATTTACGTACGGTTTTCTCCTACATTCATATTTTTACATAAGGAATGAGTTGAAGAAATAAAATTCACTAATGGAACATATGAGGGGTATTTTGGTCATTTTTTACCTTCGCCTATATTGTATAGGTGGAGTATAAGGAGTGCTTGCTCGCGAATTTGATTTGGAAAGGAGTAGCAATCTACAGTGGTGACCTAGGTGAGTACGTGTTGGAATTTTCTCACTTTGGGGTACATGGAAAAATGATTTATGATAATGAAATACTAATGATTTGATATAGGAAATGTTTTGAAATAAAGGTGTTAAATGCTTTTGAAAATAATGTTTTGAAATAATGCCTTAAAAGCAAGAAAGTTTTTTAAAGTAAGGAATGTTTTTCTAAGAACGAATGTTTGATATGTGAAATGTGTATCTTCAAAGTATATATTTCTAGTAACATATGTTATTACAAATAATGATATGAGTATTGATAATGTGGAATCTGGAATCTGAAAGCTAAAACGAAAGTAAAAAATGCATATTGAATAATGTTCAGGCTATGATACCCTATAAGATGCCTTTCAAGAATCTAATAGGATGGTACCCCCCTTCATGAAGTAGATGTCATGATATAGCATGATAACTTGGTGGATTGATTTTGTTCTTTTCACATTGGCACTGGTAGCATTATACCTTGGTGGACTGATTTTGCTCTTTTCACCTTGGCACTAGAAGCATGATACCTTGGTGGATTGATTTATTTTTTTCACCTTGGCCTTGGAAATAGGAAAGGACTCTAATAATATGATAAGATATGATACTTTATGATATGTATGAAATGAATTTCTTTGAAAGTGCTTTGAAATGCTTTATGGCCTAAAACCCATGTAACTCACGAGATGTTTTGTCTTACATGTCCGTTTTTAATGTTATGTATCCCAGGTTATACGCAAGGATATAGTAATGATTTATAGAAGCTTGATGATATGTCATGATAGATGGAATGGAACTTGATGAGTTCCTTAATAATGGTTTTGATGTAATTCGTATTTGATTGATATGGTTGTATGATGCTTAATGGTAACACTCAAGGTTTAAACTGTAAACATTTTTGTGGGACTGGTTTTTTGTTAAATGTGGTTTAATACCCGAAATGATTTTTATAACCATAGCATTTTAAAGTTTGAAAATTTTAGGATGGTATATTGCTCCTTATGGATTTTGTGATATAAAATATTTTCATACATGTTATATATATATATATATATATATATATATATATATATATATATATATATATATATATATATGGATTTTTAATTAATATGTTTATGCTATTATGTTACTTGTCGTTTATATTGGTAGTTAATGAAAATTTTTTGGTTACATATATTGGAAAACTATATCTTAACCTTCAAAACTAACAAATAGAATACATGGTGTAACACCCCGACTCCCAGGTATACTATTTAATTAATTTACATTTACAATGTTAGAGCAACTCAACGAGTTGGATGCCCCAACTCGCCGAGTAGAGGAGTTAATGGCCGCGTGATTTTTAGAGTCTACTCGACGAGTTGGAGGACCCCAACTCGACGAGTAGGTGTAGAAAAACCCCTAATTTTCAGGGTTTGTGTCCTATTTAAAGGACCTTAAGCCTCCATTTCCGCCTCCCTTATCACCCAAACACTCTATGAGAATCCCTAATCGAGCTATAACCTTATGTGAGAGAAAGAGAGGCTAATATTTTGTGGTTTAGTGCATTTTTGGAGGAAAGTTGAGGAGCAAAAGGCTTGAAGACGAGAAGGAGCTTTTGGATCCGTTGTTCGTTCATTCCTAGCTTCTGATTGAAGGTAAAAAGTCAACACCTTGCTCATTGTTTGGTTAGATCTCGTTTCTAGAGAGTTTAGGGCCTTTTTTCATCCTTCTTTGAGTTCTAGAGTGTTTTAAGCTTGCCATGGAGTTGAGACTTCAGATCTGGACCATATGTAGTCCCTTGAGCCCAAAGATCCAAGTTTTATGAAGCTAATGACAAGCTTTTATGCATTAAACCCCATATAGAGCTTATTATGGCATTTCGAGCCCTAGATGCCATGCATGGACGTAAAACTTGTAGCTTTACGTGGTATTTCAGTGTAACAACGTAAATTTTCAAAACAAATTTTTGGTTTAAAACAACGTAATTCTCATAATGCATTTCACAAAATCTCATTTATTAAGTTTACACTTTTCAAAAATTCATAATTGATTGGTTAAAATCCAAGATCCTCGAAAACATAATGTTAGGGTGCAAAGTCATGCTTGGATGTAGTGTTTTAGGCTTTCCTCTTTGTATGTGTAAATGCGTTGAGTCTTTTCCTATAAATAGGAAGTGAGTGACTCCCATTATGTAAGGAATCATTTGGAGTGTTAGACTAGAGAGAGAAATTGTATACAAACCCATTTGTATAATCTTTCTAGATCTAATAAGAGCTTACAAAGATTTATTTACTCCACGTGTTCTTGATTTTACATGATGATTCACTAGATCTTTCATATTCCGCACATGCCATCATAATCAACACCACTACATTTGGTATCAGAGCGGGTGTTCTTGAATCTCATCAAGAATTGATCCTTGATGGCTATTTTGATTTGGTGATTCTTATTGTTCATTGATCTTCGTGTTTAGAGAGTGTTTTTGTATTATAGAAGTCAAATTTTTCCTTGATTTGATCCATAATTCGACTTTCTCTCTCTAGAATACTTGTTTGTATCACTTTCTCTTTCTAGAAAACCCATTCAAAATCACTTTCTCTCTCTAGAATTCTTCAAGTTTTTGTGATCATGGTGGGTTTGCCATATGATTCTTGGATTGTGATCATTAAAGATGTGAAATACAAAGTTAATGAAGATCAATTTTATGGGTTGTTGTTAAGCAAATTGATTTCATGGGGTAATTTGGTTTCTTATGGAGGTTTGAAGGATGATCATGGAAGCTTGGTATTTCAACCATTTTGTAAGATTGCATGGTTGAATAAAATTGCCTTGTCCATATTAGTTCGTAGTAGAAATCAAAAAGAAGGAGAAGAAAGAGATTTGTTCAATAAGAAATACATTTCTCTAATTGAAAACCCGAATGATCTTTGTGCACTTAAGTTTGTTGAAGTTCTTGACAATGGAGTTCAATGTGATGTTCTTGATGTTCAAGAAAAAGGAGTTCAAGTTAATTTTCATGATGAAAAAGTTTTTTGCTCGATTGGAGTTCAAACCGATGATATTTTGTGTTCTTGTGATTCGTTTGAAGGAATGATTCCTTATCGGAAGCCGGTGATTCAAGAAATTCACAAATATCAAACTCCAAAAGATTTGATTCAAACTCAAAATGTTCATGTTGTTGAAAGTGGGTTTGTTCATGAAGTCAAGTCTTCAAGATGCAAAAAGATGAGAAAGAAAAAGAAGAAGAAGATGAATCGGAAGAATATGCGGGTTTACTCACAAAAATCGTCATATGTTGTGAAGCCAAAATCCGTGAAGCAAATTTGGGTTCCAAAGCAACAATCTCCAAGTGTTGAATTGAATTTGAATTCAAAACCCAAATGTGTTGGTGGTTCTTTTGAAGATGTTATTGGTTTGATGAAGAACACGAAGAACGAGTTGTACATCTCACATGGTGGGTGGTACAATGTTCGATTTGGAGATTTTCTCATTCCGACAAAAGAACCAAGATCTTCCAAATTTGATTCGTTTGTTGAAAATGGATCTCGATTCGTCAAAAAGGTATCACAAATTCTCAAATGGATTCCAAAACGTCCATTATTTCGATTCGTGCTTTGCGTTTTTCAAATTTTGATCAATTTTGATTCATTGGATCTAATCAGTTTTATCCCATTGTGTGATCCAATTATTTTTTTTAGATCAAACACAAAATCAAAATTCTACTCTTACAATTTCTTTTCAAATCTGAAATCAAATTGTTTTTTTTTTTTGGAAATGGTATTATGTTTCGAAACCCAGCCCAAACAAGAATTGATATTCACTGTTCATCATTCACACTTTCGAAGCCCATATGTTCATTTGAGTCCGATAACATGGAGTCCACATTTTTTTCGTGGTCTGATTTCCTTAAGAGTGGGGCCCAATGACTGATTAAATCAATTTGATTCATTGACAGTGTTCTTTTTCATCATGTGTATAAACGACTTGTACACTCTCGTTTGTATTCATCGTCCTTGAGTTCATTGACGAAACCAGTGATATTGACGATTTCTGTTCATATTGTTACATCTCGTTTAGATCATGTCTTTACTATTTCTGTTTTGATCTCGTTTCTATCATCATGTTTCATTATCCGTTTGATTTTCATTACTTTTACAAGTTGATTTAATCGATCTAATTTTCTTTTATCAAAATACGGATATTGATTTGATCCTATCAAAAGTTCTTTCTATTGATGATTTTGAAGAAGATTGAATATGATTCGTTTTGAATAATCGATGGTGAAAATGGAATTTTAAAGAAAAATTGAAGAATCGATGAAGAACAATCAAGAGCTTAGAAGTTTTTCTTGAAGTTAGTGTATTTGATCTGAAAAAGATTCTTGAATTGGAACAATTGGCGTTTGTGAAACATCAACGACGAACAAATGGTTTGATTTTTGACTTAGATGTAAGTCAACGTCCTTGAAATTGAAGCTTGGAGTCGATTATTCGTTGTGTCAATTTTTGATGTTTTGGTTTTGATAGTCGATTTTGGAAGTGGCTATGTTTTGTCGATTGATTGAACACAAAGTCTGGAAATCGAATGTTTTGGATTGTGTTTGGGAAGAAGAAACTGATTGCAAGTTGATGTCGATGTGGGTTATTGATTTGGAATCGACTGGGATATTTTAGGGATAAAGAACGAAAGATGTGAAATTGATTTGGGTTTGCTTTCGAAGGGTTGTACTTGATTTTGTTTTGAACGAAGGCGATGAACGTGTTTGATAATTTTGGGTTTGGGAAGAAATGCAAGGAACGAAGAAACGATTTCGTTCGTTTTTGGTTAAACTGAAAAGTGAAGAATGAAAGTAGTGGAATCAGTTTTGGAATAAACTGGAAAAACGAAGGGTTAATGATCGATTTGGGTTAAGATTCGAAGAGTGAACTGTAAAATCGAATGGTTGATCACGTTTGTTCATTGGCATCAACTCGAAAAGCGAAGCCTGTTTGGATTTTAATGAAATCGATTTGGACGACAGGGCTTTACATGGTTAATGAACGAAGGATTGGTTTTTGGTGATTGATGTACGAAGTGAAGAAGAACTGTAAGAACAGATGGTTTACACCGAAAAGCGTTCATACGAAGAGTTGTGTTTTGATTTGATTCGAAGGGGGTATTTTGGAAATTCATACGAAGACTTTTACTGTTCATAATTGATCCTTCGTATGCTTCGTATGTTCCAAAGTCTTCGTATTTGGCATGAAAAAGGAAATGACAAAGTTTCAAATCTGGCCCCTGAACCTTCGAATTTTTGACACTTCGAAAATTAAAGCAAGTTTCGTATGTTTGACACTTTTCACCCAACTTCGAAAATTGTTTGAGGCTTCGTATGTTTGGAACTAGTCTTCGTACGTTTTGGAGCAAAAAGCCAGATTTTTCGAAAATAGTCCCTGAGGCATCATAAGTTTGGCAGTTTTCGCCCAATTTCGAAAAAGAACTAATTTTTGCTGGAAATTGAAGAATATTCATTTCTGGTCCCTGCAGTTTGTGCGAATTTACGCTTTATGCCCGGTTTCGCAAATGGGCTAGAGTTTCGCATATTTGACTGTTTTTGGCGCAACGGGTCCCTGCAAGTTTCAGAAAGTGATAATATCTACCCGGATTTTGAAAAATCTTGCAACTTTCACTTAAAAAGTCAAAAATTTTCATAAATTGGAATTTTTTGTGGCTTTTTCGTGATTGTTTTTCCGTGCAAGATTTTTGGTGATTCATTTTTGGTACACATCAAAGAGGAGTATTGTGAAGACTATTCCTCGGGCGCTTCTCATCCTTAGTGGGTTTTATAATCATTTTTTTGATTATAAAAAGGGGGAGAATGATGGGTATTTGAAGCTTCTCGGGTTTGTCGAATATTCATTTGCGGATTTGAAGACCGGTGTTACTTCGAGGGGGAGTTTGGTCTTGATCGCGCTAGCTCGTTGGAGATTAAAGTCGGACATCCAATCCTAACTTTGAGGGGGAGAATGTTAGGGTGCAAAGTCATGCTTGGATGTAGTATTTTAGGCTTTCCTCTTTGTATGTGTAAATGGGTTGAGTCTTTTCCTATAAATAGGAAGTGAGTGACTCCCATTATGTAAGGAATCATTTGGAGTGTTAGACTAGAGAGAGAAATTGTATACAAACCCATTTGTATAATCTTTCTAGATCTAATAAGAGCTTACAAAGATTTATTTACTCCATGTGTTCTTGATTTTACATGATGATTCACTAGATCTTTCATATTCCGCACATGCCATCATAATCAACACCACTACACATAACTCTTCCATTGGTGTGTACAATTGAGCCGGTGCCTTCCCGCGATCCTGGGAAAACCTGAGACACATAACACGTAACACGGTAAGCATGAAGCTTAGTGAGTTACCCAAAATACCACACACATATAACTAGCCACTCGAGGCTATAACTCTATGAGACCTTTCGGTCAATGTGTCTTAGTGGGACCTTCCGATCCCACAACTCTGGTAGACCTTCCGGTCCTACCCATGATGACCTTCTGGTCCTAACTTTGTTGACCTCTGGTCCAAACCATGCAAACTCAGGATATATAACATATACATAGAACATAGAACATATATCTCATAACACATATAAGCACACATAAGACCTTCCAGTCACACATAATTACCATTCCAGGTAAGGTATAGTGAGAAGACTTACCTTAGATGATGATCAGCCCCTCATAATGCTGCAGCTACGCATCGACTACTAACTTTGTGCCAATCCATAATTATCCCAGTTAAGAACTAAGTCCAACTCTCACTCCGAAGGTCCAAGACAGTCCATTAATCATCCCATCAATGACCTAAGACCCATTGGGCCCAACAAGGTTCAACGATAAGTGGGCTCTCCAGAGGCCCAAATCTCAATTCTCGAAGGCAATCCCAACACTAGACAAACTCCCTAAGCCCAATAATGGCCCAATTTGTTAAACTGGGCCCAAACCCTCCATATAGGCCTTACACCAAGCCCAAAAATATATTTGGCCCATAATATCTGACTTATAATGGCCTAAAAGGCCTAAAGACCCAAGGCATGGGCTAACCGTGGCCCAAGGACACAAAGCCCATATTGACAGAGTACGCGGGGCGTACACTTGCGTACGTTAAGCGTACTAGCTAATGGATTGTACGTCGTGCGTACCTCCTTGTACGCCCAACGTATAACCCTGTTAAGCCACTTTCCCAATAAGTGCTTAATACCCCAAACCAGAGTCTACAATTACAGATCCAGGTCCTTTTTATCCTCTTAATCCATAAAGTCATTAACTTGGTGACTTGCAATCCACCAAATAAGCTCAAACTCAATTAGTAACAACATACTTCCATAACAAGGGCTAAATATCATGCATGAACTCATTAGGACCATCAAGATTGAAACTTTACTGCTTATGGGACCCCTTTAGCTCTGAGGGTGGCAACCCTAAGCCCAAAGACGAGATTTCATCATAAAGGTCCAATCTTGGCACCAAAATAACTCCAAAACTTCACTAAACTAGGTATATGCCTTCTTAAATAAAGTTATGAACTTTATACCTCAAAAGAGTTCCAAATGATGATGTTATTCCAGATCCATGAGCTCCAAACTCCCAAGTTCTTCCTGACCAACTTCTTCTTTTTCAAATTCCAAGCTTACACCACCAAATGAACCTCTTAAAGACCAAATCTCCCCAAGGATGAAGATATGAGGCGTTATAGGGCTTCTCTAAGGTTAGGGAACAAACATGGGGGCTAGGGTTCGAGCCATAATGTTCTATTTATAGTGGCACACCCTAAATTTAGGGTTTCTGGACTCTGGACATACACTGGGCGTATGCCAAAAAGCATCCGCGATCATTTCCCATCATACGGTGGGCACAACCTAAATTACGTTGGGCGTACCCAGCTGCTCACACGCATGCATTCCATGCATGCATAGGACTCACTTGTCAACCATTTATATTAGGGGCCAATACTTCCAAAAACTTTAAAGTGCTATCACTTTTTCGTTCTAAGTCCGATTCCAACGAACTTTATATCTGAGAAACTCTACACTTCTATCAAATTTATTCCTCCTGAAGCCCACTCGAACTCAGATCCTAAAATTCATGAAAAGCCCACACCAATGCCTTTAACAACATATTTGGGCTCTAAAGCCCAAGTTGAACTCTTTTATCACACAACCTACCTTACCCTTCTCCTAAAAAGGCCTAAACCTTTATCCTTCAAAGCCTCAAAGCCTTTTCATACTCGGATTAAGGCCCGCGGGCCTTAAATCACAACATAATCTGGAATAGGATGTTACATTCAGCCTAGGGAGGCTATATCTAGAGTTTGGGACATTATTTCTATCTAGAATCGTCTGAATGAGAATTGGTCTAGAGGAAATCAACGAGTGCATGAGCCAACTCGATGAGTCAGTTAAGGTTTTCCCCGATAGACTGGATGCGCTACAACTCGACGAGTTGATGAGACAACTCAACAAGTTGAGTTGGATTTTCCCGATACTTCATAGGAAGCAAAGAAACTCGACGAGTCGCATAGATGCACTCGACGAGTTTAGTCAACATGGACCGTTGACTTGAGTGTTGACTTTTAGGGTTTGGTCAACTATGGACCTTGGAGACCATGGAGGGGTAAAATGGTCTTTTCACCCTTTTTGAGATTTATTGGAGGAGTTAGCTTAGCATCTCGGATTGCTTATTTGAGATAATTATATTGAGTAGGCGGAGTCTAGACTGTTCGTGGGGTACTAGATCTACTTGCTTACTTCTGAGGTGAGTCTTCTCAGCATACTTACCTGAGTGGTAATACTGAGTGACCAGAGGGTCTTATTTGAGTTATCGACCGGAGGGTCCTATGTGCTTATATTGACTTATGTGATATTATGCATTTTGTCTTTATGATATATGCTATATTATGATGTGCTTTACTGAGTTAGGACCGGAGGGTCCAAACCGAGTTGTAAGACCGGAGGGTCTTCACTGAGATATAGGACTGGAGGGTCCAACCCGAGCTGTGAGACCGGAGGTTCCTCACTGAGACACATGACCGGAGGGTCCACACTTAGCCGTGAGATTGGAGGGTCCTCACCGAGACCCATGAGACCGGAGGGTCCATATCGAGTTATAGCCATGAGAGGCTTATTATTTGTGTATGTGGTATTTTGGAGAACTCACTAAGCTTTGTGCTTACCGTGTTGTGTGTTATGTGTTTCATGTACTTCTCAAGATCGCGGGAAGGCGCCGACTTGATTTTACACACATATTTGAGACTATGTCGAGGATTTTGGGATATTATCAGTTGTTTTGTTAAATGCTGTTTTTGACACTTGAAACATTGTGATTTTGAGAAAATGTGATACTGTTTTTATGTCATTTAAAAATGAAAATTTTGTTTGAAAATTTGAAGTGTTACACATGGATATGAACTTCAAGGTACATACATAAAACATATCATTAGAAGACAAAATTATTATTACATATCTTTGATCCCCTCAATAAATGCTAACTTATTATATATCATTGCATCAAGAACCTCCATTCTCGTTTTCAAGGAATTTAAGTGTTATATATTTGTCTTTATTAAGTTCGTTAGTACACTGTTAATATGTATTGTTTGGTGTTGTAAGATGGGCAACAAGTCGTAGCAATATTTCTCTAGTGATTATGTTTTTGTTTAAACTAGAACTCTTGAATTTGATTTGTGTTTGATTGACCACTTTCATGAATTGAATTTTTGTGTAGTTAATTAACTTTTAGGGCACCTAATTGTTCTATTAGGTTAATAATTGGTAACAAACTATAAGTTTTCTTATTGTAAACCATATATCACATGTTTTCACACTTCCGAGCGTATGAGAAGAAATGAACATTGTTGGGAAGCTTGTACAAAACTTAATGCAATTTTCAATACAATCTAAGAGTGTGTTTAGGTTGAATTAGTAAAAATAGGTATAGTCAAAGAGCGTGTTTTGGTTAGATACTTTGGCAAGTGAGAGGTATTAGAGCGTGTTTATATCTTTCAGTACCTACTTAGAATAACAATCGCGAATTACATCAAGTCATAATCAACTTGAACAACAACACTGAGAACTAGAACTAGAACCATTTAATCAAATCGTTTACAAGTTTATTTCGATCTTTGCATGTTTTAAAATATATTGTTATTTTATTATTTTACTTTTGCAAACAGAACCCCCCCTTTTGTGATCAAAGTACCTTGCGCAAAGAGGTATAGACTTTTATCTCGTGTCTCTGTGGTTCGACCTTGCTTGACTTGTACTACTTCTTAGTGCCTTCTACTACTTTTTGTTGGGTTTGACACACCTAATGTGACATCCCCAATTTCACGGCCAGAAAAGACCGGTTTATTTATGTTTTGTTTTAAAATCAGAGTTATGTTTTAAAGAAAACAGTTGCGGAATTTGTCCCAAAAACAAAATGTTATAACCATTTATCAAAATATTTCTCAAAGAGAATGTATTTTTATTAAATAATAAAACATCGGGATGTCATGTTTCGATACAGACCAAAAGCATAAACAGGACAATACAGGCCTTACAACAGTTATTTGTAACTACTAATCTATAATCCAAAATCTCTCGTCAAGTCCACCAATTTATACTCTTGTGCCATTACCTGTAATGCAACGAAAACTGAGTGGGTCAGGCTTGGGAGCCTGTGAACATATAGGGTTTTCAACCCACAATAATATAATTATTATATTTAAACAATCAACCCAATTACCCATCCCCCATCATCTCCATTTATCTTAAGGATCTACCCTAAGAATCATCTATCCTTCATTCTTAAGGATTGACCTGAGGTATAGGCACGAAGTCCCATCGTCGCCAGGGTTTACTCAATAGGCGCTAACTCCATAGTCACCAAGGTTTATACAATAGGCGCTAACTCCATATTCACCAAGGTTTATACAATAGGCGCTAACTCCATAGTCACCAAGGCTTATACAATAGGCGCTAACTCCATAGTCACCAAGGTTTATACAATAGGCGCTAACTCCATAGTCACCAACTATCCCATCTACCCATGTTCTACCCAACAGTTTTGTAGATACAAATACTTACATAGTTTAAATCATTTAACACCTGTATAAAACATCAATTCCATGCCCATCTCAAATAGACAAACAATATATAAACACATAGCACGTATTTCATAGCAAATACTTCGTATTTATGTGTTAGAAGAAATTGAATATGCATTCTATCATATAAACAACAATATGTACACATAACACCTATTTCATATCAAATACTTTATAATTATGTGATAGAAGAAAGTGACCATACACTCACTTGATCATGTCACACCCCAAAACCATGAACGGTGGAAACGTTTTGGGGCGGAGGACGTCATGTACAGTATCACAACAATGAATAATAGTAAACAAGCTACAACATCATCCATTGCATTAATAATATAATTTCATACAGTGTGTTCTGTCAAGTTATATAGACACCAAAAAATATATATCAAAATAAAAGACGAGTCTTGAACGAACTTCATCTTCTCAAAACCTGGCACCTATACCTGTCTACTGGTGACCTGAGAATACAAGTTATTTTGAAAGCGAGTATCAACTTTAAAGCTGGTGAGATCATAAGTATATTAGTGTCTGAATTTGTGTGAAAGTATTTGTAAGATGTTTTGAACTCTCCTAGAAAACCCTATGTTTCCTACTAAAAGTAGCCTTCTACTAAGGCATCTAGTATATGTGTGTGTCTCTTGTAAGAGTGTGTATTTTCCCAAGTCCGACTATCATTAACAAAAAATATAGTTTTTACATTACTGTGCATCGTGTAAATGTTCACGAAGTGAATGTAATGGGGAAATAATATAGTATTGTATTATTGTAATAAGTAACTGTTGTTGTACTAACTACCTTAAACCAATTGAATTTAAAGTAACATGTGATCGACCTGTATCCTGCTACCGAATCTAGTAAAACGACGATGTAAGACGCCGTAAGAAATGACATTTGGCACCCGTAGACTTGTAAGTCCCACTGTAGCGAGCAATAAGGTGTAGGATAGTCAATCCAATATAGATCTATACGCAAACTCATACGCTCCCCAATTAAGGAGATTCTGGATACAAAAACGGTCATGGCAGGTAGTGCCATGCCCTGTTTAATGGCTCACATAACTGAATGCATGTATATGTAATGTATGTGCTAGCTGTATTGTGTACTCTTTCTCTGTCTAGCCTGTATGTACTGTAATGTTCTGCGTGTACTAGCTGTAATGTGTGTTCTCTCTCTATCTAGCAAGTATTGAAGTGTATCGTGTGTACTAGCTGTAATGTGTGTTCTATCTCTATCTAGCAAGTATTGACTCATGAATGAACTGACTCTTTGTACGATTCATTGTTCTAGTAATAGTATTTGTAACTTCCTAAACTACGCCTATCATAGTTTACTAGCCATCTGACTTGTACGTATAATCATGAATGTATGCCCTTGCTACCCAAGGGTATTGAATTGGCTGATAGAACTTTTATGTCTATATATGTATACATAATATATAACTACTATTTAGACGACCTTCGGACGGATACCCGATGCCCTAAAGCCACATCCAAACAAGGAAAAGGAGATAAAGCGAGCTAGCCTTCCTAAGTCCTTTAAACATTACTTACATAAATATACATCCATAGGCATGCATTTGACAATATAAAAGTATAAAAAGAGTTTAAGTAAAAGTATTTGACAACAAAAGAATTTGTAAAATAGTTTGAAGCAAAACAGTTTGATAACACAGTTTGAAAAGTAAGAAAACCACTTGTTTGGTAGTTATTAATCACATGTGATTGATATAATAACTATAATTATTCAACTTGTATTCTCTCCCCCCCCCCATAAAAGCATTTAAAAACATTTAAAAGGTCAATTTAAGGGGTATGAACTCACCTGTAGTGAGTGGTATGGATGAACTGATGAAACAGGATTGCTAGGTGTCAGGTGAAGACCTGAGCACACACAAGGATCCTAGTTACATATAATGACACATATATGTATCCAATTAGTCTTTAAACAACTATTCAACAAAGTTAAGACATCCTAGGACATGCTATACACCTTATATAAGTGTTATAAGTCCCAAAGATTGTATCTAAGTGTGGTAGGACATTGTTATTGAGTTTAGGGTTCAAGGAAACCCCCTTAAATGAGTTTACGGTTTTGTGACCATCACTCATTGAGTTTACGGTCGTAAAATCATGAGTTTACGGCCGTAAACTCATACTCCTTTGACCATGATTTGTTTTGAAGCCCTACAAGTCCTTTAGAAGCATTTCTACTTGATGGTTAAGCCTTTGGAAGAGATTAGGGCACCATTTCCCTCTTTTGAGGAGTTTACGGCCCTAAGACCATTTCCTTTTGGGTTTACTACCATAAACCCTTATGGATTATGGTATTTTGATGTTTTCAAGTCCTAAACATATTAAGGAATGAGTCTAGACTAGTTTCCAAAGCTTGTGAAGGGACTAGGGTCACTTTGGCCCCTAAATTAGGGTTTACGGTCCAAGGTTTTCTTGGACTGTAAACACCTTTGATCTTGGGTTTCAATGGTGTTTTCTTGATGTAAAGAAGTGTATCAAGCCTTAAAATACTCTAGGATATAAGTACTTACAATATATAAGCTTGAAAAAGGTCCAAAAGTCCAAGAACACTAGTGTGTGCTCTTGGTGTTCTTGGTGAAACTTGAAGAATCAACCTTTTGGAAAGATTTCATGGATAGAAGTGTGTTAAATCACTAGATTAAGTGATGTACTAACTTAAAAGGGATAGAAACACTTACTAGATGAAGATCTTGAAGAATTCTTTAGATGATACTTGAGAGAGTTTGAGTTTTTGTTCTTGAAAGTTGGAAAAATGGTAAAAATAACTAAGTGTCACCTTTATACCACTTTCCTTTAGGGTTTACGGCCGTAAACTCTAAACTTTTGATGTGTCGGGACTTTATTGTTGCACAATAAACCCTAGGGCATCCTCTCTCCTAATATCTCCAAAGTTGTTAATTGTAACGCCCGTAGATCAAGGCTAGTCAATTTAGAGACGATAAGCATAAAAAATGACTTTTTTGGGAAAGATTATTTAGAAGGAGTATTCTTAACTAAGATGTAGTTTATGTTACGAGGTTTCCGAATGTATAAAGAACGTCGAAATCCGAGTTATAACGAAGAAGTTATGACATGTCGATGTTTCGTGACAGAACCGACACGACACAACGCGACGTAAATAGTGAATTTACGTTAGAGCGATATTTATCCAAAACAATCTAAATGTTAATTTAAGAGCTCATCGATAGTAGTGCAACGACGGGAAGACGTACGAAAACGGACGTCAGACGAAGGAGTTATGAGTTTATAACGGAGTTTTTCTGTCTCGGCCTACTAAAAATAATATATAAGTAATATAATTATAATATATTAAAAATAAACTAAAAATTAGCCAATGGAGTCTAAACGATAGTTGTAGATCATAATCTCACCTTCGCGTCGATATAAAGAACGTCGAAAACGGAGTTCGTATGCGAAAGTTATGAATTTCTGAAGTTCGGGGCGCAAAACCCCAAAACTGTCAGATACCACGATGTGGCAAGTCTTCTGACACCTCCGGGAGTCCCCCAGATGCAACTTGCGATGACGCATGCAGTGATGACCAAGCCCACGACATGGAAAAAGGTGTCACGACGTGGCAAGGGCCAATTTTGCCCTATAAATAGATTTGAAAGGCCAGCCGAGTTTGGTTGCTCATTCTCTCATCTCTCACCCATATTACCTTGATTTATGTGCAAAGAAGTACCCTTGAAGCCCCGGTATCATCCCGAGACCCGAAGCGAGTCCCGAAGCCCGAAGATCCCAAGAAGTGCAATTCCCGAGCCGAAGCTCTGCCCACGAGGAGCCCGGTTTTTGTGAAGATCTTTCAGATCTACCGAAGAATACTACTTCTGCAAGTCGTAGTGTTGTCCGATCATCTTTTGATCAAGTGAGTGCATAGTCACTTTCATCTTACACATAGATATGAAGTATTTTATAAAATACGTGCTATGTGTATATATATATTGTTGTTTATATGTGTGAGTGTATAGTTACTTTCTTCTAACACATAAATATAAAGTATTAACTATGAAATACGCACTATGTGTTATGTATTATTTGTCTATTTGAGATGGGCTTGGAATTGATGTTTTTATATGGGTGTTAAATGATTTAAACTGCGTTTGTATTTATATCTACAAAAGTGTTGGGTAGAACATGGGTAGATGGAATAGTTGGCGACTATCCGACTTAGTGCCTATCAAGTAAACCTTGGTGACGATGTGACTTCGTGCCTATTAAGTAAACCCTGGCGACTATGCGACTTAGTGCGTATCGAGTAAACCTTGGTGACGATGTGACTTCGTGCCTATTAAGTAAACCCTGGCGACTATGCGACTTCGTGCCTATCGAGTAAACCTTGGCGACGATGTGACTTCGTGCCTATTAAGTAAACCCTGGTGACTATGCGACTTCGTGCCTATCGAGTAAACCTTGGTGACGATGCGACTTCGTGCCTATTTGATAAACCTTGGTGACGATGTGACTTCGTGCCCGTTGTGTAAACCCTGGTGACTATGCGACGTAGTGCCTATTGTATAAACCTTGGTGACTATGGAGTTAGCGCTTATTGTATAAACCTTGGTGACTATGGAGTTAGCACCTATTGTATAAACCTTGGTGACTATGGAGTTAGCGCCTATTGAGTAAACTTTGGTGACGATGTGACTTCATGCCTGTTAAGTGAACCTTGGTGACTATGGAGTTAGCACCGCTTGAGTAAACCCCAGCGACTATGGAGTTAGCGTCTGATAACTATGGATTTAGTACCTGATAGATAAACTTTGGCAGCAATGGACTTCGTGCCAATTCCTTAGGTCAATCCTTAGGAATGAATGAATAAAGGATAGTTGATTCTTAGGGTAAAACCTTAAGAGTAAAGAAGATAATGGGGATGGGTAATTGAGTTGTTTTTTTTAATGATTGAATATAATAATTGTATTATTGTGGGTTGAAAACCCTATATGCTCACCAGGCTCCCAAGCCTGACCCACTCAGTTTTCTTTGTATCACAGGTATCGATACGAATGCTGCTTTGCACTGAGAGATTAAAAGAGATGTAAATCAATAGTGTAAATGAATGTATGTTCTGTTTATGCTTATGTGTCTGTATCGGAACATGACATCCCGAGGTTTTATTATTAAATGAAAATACATTCTCTTTGAGAAATGTTTTGATAAGTTATTATCATATCTTGTTTTGGGAACAAATTCCACAACCGTTTGCTTTAAAAGATTACTCTAATTTTAAAAACAAAGCATAAACAAATCGGTCTTTTCTGGCCGTGAAATTGGGGATGTCACATTAACCCTAAAAATACTCAAACTTATTCCAAAAAACTTGAAAGTTTCCAGAAACTGTTCTGACTTCTATTGAATGGAAATGTTGTACATAATAAAAATTTCGGGTTGTCACAGATCAGAAGATGATCGGACAGTACTACGACTTGTAGAAGTAGTATTCTTCGGTAGATCTGGAAGATCTTCAAAAAAATTGGCTTCTCGCGGGCAGAGCTTCGGCTCGGGAATTGCACTTCTTGGGATCTTCGGGGCTTCGGGACTTGCTTCGGGGCTCGGGAATGATACCAGGGCTTCGGGATATTTCTTACACGAAAAACGAGGTAAACCGGGAGAGAGAGAAGAGAAAATGAACAAGAAGGCCGCTTGCCCTCGCAAGGTATTTATAGGGTTGAACCCTCGCATTACGTTGGGCGTAATGCTTAGCTACGCGGGGCGTAGTGCCAAAAAATGTCATTGCTTACGTATGCGAGGCATTCGAGTCTGAGGGGTTCATGTACCGGGGTACGCTGGGCGTACGCCTGTACGTTGGGCATACTTCGGATAAGATCAATGACTCATTCGGATATACATCCGAATTAAAGATTAAATATATATTTTAATTATTTAATAAACTTTAAAAATTCATATCTTCCTCATACGAACTCCGTTTTCGACGTTCTTTATATCCACGCGTAGGTGAGACTATGATCTACAACTTTCGTATAGACTCCGTCGGCAATTTTTGACTTTATTTTTATTATTTATTTTTAGTAGGCCGAGACAGGAAAACTCCGTTATAAATTCATAACTTCTTCATCCGACGTCCGTTTTCGTATGTCTTTTTATTGTTGCACTACAGATGACGAGATCTTCGATTCTCGTTTAGATTGTTTCGGCTAAAAACCGCTCGATCACAAATCGAGTATTCGGGCTGCATATCGTTAAGTCGAAACTTAGAAAAATCATATCTTCCTCATACGAAGTCAGATTTGGACGTTCTTTTTATGCACGCTCACGGTTTAACGAACTCTACGAATTTCGTTTAGATCGCTAAGGCTAAATATCGCTCTAACGTAAATTCAATTTTTACGTCATTCAACGTCGTGTCGGTTTTGTTGCGAAACTTCGACGGGTCATAACTTCTTTGTTATAATCGGATTTCAGCGTTCTTTATATGTACGGAATCCTTGTAACAATGACTCTGATACCACTAATGGGTTTTAGGTAAAACAAATAAACTAGAAAAACAATTCTTAAGTTCACATGCAACCTACTTTGGATCTATGTTTTATCTATTGAACATACAAATTTGAATTGCAAAACAAGAACCCTAGAGGAGAGAGGCTAATATCAAAATTAACAAACTAGGGTTTAGTAATTACATACCTTTCAATTGTTATAGTAAACAATTGATAATTCCCTTGATCTTGATCTTGATCTTCTTGGAAGCTTAGCACCACAAGTGTAATGCCTCTAATGGAATCACACCCAAACTAGCAAGAAGGAAAGTAGAAGGAGAGAGAGGGAGTATGCAATTTTCGGCCCTAAGGGTTTCTTCCAAAGCAAGAGTGACCAAAACATGAACCAGGAGGCTCCTTATATAGCTGAGGGATCTAGGGTTTAGGGAAAACCCTAGTTATCCTCTGCTTAGGGCCTAAGCAAACCCAAGGGCCTTATCCAAGCCCCTATGGACGAAATTATTAGGGTTTCCCCTAAAGATTTCGTCCACCCTTATCCAAGGGGGTTCTAGAGCCTTCCACTCAACTATTAGATAATTGCAAACTAGTCCCTGCACCTTATAATCAATTCTTTTAACCCCAAAATTAATTCTAATTAATTTCTGGCTAACAATTAATTAAACAAAATGATTTCTCATTAATATATTAATCTTTTAACATATTAATAAATTCATTTATATTAATTTATTAATCTTATAATAAATTAATATCTCTCCTTTCATAATTTCCTTGTCTGGTTGCTAGATTTGAGGGCAACCCAAAAGGACTGTGCTGCTATCAATTCAAGTACATACCAATTATAGTTATGGGCTTAGACACCTAATCCAACAGAAATCTACATACTTTTTCAGTAAACTCATTCATCCAATCATATATGATTTCAACTTCTAGAGTAGTGTATTTTTATTTTGCAGTAGATTGTGTCATTATGTGTTACTTGGACCTCATTCCAACCAAACTTACTCTTCATTCCACAATGAAGTCATAATCTAATCATAATTCATAATTATCTATATTTTTTTAGAAATCAGAATCGTATGTAACTCTTTACATGACGATTTTATTCTAAACTAAGTATCTCACGTACATTTATCATTCCTCCAAATGAATCTTGTATCTTGACATCTTTCACAATATTGTTAATTCATGCAAAAGAGTTTAAAACTTTCAACATTCATATTTATCTCTCTCTCTCTCTCTATATATATATATATATACACACACACACATTCCAAGAATGTATATTATCATTCCTAAGTCTTTCATTTTAAAAATACTTTTCAAGTCAAAAATGAAATGACCTTGCATAGTCATAATGTAATTTCAAATGATGAAGTATGTCTCGTTCATACAATATTAGGAATATCACTATCCTCCCACTAGTTCTTAGTAAACACACATGTTCATTTCATTTTGATATAAAAATATATCTTGTATCTCCATATTAAAATGATTATTCCAACCTTGAGATGTTTGGCTATTTGCTTTATATCCACAAATGGATCTTAAGCATTACACATTTTGTTAGGATAACATAGATTAAGAAAACCTTCTGGCTAAGCTATATAGATATCTTCTAGTAGATGTCTATTAAGAAAAGCAATATTTCTTGAAATCTATTTGTTATATCTCATATTAAGAATATGACGTTATAGTAAATAATATCCTTGTTGATCTAATCATAGTTACTTGTGAAAAGGTTTGATCATAGTCAATGCCATCTGTATGATAAATACCATAGTCAATGACACGAGTGTCATAAAATCCTTTATGACAAGCCTTGCTAAATGTGTGTGATATCCATGTATTTATTTCTTCTAAAAGGATCTCTTACTCCTTCTAGCCTTGTTATAGAGAGGAAGATTAATCAAGCTCATACTTGATTATTATACATGAATTACATCTCAATGTTCATGACTCTAAGTCATTCAAATTCAAGATTTAATATAACATCTTAGTAGTTGATGGATTTGTCAGAATCCATCAAGAAGAACCCATCAATGAGAGATTCCATATTTTTCAAGTTAAAGATGATTTCTATCATCAATGCGAACATTTTGTGTTTATGAATAACTTTTATTCAAGTTCAACAATTCCTTGTTAAAACCAGTTCCAACAATTGCTACATCAGACTATGGTTCTTGAGCTGCTTTAAGTTCCATGTGCCTTCCACTTACTTTGTCGTTACAAGCTTGATTTCTTCTGACTCAACATTCAGAAAAATAAAAGAACTTATTATTGGCAGGTTTTTATAGTCTAAATGTCCTTTTAGAATATTCTACATACATGTAATTTGTTGGTGTTTGTATTTAAGATACATTTAACAATGATTAAGGTATAATCCCAATAACATAAAGGAAGATAATTTATACATATTAGAAAGTAAACTTTCCTTTAGACTTCGTTGGTTAATTCGCATTCTATAAGAAATACGTTGTAAAGACTTTGCGAAAATCATAACTTTTTCATACGAACTCTTGACGTTTTTTATATCGATTGATTCATATTTTTGAGTACATGAACTCTCTTTTACATTATTTTGGCTAAAAAACAACCAATCTCCATTTCACTTTTTATGAGACACATTGTTATTTTGGGTTGAACGCGAAACTTTAAAAAATTATAATTTCTTCATACAAAGTCATATTTAGGCATTCTTTGTATCCACAGACTCGTGATCACGACTACTAAAACTTTCGTCAATACTACGAAGTATTTATCTTAAGTAATCTTTTATTTTTAAATATTTATTTAACTTAATTCGTAAATTTATTATAAGGTTTTATACAAATATTATAAGCCCATAATATTTGTTCACAAAGCATATACACGAGTATTTATCCTGGGTCCGTCTCTGCTCACTATGTGTTGCCTTTAACACGTCGACACCTGGTCTTCCGTTTGAAACGCATGTTGCATTTGTTGTTATAGATGCAATTGAACTTGGTAACTTTTGTTTGCAAATCCTTCTATATGGAATTGAGTTGATGCTTGTGACAATGGCTAACCCGTCAACATCACCATTCCGAACCTACTTGCAGGAAGAACCGTAGACACCCTTAAAAACCAACTTCTTTTATTGTAAAGAGGAAAAAAATGAAATTTCCTTTTATTTGGAGTAGCTCAATTTCAAATTCAAAAATCCAAAACTCAATCTTATACTCCCTCCACTAACTCATTTGACATGGCAAAACGTGGTCGGGACCGCATAAAATATCTAAAATTAAATAAAAAATCACAGGACAGACAGAACTCACTCATCATAAGAACCGCACTTCAGACCCTCACACTTCTCCACAAACACACTCTCCCCCCTTCTCCCCCATGGATTCCCTTACCCTCGTCTGCACCGTCTCCCTTCTCGCCGGCGGCCTTTACTGGTTCGTCTGCATCCTTGGATCCGCCGAACAAAAAGGCAAACACGCCAGTCAGCTCACCGGAGGCTCAATCCAACGTGAAAACGTTCAAGACAATTACAATGAGTACTGGTCTTTCTTCCGTCGTCCCAAAGAGATCGAGAAGACGGAAAATGTTCCGGCTTTCGTTGACACCTTTTATAACCTCGTTACAGATATCTACGAATGGGGTTGGGGACAGTCGTTTCATTTTTCTCCTGCAATCCCTGGGAAATCCAACCTTGAGTCCACCAAAATCCATGAGCAGATGGCGGTAGATCTGATTCGTGTTAAACCCGGACAGAAGGTTCTCGACGCCGGATGCGGCGTCGGAGGTCCGATGCGTGCAATTGCGGCGCATTCAGGCTGTAACGTCGTTGGAATCACCATTAATGAGTATCAAGTGAGTCGAGCTAAGGCACATAATAAGAAAGCTGGGTTGGATGGGCTATGTGATGTCGTTTGCGGAAACTTTCTAGAAATGCCGTTTGAAGATAATAGTTTCGACGGCGCGTACTCGATCGAGGCGACTTGCCACGCGCCGAAGCTGGAAGATGTTTACGGCGAGATTTTTAGGGTTTTAAAGCCTGGATCGATGTACGTTTCATACGAATGGGTAACAACCGAATTATACAACGGCGAAGATCCGGAACATGTGGAAGTTATTCAGGGGATCGAGAGAGGTGACGCTCTGCCGGGGTTGAGGAGTTACTCCGACATTGCTGAGGTGGCGAAGAAGGTAGGATTTGAGGTGGTGAAGGAGAAGGATTTGGCGAAACCTCCGTCGCATCCATGGTGGACGAGGTTGAAGATGGGGCGAATTGCTTATTGGAGAAACCACATTTTAGTGATGGTGCTTGAAACGCTCGGTGTTGCACCAAAAGGAACTGTAGATGTTCACGAGATGCTGTTCAAAACCGCCGATTATCTCACCAGAGGAGGAGATACCGGCATTTTCAGCCCAATGCATATGATTCTCTGCAAAAAGCCAGAAAAGCCCCAAGAATCTTGATCATCTTCTTCGTTGAGGTTTATTCTCAATATTAATCGTTTTTTTTTCCAAATCAGGCCCTTTTGGTTATTTTTAATTATCAGTATGATTTATCTGTTTGATTACAGTTTGATTTTCTGTGTTTAATTTAATCACTGCTTCTATTTAGTGTTTAATGTAGCTCCTAATCAAAGTTTTGGAATTTTGTAATCCATGGTATTTCCATATTCACTTTCTGGATTCATGATTTCATATCAAGTTATGCAATCATGGAGTTCTAAGTTGTTGATGTTCCTGTAATTATTCTTTGGGAATTAGTAATAGGAAAGATTCTATCTTTTGAATTTTGGAGATGATAATCAGAAATTGTAGATCTGATTAGGCTGGCATTACAGTTGTAAAAGAAAATGGCAGTAGTATTTTGGAAAAAAGATTCCAACTTTCTTCTAGTGTTGATCATGTTGGAGGAGATGATCACGTGAGAATTGAGGTCAAAGTGTTGGCAAGTCATGTGATACTTTTTGAATAGATTAATTTATTCACATGACATGACAAGGATTCCGATCCATTGCTGAATGAATATGTCAGTAGTTGGTTAATCATATGTTGTTCAAAAATGGTACTTGTTTAATAACCCATCAAATAACAGTTTTAGGATGTTTTCTGTTTTGCTCATTACATGTTTTTAAACAAGATTCTTGCTCCTTTTGTAATTACAAACGGGGCAATATACATCAAAATTTTACAGGGAAATCTTCATAAAAGTCCCAATATTTACGGAAAAGTTACACTTTAGTCCTAAGATTTTTTTTTTGAACGAAAAAGTCCCGAAAACCGGCAAAAATTTACAGTTTGACCCTTTTTGACCGGTTGAAACCGGTACCAAATTAATTTGGGACTATTTCGTAAACTAATCCAAAATATTGGGACTTTTCTGTAAACAAAAAATATTAGGACTTTTCTGTAAACAAAAATATTAGGACTTTTCTACAAACAGAACCATTATTATTATTATTATTATTATTATTATTATTATTATTATTAAAGAAATATAAATAAGAATACTATTTTTTGAACTTGTTAGTATTAATATTATTACTAATACATATAAATGAATTTAAGTGAAAAAAAAATAATATTAATGACATTGTTTAAGGGTGAATGTGGAGGAGATGTTGATGCTTTTAGCATTGAAATCATAAATGTTTGCTTGTATATTTTTACTTTGTTATGGTCATTTCACATTTGTTGTTATTGTTTTCAATTCAGAATAATAATACGTAACAATTTAAAAGAAGTTACATATTTGTAAAATTATTTATAAATAGTTTAAGCTAGAAAGATTTCTCACTTTGTATATAAAAATGTTTAAGGTGGATGGATTATTTTTCAAATTCAACAGATCCACTACAAACATCTACATAGGTAGCCCATATCAAAATTCAAAAATATTAATTACAATATCTTGTTTAATAAAAAGTAATAGGACATGTTTTTTGGATTAATACTTTTGAATTTTGATTAACACTTTTGAATTATTCCTATTACTTTTTATTAAACAAAATATTGTTATTAATACTTTTGAATTTTGATATGGGTAACCTATGCAGATGTTTGTAGTGGATTTGTTGGATTTGGAAAGTAATTCTTCTACCTTAAACAATTTTATATACAAAGTGAGATTAAACTATTAATATGCAACTTCTTTCAAATTGTTAAGTATTAATATTCTAAATTGAAAACAATAATAACAAATATGAAATGACCATATACAAAGTAAAAATATACAAGTAGACATTCACGATTTCAATGCTAAAAGCATCACCATCTCCTTCACCTCAACCCTTAAACAATGTCATTAATATTAGTTTTTCATTTAATGCATTTATATGTATTAATAACAATATTAATAATAACAAGTTCAAAAAATAGTATTCTTATTTATATAATAATAATAATAATAATAATAATAATAATAATAATAATAAGGGTTCTGTTTGTAGAAAAGTCCTAATATTTTTGTTTACAGAAAAGTCCTAATATTTTTCGTTTACAGAAAAATCCCAATATTTTGGATTAGTTTATGAAATAGTCCCAAATTAATTTGGTACCGGTTTCAACCGGTCAAAAAGGGTCAAACTGCAAATTTTTGCCGGTTTTCGGGA
Organism: Lactuca serriola; assembly: GCF_051521515.1. NCBI lineage: Eukaryota > Viridiplantae > Streptophyta > Magnoliopsida > Asterales > Asteraceae > Lactuca > Lactuca serriola. Next base: position 63,703,654 of record NC_136410.1, on the reverse strand, counting down.
CTTTTTCGTTCAAAAAAAAAATCTTGGGACTAAAATGTAACTTTTCCGCAAATACTAGGACTTTTCTGAAGATTTCCCAAATTTTACATGATACCCAATTGTATATATATTTTTTTGGGTTTAACCACTATATTTTATTTTGGTCAATAAAAGTCATCAATTTTCTAAAGAAATTTCCAATGTAATTAGGCCTAGCAATCGGGTTGGGTTCGAGGTTAGGATACATTGATCCAACCCAACCCATATAATATATGGGTTTGATGGGTCATGGTTTGGTAGGTTGGAAACATCTATCCAACCCAACCTACATAACCCGTTTAAGTATATGGGTTCGTGGGTCTATAGGTCGATTTCGGGTAACTTTTCACATGTTAAATTTATACGAATTATACGTGTCTCTAAATTAATTAATAGTTACCATTTTATATTAATTAGAATGAAATGAACAACCAAATAAACGTCTCTCATGTCTGGAACTCTGCATTTAGAATTAGATTTGAGGTTAGGAGTGTTAGGACTTAGTCACTTAGTACACTTTGTATATTGACTAGATTCTATTAATTCATAAATAAAAAATTATTTTTTTAAATATAAGATATATAGTCGTATTGGTGGGTTGACCCATGACCCCAAACAAGTAACTCAACCCACCTATGAAATAAATTGGTTGGCGGGTCAGAAATTTCAACTCAAACCTGTTTATTTTCGTATCGTGTTACATGTTGGGTCGATAATTATCACCCCTAAATGTAATTCATTGTGACATTCTGCTTCTTCTGGTTTAGAAGGTGTTAAAATTGACATGGTTTCTCATTAACCTGCATAACATCATATGTTGTGTTAAAATAACATCTAACACTCTATAATGGCTTCTTATTATGTGTATAACCTGCTAAACTGGAAAATGAGAAGACATTTCAAGAAACAAAATACTATTTCATAAAGTAGATATAATGCACCATGGACAAATGAGAAACAATGTTAGTTTTAGCATATGCTAAACCGGAAATAGGGGTCACAACGAGCGCAATAATTTTTTTTTTTAAAAATGGTGAACTTTTATTTACTGAAATAAAATATAGTAGTTAAACCACAAAAACAAAATGTATTTTATATAATTTGTTGTTCCCTGGAGTCTTGTTGGTTTATACTTTGTAGATCAGAACAAATCTAATTTCTGAAAATGAATAGTATAATCTTCTGCAGATCTCAATGAAAACTACCTTCCAGTGGATCCGACAAGGTTTATTTGTAATTATAAAAAACCTTAATCAGGACAATGAATCTTGAATCTTTTTGGTAAGTGTTGTGTGCCGGCTGGTTTTTAGGAAAATAAAAAGGTGTATTCAAGTTGGTTTTTGTTATTGGGTTGTCCAAAAGAAGCATGTAGGTACAATAAATAATGGTTTTTGGTTAGATGTCTGTGTTTGCTTTCTTTGAAGGTTTATTCAACATTGTTGGCATTACATGTTTGTACTTCTATTTTTTGGCTTATCTTAATCAGATTTTGGCTTTTCCATTTTGGTTTTTGGTAAAAGAAATTAGAAAGATAAAACTTATTTTCGATTCTAAATTTAGAGTAAACACAATATATTATAAGAATATTCTTAGTTATAAATTTGGTTAACTTTAAAGGATTTAAAAGAGTAATATATTTTTCGATTTATATATATTTGGTCACTTATTTTTTTTTCGTCCACATTTATAACCGGTTACTCCATGTTATCCGGTAGAAATGACTTAATAAGCTAATATATTTCTCACTTTGTACACATTTAATCATTAATATTTTTGTACACAGTGAGTCCTTAATATATATATATATATATATATATATATATATATATATATATATATATATATATATATATATATATATATATTGCAAAATAAGTCATTTTTGTTTTTGTACTAATTCAGTACTTATGAATGATTTCTTAAGGTTTTTTTCACGACATCTTACGTGAGACAATCATTAATGATGTGTGTGGGGCTTTTGATGCTTATGTCCATTGTGATCTCGATTACTTAATTGTTTAGGTCATGTGTTATGAACGTCATAACTTATACATACGATCTCAGATTTTAAAGATCTTTATGTCCATGCGTTCGTATTTTAGTCTACTACGACTTTCGTTAAGATTACTCCCGTTAAAATGTGATATATTTTTACTTACGATTTTATAGAAAAACATCAAGATATGCATCCATAAAAAACATATGGGTATAAAGATTGTTAGTAAAAATATATTTTATAGAAAAACATCAAGATATGCATCCATAAAAAACATATGGGTATAAAGATTGTTAGTAAAATTTTTTTTTTTTTAACGGGAGTAATCTAAACGAAAGTCGTAGTAGACTAAAATACGAACGCATGGACATAAAGATCTAGACTCAAAAAACGATCACGTAGATATAAAAATCGTTAAAATCTGATATCGTATGAAGAAGTTACAACGATCAGAACACAAGACCTAAGCCAAACCACAAGACCTGTGCAGCTAAGCTGTTGAGATCGCGATGGATGTAAGCATCAACAACCCCAAACACCTCATAAATGATTGTCCCACGTAAGATGTCGTGAAAAAAATTTAAAGAAATCATTCATAAGTACTGAATGAGTACAAAAACAAAAATGACGTATTTTGAAACAAAAAATATTAAAGACTAAATATGTACAAAAAGAATAAGGACTAAATGTATACAAAATGAGAAATAAATATTACTCTATTAAGTCATTTTCCCGACTAACCTAAGTAACGGATCATTATCCCTAACTTTAGTGTACTTCAAAATTTTTGGCTCCACAATTTTTTAGGGTGAATTAATATAGAGACATGCACACCAATTTTACGTATATGAGAAAATTTCACTAATGGCCCTTGTGGTTTAAAAATTTCTCTCAAATGGTCTTTATGAAACTTTGCTTATACAAATGGTCCTTAAATATGGATTTTGTATCACCACTAGTTCTGATGACTAACACCATTAGTTTTTCTGTTAGATCCAACATGAAAAGTCTTTTTTTGCCCTTATGGTGACCTCTCTCTCTCACTCTCAGAGAACACAATGCCTCACTCAGTCTATAATGCAAATCTGCTTGTCTTCTTCTTCCTCCAGCCTTAGTGTGTGTATTTGTGTATGGTGACAAAACAAAATCACATCTCTCTCTCTCTCTCTCTCTCTCTCTCTCTCTCTCTCTCTCTCTCTCTCTCTCTCTCTCTCTCTCTCTCTGAACACAACGCCTCACTCAATCTATAATGTAAATCTGCTTGTCTTCTTCTTCCTCCAGCCTTAGTGTGTGTATTTGTGTATGGTGACAAAACAAAATCGCATCCCTCGTTCCTAAATTGATTATCGATCATACCCTTTGTAGGTATTTGTGCTCCAGTAGCGGAAATTAGGAAAATCAAGAAATCCAACCCCTCTTTCCATTTGAAACACCTTTAGAATAAATAGAGTTCCATCGACTGGATCAGAAACAAACCTTCATTGAAATAGTCATTTCAAACAACAAAAATTATATAATGTTCTTTAAAATCATGTTTATCATAAAAAAAATCCAGGTATTTGATCAAGACCCACTTCATCTCATCCATCTGAATAAAATCATCAACGAAACCATTTCGATCAACCTTCATTCCTTCGATGAACACATCCAGTTCAATCAAATCAAAATCTTATTCAAGCAAATTCGAAGCTAGTCAAATCAAATCAGTACCCATCAAAAACATTATCAATTCGATTTAAAAATCCATTACCATATTTCAAAGCATCACTGAATCGTAGACTTGTTCATGGGTCGGGTTTTGATCATAATTTGCTCCAAACCCATAGGAATTTTATGGGTCTGGATTTTAATTTTCGATCCATTTACCCGTTTACAACCTATATCCGTATACTTTTTTATTAAATGGGTTGGGTATGGGTCATTTTCGATTCGCTCCATTTACAACCCATCACATTTAATTACCCCTCTCTCTCTCTCTACATGTGTGTGTGTATATATATATATATATATATATATATATATATATATGTGTGTGTGTGTGTGTGTGTGTGTGAGAAATACTTGAAACATTCTTTATTTGCACAAGACATTTTATTCATTTTGACAACTAGTGTTGCATATGAGGTTGCGTTTATTGTTGTAGGAAAAAAAATTGATAATGTCGTTCCTCCATGCTACCTTAAATTGTAATGACTTTGGTGACAACACAAGATTATACAACTCGGATTCTAACTAAAATGTAATGCTAAATGTATTTGATTTTGAGTATTAAGCAATGTAATTCTTATTGTAATGAGTTTTGAGTATTAAGTAATGGAATTCTCATTATAACATAAATTTATCTTTTTTGAGAAATATTACTTTGTGGCACACATCAAAATTATGTAGTTTTAATGTTGTAAAAGGGTCGGGTTAATAGATTTGATATTCGTTGATTCGGTGGATATGAGTGGATTCGATTATTCAAAACCATGAGGGCTATTGGAGAGGGGTGGATCAGGTTTTCAAAGTTGTTAAAAGAGTTTGGATCAAGGGCGATTCGCTTCAAACCCGCCCCATTGACAGGTCTACCGAATCGACCCAGTGAAATTTGTTCCAATATGTCCTCTTCGATTCAACCCAATAAACACAAACTATAATTTCAAATCAAACACATGGTATCAAAGTATCATCGTCGTTCCCAAAAACTCAATCCAACATCCAAATCAATACTACCACAGAGATCGACAACAAATTGAAAGCCATTAATCAATATCTAAATGATTACACAAACATAAATATGACAGATTCTAGAAACTGAAGAATACGATGGGAGGAAAAACAAAATTCCAAAAATCCCCGATAATGAACAAGTTCAACCAAAATCTAAAATTGATTGATGATAATGAGATAATAAGTTTGATTGATACCACAAAAAAAGATTAATTCCAGATTCAGAGTTTACGAATAAAAATGATGATGAGGTGCCTAAATTTTGAAGAAATGATGAAACAAATGTAGTAAATGATCAACCACGTTTATGTAAAGCCCAAAGGGTATTTTCGTTATTTCACAAATATTTAACACAATCTGTTAATAGAGTTAGTCATAAAGACCATTGATGATACAAAATTCATAATTAGGGACCTTTCGTACAAGAAAATTTCATAAATATTTAGCAAAATCTGTTAACAAAGTTGGTCATAAGGACAACTGATGATACAAAATCCATAATTGGGAACCATTCATACAAGAAAAGTTTCATAAGGACCGTTTAAGGGAAAATTTTAAGATCACAAGGACCATTCATGAAATTTTGTCTAAATATAATTATATTTAATGCACATTTTCAACATTTATATTAAAATAACTGGAAAGTTTAGAAAATCATTTGTATTTTTAGGCGTTTACTTGAAAAGTCATCATGAACTTCTTAAAGAACTGATAATTTTGAAAATGTTCGTTTAATTCTTTATTTACCTACCAATTTACTCAAATTGGTTAGGATTTACTAATGCTTACAAGAACACATGTCAAAAAGAGTTTAGTCCCAAAGAGACTACTCCAAAACAAACCATTGTCCATCCATAACAGTCCAAAACACTCTAAAACAACCGAATGTAATATAAATTTAACTAAAATTTTCAAAGTTAATTAGTTCAAAACAATAAGATAAAATTTTAATTAATTAGTTAGTTGATGATTCAAGTCAAAATTCTTTGGATTAGGAATTAAAGAATGACAATTGAATAAATCTATTTAAGTAGGGTATGGACTTATTTATTTGTATGAAAAATTTTCATTCAATGTTGAAATATAAAATAAGAAACTAAAGATGTAATTTAGAAAGTCAATTTGGATTAAATTGAAAAAAATAATATTTTAATAAAAGATTAACAAACGAAACCGACTTGTTATTGTGTTCATCGCTGGTATTCTGATTTATTACCAATGACACTTGGAGGAGGTTCTAGAAGTGTTAAAAATGATAAAACGAAAAGTTGTATTTTTTTTTTTCATCTTGTTTGTTACATACGAACATTTTTGGCATCGTCCATGCTTTCATAAGCTAGCTACAATCACTCTTAATTAATCAGTTCTCATGTTCATTTCAAACTACACTGCAAAGAATTATTTACTATTTAACTAATCAGTAAAAAGAAAAGAAAATATATATAGTTGAAAGATGAAATAGAATTCCATGGTAAAGAAAAGAAAACCATTGACTGATTTAAGTTCTACAACATCCATTTTGTACAATATATCATATATCCTAGATCAGCAATTTTGTAAAGGCATATCGTAATTTAATATTGAATTTTGAGGCTTAATTAGCTTAAATACAGGGACACCAAAAATTGAGAAATAAGAACAAATTCACTTACCACAGTTGCAGGAGAATGTATGCCTAAAAATGGGACAATATCTACTTGCAACCAGTTTTCAACTACAGACCCCACCACAGCACCAGCCACCAGACCTCCTATAGTTATCACTGTGGCTTTTCCTGTAAATAACATTCAATCAACAATAAAAAGAGTTATTATTAATACACTATAAAGCTAATAAAATTATCTGAAAAATAAATCAAGAAATGAGACATACCCAGTTTAACATTTCTTTTGGTCATGAAGTATAGAGAAGCTCCAAAACTAGTTGCCAAAATAAGGCCTGGAACATCAGCACCTGAAAGAGAACCCACTGGAGAATTTGCACCATTTACATAAGTCAACACAGCTAATGCTCCATAGACTCCTGCTTCAATGCCCAAATCACGAGCAGATGGTGTTTCTACTGAAACAAGTGGATTTTTCATGGCACCTTGTACCCATTGTGGCATTGATCCCATTTGAGGAGTATTTATTACAGGTTTAACATCAGCATAACGAATGCTACTATTTACAACTTTTCCTGCTCTCCTCTGTGATAAGCTTTGCATAAGCAACATGTCATATGCAGCCTCCACCTGAAATTAAGCCCTAATAGTCAAATCTAAGCTTCTTTCAGACAGAATAGCAGTGATTTATCTGGATTCACGTCTCGTTAAGTGCATAAAGGAAGAGAACAACCATAACCAATTATCCATCTCCAATGGAGATTAAGCCCTAATAGTCAAATCTAAGCTTCTTTAATTCCAATTTCGTTGTGATAAATAGTTTCCACAATTATGGCAGATTATGCAAAAACCACATGAAGCCTAAGAGCAGTAAGTTTAAAATTTAATGCGATTCGAGTCAAAACTACTATCCTCGTATATATTTCTTCAATTATAAGAAGGTTTTAATCGGAAATCCTAAAGGATAACAATAAGGACATCGAACTTGAAATAAATCGTGTAAAATTGACACAATCTGTTTAGAATTTCCGATATAATCAACTAACAGAAGTTCAATATGATAAAATATGACCGCAGGAAACAAACTAAACCTGTGCAATCGACTCTTGGTCGTCTTTACAAGCAGCCAAAACTGAATTCTTAGCTCGGAGTATATCATCAAAGGAAGCCCCTTCCGATACGCCTAATAATTTCAAAGCCGTATCTAGAGACATCTCGAATGACGATTCGTCGGCTGTCGAGCCACCGCCGGCGGCGAGGACGACGAATCTTGGTAATGAGGTACGGCGGTAGGAGGAGGAGGAGGAAGAGGTGAGCCCGAGTCCATCGGCTTTGAATAGTTTTGAAACTGTGTGATTGTTTGCCGTCGTGAATGGGCGTCGGTGAGAGCGGAATCGGTCGGCGACGCCGAGGAGGGAGGCGCGGGTGGGACGGGCGGAGAGAGGAGTGGTAGCCATGTGTGGAAGAAAAATCCGTTGGTTGTTTGAGTGGGTGTGTGATTGTCGTATCGTATAATTGAGGGGTGTAATTGGCTTTGCTTCCAAGTTACAAATTCTTTTTATTTCTTTCGACAAAAATAAATGGATAACTTAGAGGGTGTTTGGATAAATGCATTTTTAGCTTAATTAGCTTATTGTTTATTGTTTATTGTGGTAGGAATAAGCATTTTTTTAAAATGTGTTTGAATTAGTTTATTGCGGTGGGAATAAACAATAAACAATAAGCATTTGAAGTGTTTGGCAAACAAAACAGCTTATATGAGTAAAATGACTAATAAGCAATAAGCAATAAGCAATAAGCATTACCCCCCTTGCTTATTAAAATCAGCTTATTTAGCTTATTCCCACCGCAATAAGCTAATTTTTTAAGCATCCTATCCAAACACTTAAATTAGCTTATTGTGGTGAAAATAAGCAATAAGCAATAAGCTGTCATTTTTTTTCCTATCCAAACACCCTCTTAGTATAGTTTTCGTCAATTTAAAATAATATTTATATTTTTATATTTTAAATTTTTAATTAAATAAAAAGTTGATAACCAGACGAAAATCAATTATCGACAAGTACCATATTATTAAATTATTAAGTGTTCGTGTATAAATTAATAAAATGAAATATATGTATGGTAAAATTAAACCAAAAATAAAATGCATCATCAAAGACCATGTATGGTGTGAGATATGCTTTATGATTAATTTATCCCGGATAAAAGTGTGGATAGTTTGATTAATAGAATATATATTAAAGTAAATTTAGTTGATTTGGACATTTTATGATTGTATATTTGGTTTGAAATTTTTGAAACCAAGCTTACTTAATTTGGCTTATTGTATATAATGTCAAACTCTACCGAAAACTTGGGCATTTATTAAAAAGGTGTTGCGGTTATGGGTTGTAAATAAACAGAACAACGTTCTACTGGAAGTTCGTTTATTTAATAAATGAATGAATATAAACATAAATTTTCGTTCGTTTAGTTAAACGAATGAACATGAACAGTGGTCTCGTTCATTCAATTATGTTCGTTTATTTAAGTTTATGTTATGTTCATATATGTTCAATTGTGTTCGATTACATTAATATATTATATGTTCAGTTATGTTTATTTATCTATATCCGCTTAACATGTTTACGTACATAAGCGAATGAACATAAAAAATGTAATTTGTTAAACGAACAAGCATGAACAAGAAAACTCGTTTGTTTATTCATTTGTGTTCGTTCATTTGTTCGGTTAATTAAGTGAACGCACGTGAATAAGTCTTTATTCGTGTTCGTTCGGTTCATTTACACCCCTAGTTACATTCACTTTAAAGTTTATTACATTTTATAAATTTTTGTTTGACTTTGTATGATAATCAAGAATCTTAACTTTATGCTGAGGATTTAAATTTATCACCTAAAGTTTTTTAGGAATTTCCACTTGGTATTATATATATATATATATATATATATATATATATATATATATATATATATATATATATCTAGAAGTCTCAAGCTCATTCTATATATCAGGTAAATTGATCATTTATAAATAATGATTAACAAAGAGTTTCATATAACTTTCAATTAAGCTCATAGCATTATTGTAAGTCAAAATATCTAGCGTGGAGTCGGCACACGTGTGACTTCAATTTTTGTAGTGAATTCATGAACATTTGTACATCGACAGACATGGTAATTAAGGCTCGTGGCATCCACCTAATGACCGTTAATCGAAGGTCATTGAGTTCTAAAGTTGATAATGGGAATTCAAAGTTACACAATCAGGCTCACAAATCTTTTAACTGCGAAATGAAGTCCTACGCATTGTTATCAAAGATATTGTGGTGTCTGAAGCGTGTCACTTCAAATTATGTCACTTTGAATTATGTCAACAATGGTGACAACATGGATTGTTGTGAATGTGACCAAATAAGTAGATTTTAACAACTAGACGGTGAAAATATTATTCTAAGGCAAACATTATATGATTCCAAACAAGTTTTTCGTATTTCAGTTACAAGTTTTTCGTATTTCAATTTGAGGTTTTCATTTCAGACATTGTGTTTCAACTAAATTATATCTATGTTAAAGATAACTACAACCGGTATGACTTTAACTACAACAAAATTCATAAAAATACAACCAATATAACTTTAGCTACAACAAAACATATAACAAAAAAATCATATTTTAATGCAAAAAATATTTTCAGTCCGAACATTGTTTTCTTGCTTTTTAGCTAATTGATATGTAACCTGTACTTTGTGAAAGACTAAGGTTATTGTAATCTACTTCGAATCATATGACATGTTTGACAAAACTAGTTGGTAGGTGGTAGTTAAAAGTTGTATCTTTTATTTGTTATATGAGTGTTTGACAAAGTAGCCGAAAGCTTTTAGAATGTGTAAAATTACATAAAATACCAATTGTTTAAAAAAGATAAATATATAAATATATTTTTAAGGACAAATCTGAAAATTAATTAAAAAACTCGATAGTTTTTTCTTAAATGCTATATGAAGTAGTTTCTAGATTTGGAGTTTTTTGGTAAACTAAACGTTAAACGCGAGATCTTCCAAATGAAGTTTTTCGTTAAAGATAAAAGTTAGAAGTTTCCAAATGGTTGTTGTGAAACATAGTTTCGGTTCTAGTACTCATTACCAAACATGACCATAGTTTCAAAACTGCATTTCTTGATGAGAAAAATACCACATTTCAACTTTTTTTTTAATAATTAGTAGGACCACATAGACAAGCATGTATCGATCCAAAACGACCTACTTTCATATTAGATGATCAAAGTCACAAGCAAGCAAAATCCTGATCATTTTCTATAATTCTAAAAAGTCATGTGGTCTTGTACCTTAAGCCCACCAAAAGATCGAGTTCAGAATTCGTGTTATTTTTTCTGGAGGATCCTAATCTGGGCGTTAAATAAAAATAATTATTTTGTTTCATCACGATATCATTGTCTATAGAAAACAAAGCGGCATGCGTTGCCAAACTACTTGCATTAGAATAACACGATTAGCCTTTTGATATCCATATGGCTTGTATATATAAAAAAATTACACAACAGGTCAGCATCATGCCGTCACAAATTAATCATTTTCAAAAGTAGCCACATACACAAGTCTACCAAACATAAAATATAAAAAACGCATAACAAAATCTATCAATCCCAGAACTTAATTTCAACATGTAATAATAATAAAACAGTAAAAACAAGAACACAACCCAAAAGCCAAAAGCTAGCTTCCCTTTTAAGTTTCACCTCAACAATCCGAATCAAAAATCATCATCATCTTCCTCAGCAATATGCTTAGCAAGCTCCTGCTCCTGTTGCTGCCTTTCCCTCCTCTTTTCTGCACTTTCTTTCTCCTTATGAGAATTAGGAGGAAACCTCAACGCACGAACAGCCTCATTATGCATATTCAAACAAAAAGCAATCCTTGAATTAAACGCAAGTTGAGGCTCATTTGTCGAATAAATATCACCAGTTTCCTTCGACACCATCCACCCATTCACATGATCTAGAGTCGCATCAATAGCACCATCACGGATCGCCTTTGACACAATGCTCTCCGCATCCGCAATCGGGTTCGGTGAGTCGAGTCGTAGCTTCTTTGCCACATCAGCAAGGGAGATACGCGAGTAGGAAATGCTGATGTTGCGGAGCCCGGTTCGTATCACGTTATGGCGGAGTCTCACGATAAGGTTGTTGGTTCGGTCTGAACTGAAAGTGGTTGCGAATTTCTCTGCTACATTTTTAAACAGCTCCAGATCTCCAATTCTAACCGCCTAAACCAATAAATAAATAAATAATAAACTCCAGTGAAAAGAAACTAAATACAAATAAATACGAGTCGAGGGGACTCACGTTTGTCAGCTCAAAGTAAGGCCTCAAAGCCTTCTCCATGCCTTTTTGCATGAAAACAGTTCGTTCAGGGATCTCGCCTAGAAGTAAGCGGACAATCACAGCCCATTTGTTGCATTGGACTCTGAAACCGAGGGCAGCTACGGGTGCTTTCCGGGCAGCTTGGAGGAGGGATTCCTTTGCGTCGGTGTACTCAAGTTGAATTGTTCTAATCTTGCCCAAGTAAAAGAGGTAGCGACAGAACTGAAACAGAGACGAGGGCAAATTTGTCATTTTACAAGGACTTACGAGCTTTTTTTGGTAATTAGTATCCACCTTATTTACTAATTTTTTTTTTTAATAGTACTACCTGTTGGTTTGAATGAGCTTCAAAACGTGGGGCCTTTGACCTGAGCTTTTCGGCTTGATCGTATAAATTGTAATGAAGGTAATTGCGAAGAAGCAGGTTGAGAAGAGTTTCCTGGCCCAACTCATCATGGCGCAATGTAGCAACACGGTGCAAAGAAAGAAGATTACTGGAAAAATAAATAAATGTCATGCTTTTTAATTAAGAAGAAACAACTGATTATGAATAACAAGAAGAGATAATTCTATAATTACAGTATTACCCTCTGATTTCAGAGAGATCGCCGGTGAGTTCATAGCTGAGAGAGTAATAGAAGTAGAGCCTGGATGCGAGAACATCAACTGTTCTTCTGTTCAGGTTTTTCAGACGGGTAATGCTTGCTGAGGAACAAGACTTGGCCTGTGTGTCATGAGAATAATAAGTGATCTTGGTTGATTGACTATAGAGATTCATGTAGAACTTGGAAGGGTAAAACGGGAAAATTAAAGATGCTGACCTCGCTGTATTTTTTCTGATCAATTAGAAAGATTAGGACAAGCAGGTAGCAATAGATTTCAAGCTCTGGGGAATGCTTCACGGTGGTTTGAGTTGCAGATGATGCAGTGTCAACTTCCATGTCATTTTCATCATCCTTTAGAGAACATGAAAATCATCAACCAATGGACTTAAGCTGAGATTTATCAAAGTTTATTCTTAATTTTTTTTTGGTTTATTTCATTCCTTTTACATCCAGAAACTCTGATTATCATACATGAAATAAACGCTTGTGTCTATAAATGTTCATCGAGAAATCTGTATCTACTCTATAGTTGATGATTTGTACATCTGTACCCTAATCATCTATGAGTTTATGTCGTGTCTCGAAATGTTCATCCAGAAATTTGTATCTACTCTATAGTTGATGAATTGTACGTATGTACCCTAACCATCTGAGTTTATGTTCAAAATCATAAGGCATTGCTTCGTCAAGGAAATTAAAAACAGGAATGTCCAATACTGCTCTCTCATGTATTTACATATACAAAAGGTTTGTTTTCATTCAAAATTTTGTATTTCATGAACAATAAACAGCCAAATAGCATGAAAAGAGTTGTCTTTCATAATACATAGCACAGAAGCTAACCTTTGGGAGATATGAAGATAATCGAGTGTGTGCTTCTGATCCAGGTGCAAGAGCAACATTGAGGAACGAAGAAATTATAGAAGCCTTTAACTTCCTCCTCAATGCGATTGTCAGCCTAACAGCCCTCAAAATCCGACGAACTTCACGAGCGTAAGCTCCCGTCTCAATCAGTGCCGCGATTTCCTTCAAATCTGAATGTCAAATTGACATAGTTTCCGCACAGAGAATCCAAAATTATCAACTGTTCATACTTTATTTTCATCTAAACAGTAAGCATTAATTGCCTAGGGTTTTAGTTCTAACATGCTGGAACATCACTTGCTCGTTAACACGGATTCAGATGTACTTTCTTCCGCAAAGAGCATAACATAAAGGATATAACAAAGTTAGACTGAATTCATCGATGCTTACGCTGTAAAACAGGAGTGGTAGATGAAACGGAATTCGAAGGAGCTTCCGGGACCTGCTGCTCTTTCATCTCAACATCCTGAGTCATTTTTCCCTGTAAATTTGCAATGAAGTTATACGAGATCGAAAACGAATAACAAATATCAAACTTCTCGAACCCGATTTTAACCCTAAATTAACCTGAAAGAAGATAGATTGCAATCGCAAGCTCTTGGATCAATCAGCAAGGGAATTAGGGCTGCTTTTCCCCCAAGTTAGCTCTGTAGTCTCGTTTTAGAAGTCTCGAATTTTCACTTTCACCCCCTAAACTATAAACGAAAGAGCGATTCGGTCGACTAGTTATGATCATTTATTTTATAACCCCAAACCAGCAATCATTGATTTTAGGAGTTTAAAACCCAATTGCTAAAATTATTTTATAACCCCAAAACTCAAGTTTCATTTTTGATATAAGTAAACTTACTACTAGTTTAGAAGAAAATTAGATTTGTCAAATTATATATATATATATATATATATATATATATATATATTCTAAATATCTATTGTGTGATGTAAGAATCAATGTAAGCCAATTATTTCAAAAATCTATATAAAGTTAATTTTATAATTTTAGCTATTAATTATTTATGGTAATTGTTAAATGAATTAAAATCTCAACATATCCCTATAAAATTGCAATTGGTTTCTAAGAGAGAACGACTCTAATTTTTTTTTCATGCTCATGACCGTTTCTTCCCGACAACCAATTCTCGTCGGTCATCTCTCCGCGGGCTTTATACAGATATCATTTCATCATCCTTCATGCCGTATAGCCGACTCGGGTGATTTTCTCAATTATCTTTCGTTTTAGTTTAGTATTTGAATGTAACACCATGTTCTAAATCGTTCCTAATTCGGGGATGTGTTTCGAGGATCGGTTATCATAAGGCTTAGGGCCTTTTTAAAAGAGAAATATAGACCCATTTGGGTATGGGTAATGTAAGTTAGATTTTTTTTTTTTGGAACCGACAATATATTATTAAAAGAGACCACCAACTAGCAAAATGCTAGATGAGGCAAAATATAAGCATACATAGTGTTTTACAAACAATCAAAAGGGTTAATACACCATTGTATCCATTAGTAATGACATTTTTTTCTCCTGTGTTTGACCCATGTGAATACTATGGATTTAACATTATCTGCGACCGTTGCGGGGGAACACCTCAACTTCTTGAAAATTTGGTCGCATCGAGCCCTCCATATTGACCACATCGTACCATAACAGATGGCTAAAAGATTACTTCGCTTTCTGCTGCAATTCCCCCAATCTTTTACAAAAGTGAGCATTTCTCCAATATCATCAGTCATGGGAGCAGATATGTTGCACCAGTGAAATACCCACTACCATACAGTCTGAGCAAAAGGGCATTTGATTAGAGCATGTGAGGTATTTTCATCTTCTGTCTCACAATATTCACACCTAGAAGATCCTGTTAAGATACCTCTTTTTTGCAGCGCACAGTTAGTGGGATTCTATCCATACTTGCTCTCTAAATAAAGCAGTTCACTTTAATTGGGACACCATGCATCCAGTCAATCAGCACACTGTCTGTAAGTGCTTAGGAGCTGTCAATCAATCTTCTTAGTTTATAGACATGGTATCTATTGTCATCTGATAAGGTACACCTTCACGAATCTGTCCCCATGGTGGGTTGAAATGTACCAAGTCTTGAGACTAGTACATTCAATTCCCTAATATGATCTGTAGAGAGCCTTGCCTTCCAATCCCACTCCATACCTTCAATTTCGATTCTGTCACTCACCCTGCACTTCTTCTTTTTCTCCAATTGATATAATCCAGGGAAGGCAATTTTTAGAGACCCACCACACCAATTGTCTAACCATAATAGAGTATTATCACCTGAGAGTACCTTCTTTACAATAATGTCTTCTATGTTGACTCCCATTTTTTTCAGTTCATCTCCTGCCCCAACAATTATTTTCCATACCCTTGGGATGGAACTGCTTGCCATGTAATTCGATGCTTTGTTTCTAATATTATGGATTCCTTTTATTACTTTTCCCCATAACGTATTTCCTTATGTTCTTAGTCTCCACCACCACTTAACAATCAAAGATAGGTTGAAAGCCTTGAGTGATCCCAACCCAAGACCTCCCACATTTTTTGGTGCCACTACTTTCTCCCATGCCACCCAATTAATCTTTCTCTTTTCTTCCGTACCACCCCACAAGAATTTTCTTCTGATTTTTTCTAATTTATCAATTACCCCATTTGGAGCTACGAAGAGTGAAAAGAAAAAAGATGGAAGACTGCCAAGAACAACCTTTGTCAAGGTTAATCATCCGCCCATAGAAAGGTTTTTGGCCTTCCATGAGGAAAGTTTGTTGTGGAATTTCTCCACGATAGGAGGCAGTTCTTTATTAACTTCATATTAGCCCCCACTGGCACGCCTAGATAAGTGAATGGTAGTACATCCGGTTTACAACCAAGTGGTGTTGCCCATCTATTTACCTTGTGCATATTCGCTCCTATTCCAAAAACACGTGACTTATTAAAGTTTACCTTGAGACCTGATGTGGCATGAAAGCACCTGAGAATCCGGGCCAAGTTCTTGATGTTTTCTTTATTCCATTCACCGAGGAAGAGTGCATCGTCCGCATAGAAGAGATGTGACACCGATATGTCATCATGTGGTATTTTTATCTCTTTGAAAATACCCTTCTAACACGTTGTCTTCATAGCAATGCTTAGCCCCTCCATGGCTATAATGAAAAGAAATGGTGACAGGGGATCTCCTTGGCGGACTCCTTTGTTGATCTCATACGGGAGTTCGGTCTGTGATTTAGAGCCCAAGGGTGTAATCGTAAATGGGCAGTTTGAACCTTTTATGAATTTTGGATTTTAGTTTGGAAAATTTTAAGGCAAGGATGAGTTTATAGAAGGGTAGAGCTTATCGTTACCTTTCCGTGGATATAAGGATCATCAAAATCGGACCTAGAACGAATAAGTTATGACTTTCGGAAGTTGGAGGTTTAAGGGTTAAGCCTAGTACGTTGGGCGTACTTTAAGAGTACGATTGGCGTATTAGGGAGGGAAGTCGCGGATGCCTTATGGAGTACGCTGGACGTACTACATTCAGACCCAAACCCTAATTTATGGTCTTAGACCATATTTAAGCTCCTTAACTCAACACCAAATCCTGTTATCTTCAGCCTCCATTCCCTTAAACCCTAGAAACGAAACCCTAGCCACTATTGGTGTGGTTCTTAACCTTTTGGTGTGATTTCATGCATTTTGGTTCTTGTTGAAGAAGAAGGAGCTTCCTGAAGAAGTGTGAGATTGCTTGAAGCTTGTGAATCCAAGCTTGGTGCATCTTGATCTACCTTCTTGAGGTATAAAGCTTCAAACTTGTTGACTCTATTCTTAGATCTTGTTATATCATAGTTTCATAAGCTTTTTGTCCCAAAGTTTGGATCTTTGTGAGTATAGAGTACTCCAGGGCATATTAGTTGTCCTTTCTGAGGTCTTAGAGTGTTATGAGTCATAAAAATGTTTGCTTGATCATTTCCTTAGAACCATGTAAGAGTTAAGTGGTTTTGAGTGTTGTGAAAGTAATGATTTTGGAGATTTAGCCCTCTTTAGCTATGCATAGGCTTAAATGTTTCGACTTTATGTTTTAAGACATCATTTAGGGTTAAGATAAGTGTTTGGATGCTTTTTTATTAACCATTAAGAACTTATTATGGACTTTTGAACATCTGATGAGTACGTTGGGCGTACGTAGGAGGGTACGCTCAACGTAATGTGAGTTTCATGCATTGGAGACTTGTACATTGTGCTTTGGCAGTCGGTGTGCGAGGCGTACGTTTGGAGTACGCATGACATACTCCCCAGTACGCCTATTTTAGGCATTTTGGGTTTGGGCCTTGTTGGGCCAATAGACTTCTGGCTTTAGGCCATGGATAGTATATGGGATTTGTTGGAATTAGGTTCATGATGGTTTTTGGGCCCAATTAGGAAGATGGGCCATATTGGGCCTTGGGATGCCATTTAGGAAATTGAGCTTTTTGAGCGAATGAGTTGGGCCTTGGTTTTGGGCCAAGTAAGAAAAGGGTAAAAGGGTCTTTTATCTTGGATATTGGACAAGTAATTTAGATTCTTAATTATGGGTTGAGGTCCAATTATTAATTGAATATTATTTGATGGTGCTAGCACGCGGGGATTTTCCGGATCGGTAGATCGAGATTTTATTTGAGAGATTCAGCGGCTTGAGGTGAGTTTTCCTTCATTATATCCGTGGGTCGAAGACACCAATGTCGGCTCACTAGTTTATGATGTAGTGTGATGATTTTCTTTGTGATAGCTGTCAGTTATGCTTGTATTTGCTTGATGACTATGTGGTTCCTATTATGATATTATATGGTAGTAGTAGGGGTGAAATAAACCCAATATTCGGTTGAAATAGACCGAAGGGGATTGCAAGCACCCATATATGCTTGGTATTATCCGGTTGAAATAGACCGAAAGGGTAGGAAAACACCCAAATAGGCTTGGCAGTATGTTTGTATGGTATGTGGTATTTTGGGGGAACTCACTAAGCTTTGTGTTTACGGTTTTCAGCTTATGTTTCAGGTACTTCTAGTTCGAAGAGGAGGAGCTCGGGATGATTGCAGTGTACACACCACATCGATCTGCATTTTATATTACTCTTATATATTTGGATGTTATTGATACAGTTTGATTCACTATGGTTTTGAAGATGTTGTCTTGGATAACGGTTTTATTAATTTAAAAATCGAAATTATTAGTCTTAAATTTTAGGATGTTACAAGTTGATATCAACGACTTAGTTTGAGGGATTCATGCATACTCTTGGGTGTGTCTGAACTCAAACTGAGGGTTTGGTAGATTTAAAAAAAATGTTTTAACATAAAAGAGGTTTTCTAATAAAAGAAGTAGGGTGTATTGCATGCAATCAGCCGAGCTCAAGTAAGTTTTCCCAAAACACCCATGCATGTTTTATGACATGATTTGATTTGTGAACATGTAAATCACATGCTAATTAGGGCTAAGGATTTGCTCAGGATTTGCATGATAGAATGCTAGGAGAGATGCCTTTATATGTCTATTGTATGAGCTTGTAGACTTGCATGCTAGTACTGATCATTCAATGATAGGATGACATGTTTAGGTTTTGCTTGTTCCGATTACTCGATGCTCAAATGTTGCTTGCTTTGTGCTTTAGGAGTTTCCATTAACCTTAGCTAACTAGTAAGCGAGTATATTAAGTTACCTATTCTTGAGACTAGATAATTTTAGAAGGTTTAGGCTTTAACTCTATTGCGTAGCTCTTGTTTGAGTCCAACCGCTGAAGTGTGAGACCTTTCATTCGAAGAATTATCTGGTGTTGGCGATATGTAATGGTATTCGTGGGCTAGTTAGGGGATGTTAGGGGGAGTTCCTTATGCAGTTGATGGCGGTGAGTAGTGTGGTGGTTGCCCCGGGTACATCGGTCTTTTTCAGGGTTTTGGCCTGGGTGGGCCGGGTTGCTTATCGCTTGAATCGTCTCGAGTTGTTTAGTTAGATCCATAACGCGTTTCACATATCTTAGTTACAGAAATGTTTGGTGGATGGATTGGCATAATATGTGATGCCTTGTAGCCTAAGAGGAATTGGATGTTATGCTAGATCTGAAATCTTTCTTGGTAGGAAGTGAGATTGAGACGTCCTTTGTTTGGCTGTGACTTGGAGTGTTATTGCACGAATGTTGCTTGCTTTGTGCTTTATGGGAATCATGATGATGTGAGTAAACTATTTAAGTGAATATGTTGAGTCACATGTGGAATAGGTTAAATAATCTCAGAGTGACGGATTTGACCCTACTGTCGAGCTCTTGTTTGAGTCTAACCGTTGTAGGGATGAGTCTTTCACTCGAAGGATTATCTAATCTTTGATGCATGAGATTGTATTCATGAAGTAGTTAACTGAAGTTATTACGAGTTCTTCAGCAGCTGATAGTAGGGTGAGGTCGGGAACCTAGGAGAGCTAAGGATGTGATGTAGTGGGTTGACCCATGTTGTTTAGCGATGGGTATTTATTTGAGAACGGTTCCATAAGAATGGATCGGACGGATACAGATAAAAGTGGTTACTTAGAGGACCCAGGATGATTCTTGATGAAAGTATGGATAAGTATGGAAGGTAGTATTAGGATCGTACTACTAAAAGCATAGGATCCATACTCGACTCGAGAAAAAATTGGGGGATTCTAAGGAACTGGTTAAGGAAGGTGGCATGGTTTGGCACCATGATTCGTTGCAGTGTATTTTCACCTTTATCGGCTATCGGGTATGACCGTCCAGGTTGAGGATGGGCCAGATGATTGTTCGGGCCTCAGTGGGCATGTCTATTGGTTTTAATGGTGCAGAAGCGTGAAAGGTAGTTGATTTTGAGGTCTGGAAGGCCTTGCTCAAGTAGTGACAGTTAAGTCGTGGAACTCAAGAAGGAAACGATTGTGATGAATGGCTCGAGGATTGAAACTAGAGATTAAAGTGAATGATAGATGGATTGGGATGTCGCTATCATCGACGTGGGTTATGTACTTCCAACATTCCACAATCGGAAGGAAAAGATAGTGGACATGGGATTTTCAAAGATGGGATGTAATCCTGACACGAGTCTAGAAGATTGTGGTTTTCTTTGTTGATGGGTATGACAGAGTAGGAATGCACAAAGGGTTTTGTGGTACGGTTTCCTTGAGGTGAGATCAGGGGTCTGTTTTCTTGAAATTGGTAAGGTCCGGTACTAGTTGGTTGTTTCACGAACCAAGGGAAACGAATCAGTAAGAACAACTGTTTTTGTCTCTGATGTATCCTGACAAAGAGAATGATGCTTCTTATAATTATGAGTAATGCTCGTGGTGAATTGTGTGCTAGTTATTATGTGAGGTGTGTGGTAATTCATTTGTTTCTAGAAGGAAAATTGGTGTCATGAGTGGTCAGAATTGCTGGTTGTGCATGTACATGGGATTATGATATTAGAGGTGGTTATGATTGGGAGGTTTTTGAGGTTTCCATCTGAGATCCATGATAACTTTGTGTTCGCTTTGTCCTTATCTGGAAGACCAATTTGTGGTTCGGTATGTCTACAATGTCATTTGATGGAAGTTCGAACCCGAAGTGGGGGAGAACCGACTATTTTGGTTGAAGGATCATTGCTATGATGGAGTTTATGATTTCATAAGAACATGTCTTATGGATTTGTGGTCTGGGAATGTAGAACCTTATTTCAAGATTTGATCAAGACGGAGGTGCAGAACAAGTTATCATTAGATGTATGTTTTCAGGAATGTAAGAGTCATCTTCACAGCAAGAAGATGTTGAATAAGGAAGCTTGTTGTAGCTAGTGGTTCCTTTCAGAATGTCACTGAATAAATCAAGAAGTAGTTGGGATGTTTAGATTGAGCATCGAGTGCTTAGGGATTCCTCAACTCATTTTATAGATTGCTATCTAAAACATCCCAAAAATAGTAACATAAAATTTTTGTTTTTAGATTAATAAATCGTTAATACATCATTCCCATAAAACCAAGGTTATCAAGATTCAACAAAATATCTTCAAATCAGAGTAATTCACAGAATGCGGAAACATGTGGTGTGTGATCTGCATTTATCTCGAGCTCTTCCATTTGAAAACCGAAGTACCTGAAACATAAACTTAAAACCTAAGCACAAAGCTTAGCGAGTTCCCCAAGATATCTCATACCATACATAGTTAATCACATAACGGGACCCACCCACTGAGATATTGGCCCCGCCTACACTCGCATATTGCCCCACCACTAAGATACAGGCCCCGCTCACACTCACATAACGGGCCCTACCTAATATACAAACATATAATCCTACCAACATATGTGATAATCACAAAGATAACAACATACAATATAGTCATCAGGTTTTGCCCGTCATCGATCCCCGCTCGGCATACATACCAATACATACACATGTAAGAGTCACGTAGGCATCTAACATCCTAACATAATAAACCATGGACCGGTATTGGTGCCTTCGACCCGCTAAACACAATGATGAAACTTACCTCGCACCACCGAATCTCAAAGAAAGAATCTCTAGCTGCTGGCCAACAAGAATCCCCACACTATCAATCACAAGTTAATCATCCATCAATAATCGGATCTGACTCACACTAAGTGTCCAAACTAGGGTAAACGACCTTTTTACCCTCTTTATAAATTGTCCCCAAAGCCAATGCCCAATTCAACAATCCAAGAAAGGCCCAAACATGGCCCAAAACATCCCACAGTCAGCCCTGATCAAACTTATGGTCAAAGTCAAAGTCAATAGTCAATGTTGACCAAACACGTCCATAAGTTGTAGTGGTGCGACATGGCAAGAAGATGATCCATGTCCCAATGGTGTTTGGGATGTGGCATAGCTGAGATTACCAGATGCACTATTTCCATCACATAGTTATGTACAAAGCTTTGGAAACACCAATAAAACGGTTTTCAAAGAAGCGACTTTTAGATGTCCTCAAACCCAATCAATGTAACAAAAGTAGTAAAGAATATTTGCCAACTCTATTAGTAAAATACATATAAATATGTATGTATATATATATACACACACACACCTTTTTAAATTCCCCTCACTCATCATTTATTAAGTTAAAAGTGTTTGTTTGAGGATTTTAAAGGTTGCCATCTTTGTTTTTCAAGTATAACCACCTTGTGTATTTGTCATTAAGATTGTCATAAGCATTTTTCAATTGTATTTGAGTCAAATCAACACCATACTTTTCCTTAATGTCTGTTCCTAACTTGTTCCATGAATGTTTGTGCAAACTCAAACATTTTCTACCCACAGTCTGTACTTCTTCAATACAAGTATGCAATAAGAATTTAATCTGCTCATTACTCCATGTATGTTTATCTCCCATTGCTAATAACAAAAAACAAAGCATATAGAATACATTTCAGCAACTATTTATCAAAATTCAGCAAATATGTATCAGATTTCAACAAAGATTATTGCATATTTCAACATAACAAAAACCTAAATTAATGAATTTCAGCAATAATCCATCACATTTCAGCAACTATTTATCATAATTTAGCAACTATTTATCACATTTCAACAAGTTTTTTTTTGATATTTCAACTTAACTTTTTTATGTTTCGGCAACTATTTATGATATTTCAACATATATTTTTGATGTTTCAGCAAGGAATTCAGCAAGAATAAACAACTATTGATGTTTCAGCAAGTATTTATGATATTCCAGCTTAAATTTTTTATGTTTCAACAAGAATTAAAAAAAAACGAAAAAAGAAGAAAAAAAACAAGTCAGAAAAATCCGATTTTAACAAGAATTCAAGATCATTCAACAAATAATCAACAATCATCAACGATTCAGCAAGAAAAAAGAATCATGAACCAAATATCCAACAAGAAAAAAGAAAAAAAGGAACGACTTACCTGATGAAGTCGAGTGACCGACCACGGAAGGAGGGTTCGTCGGGGAAGGATGTTGCGACGGCGAGAAGGCGACGACATCGAGAAGACTCCGATGACAGGGGATGAAACTAGAGAGAGCAGGGGGGTCGATAGGAGAAGAAGACGTCGTGCGACGCTATTTTCTTTGAGAGGCCTATTTTTTTAGGTTTTAGGTATGAAGAGGTGGGAAGAGGTAATGCAAATGTTGTCCCAAAAAGAACACGCATAGAAGTTTTTAACTCTGAAGACTTCTAAAAAACAAATAACTGTGGAATTAAAAGTGTTGCATGTGTGCCGCACCGCGCAACAATAAGAGGTATGAAGAGTTTTTTTTTTTTAATTTTTTTTTGTTATTTTTACAAAAAACAAACAACACCTTAGACATTTAGTGACGCAAAAGGCTTGAAAGTTGACAAGGCCAAGATTAATCGGGATATAACCACCGCCATTGCTTTTTAATCGACTCCTTCCCTTTTGCTTCCTTTTACCTCAGCATGCGTCGAATTTCTGAGGAAGGTTTGATGCCTAATCATCTTCTCTTGTTGAAAATCTAAAGTAACACTCTTTTTTAATCTTTGCACCGTTCGCTTCATCACCATCGTAACCCTGCATTTTTTCTGTAATCCATACTCACTATCATGGCACCACCATTCGGTTACCCACCATGTCGCTCCTACTTCCTGCCTAAAATCCCTAGCCGTCACCACTGCATCATCATCATCGTGGATGCCACCTTTTCTTCTGCTGTCATTTTGGGGTTTTCAAGATTTTGCATTTTTCAAACTTTGTTTTATGAAATAAGACCAACCACATCAAAGTACATGGATTTTGGAGCAATATATAGGGTTTTATTAGGTTCATTCAATTTACAAGTTTGATGATGGTGCTGGAGGTACTAAAAGAGCAAGTACTCTTAAAATACAAAGTTTTCATACGTTGTTCCTTTCACGTACTGGATTGTTTTCTACATAAAAAGGGTTGATTTCCTCGAATCACTTCTAATTTATGCTATTACGACTTGATGTTTTTGTATTAATTGATATAATAGAAGTTTATATGATATTTGATATTTTAGTTAAGTTTTAATTATTTAGCATATAATATTCAGCATGGAAGTTGTTGTGTGCTCATTTTTTTTCCGAATGGTAAGTGGATTAAGCTTTACCCGGGGCATTGTCATCAAATTCTTAACAACATCTCTTGGAGTGTAAGTTTTATATCCTTATTTAAAGTTATAATAGTTGGTTTTTGTAAAGGTATTTGTTTGGTTCACTGTAGAGGCAACTTTATGTATGTGGAAATTTATTGGTTCCTAATTCCAAGTTCAGTCACTTTTCTTTTCATTTAATCTCTGCTATGGATATCTTCTTGTTTTTACATGTTCCTATAATTTATTAATTCCCTTTAACTAATTTATGTTCTGATTTTTGT
This sequence comes from Lactuca serriola, assembly GCF_051521515.1. Lineage (NCBI taxonomy): Eukaryota > Viridiplantae > Streptophyta > Magnoliopsida > Asterales > Asteraceae > Lactuca > Lactuca serriola. The sequence goes on along the minus strand of NC_136410.1, from coordinate 63,679,129 downwards.
TGCTCGGTGGATTACAAGGGGGATATGAAGTTTCGTTATCAGGCATGTGTAAGTTCTTATCTTTTGCATTTGAGAACGATCTAAATTGATTTAACCAAAATTCATTACAGAAGAAAGACCATACAAAGACTAAATACTTGGACAATTATACATAAATGACAAAAAGAGTCCTTCAACTATATTTATAAATATATTAACACCCCCCCCTCAAACTCAAGATGGTTCATGAGGGACAAAATTGAGTTTGGAAAGTAGAATAGAGAAGCGTCTTGGACGATGAGCTTTAGTGAAGATATCAGCAGGTTGGTCGGTAGATGAGCTTGGAGATAGAGTAATGGTATTGCGAATGACATGTTGTCGAACAAAATGGCAATCGATCTCAATGTGTTTGGTGCGCTCATGGAACACGTCATTGTAAGCAATCTGAATGGCACTTGTATTATCACACCATATGACGGTCGGTGAAGAAAGAGAAAGACCCATATCTGATAGAAGCCAACGCAACCATACGAGCTCTTGGGTGGTGTCAGCAAGAGCCCGATATTCAGCTTCGGTGCTAGATCTGGCGACTAATGATTGTTTCTTACTACGCCATGAAATTAGCAAATCACCAAGGAAGAAACAAAATCCGGTGGTAGATCGACGATCTGTGATATCCCCATCCCAATCTGCATCCGAGAAGGCACGAAGCTCTAAAGATGAGGTGGATGAGAAGTAGAGACCATGGAATATGGTACCTTTAATATACCGTAAGATACGCAACACTGCAATATAATGAGTTGTTCGAGGAGAAGCCATGAACTGACTAACAATATGAACAACAAACGCAAGATCGGGACGTGTAACGGTCAGGTAGACAAGTGAACCGACGAGCTGACGGTAAAGGGTAGGATCAGAGAGGAGAGAACCATCACCCGGTGATAGATGAAAGTTAGGGTCTAAGGGTGTATTAGCAACCTTACAATCGGTAATACCGGCACGTGAAATAATATCTGATGCATATTTTGCTTGAGATAAATAAATGCCAGTGTCATGAGGAAGCACTTCAAGACCAAGAAAATAGTGAAGTAAACCCAAATCCTTCATCTCAAAAAAAGAACTAAGTGACTGTTTTAGATCAAGAATACCATGAGCATCGCTACCTGTAATAATCATGTCATCCACATAGAGAATAAGAAGAATAGTGCCCGAAGTAGTGGTTTTAGTGAACAGTCCAGAGTCATAGTTGCTGGCGGTGAAACCCAAAGACTGAATAATAGTGCTGAATTTTTCAAACCAAGCTCTTGGTGCTTGTTTAAGACCATAAAGGGCCTTTTTGAGACGACAAACATGATCATGTGGGTGAGTAACACCTGGAGGGGGTTTCATATAAACTTCCTTGGTGAGATCACCATGGAGAAAAACATTTTTGACATCCATCTGATAAAGAGGCCATCGGCGTACAACAACAACAACAAGAAGGCTACGAACCGAAGTAACCCTAGCGACAGGTGCAAAAGTCTCCTCATAGTCAATTCCATATTCTTGATTAAAACCTTTCGCAACTAATCTGGCTTTGTACCGATCGACAGTGCCATCCGAGTTTGTTTTGACTTAAAGCACCTATTTGGAGCCAATGATGCCCTTTCCTGATGGAAGAGAGACGATGTCCCATGTATGAGCCTTATTAAGAGCCTCTAATTCATCGGATATAGCTCTTTGCCAAAGTGGGTCAAAGGATGCTTCTTTATACGAAGATGGTGTATGGATAGAGAATAGAGTAGAATAACACTTGTAGTCACGAAGATGAGAAGGTATATGTCTTACCCGGGTGGATCGGCGATTGTCGGTAGTAAGTTCATCAGGCAAAACAGACATTTCAGGAGAGTCCATAGAGGAAGAGTTGGGAGTAGAATCACATGTAGACAACGATGTAGGATCAGATGGTGTAATAGAATGAGAAGTATCAACAGGTGAAGAAGAGTCGGGAAAATGCAATGGTGAGGAATGAGATGGTGTGGCAGAAGACATGTCCATAGATGGAGACGAAGGATCGACAATTGTCTGCGAAGGTGGGACAGAAGATGGTGGTTGTCCCAGAAATAGTTGAACAGATGTATCAGTAAAGAAAGGAGGAACATGATCATATTCCAATTGAGATGTTGAAATGGAGGAGAACATTTTGTGTTCCTAGAAGACAACATGACGAGATATACGAAGTCGTTTGGAGATAGGATCCCAACACCGATAGCCTTTGTGTTCGATTCCGTATCCCAGGAAACAACAAAGACGGGATCGAGGTTGAAGTTTGGTGTGTTCATGTGGTTGTAGCAAGACAAAGCAAGCACAACCCCATACTTTGAGTAGATTGTAGTTAGGAGGTTGTCCATACAAAGCTTCATACGGAGACTGATTCTGGAGAAGTGTAATGGGATGGCGATTAATGGTGTAGACTGCTGAAAGGGCAGCCTCACCCCAAAAACGTTCTGGGCATTGAGCTGAGATAAGTAAGGTACGAACAATATCTAGGATATTCGATGTTTGCGTTCAGCTCTACCGTTTTGTTGGGAAGTACCGGGGCAAGAGTATTAAGATACGGTGCCTTGTTGGCGGAGGAAGTCAAGGAAAGAACGTTCTTTGTATTCCATGGCATTGTCGGCACGAAAGACTTTTATGTGTTTAGCAAACTGGGTTTGGATCATACGTGCAAAATTCATGTATATATGGGGTAGTTCAGATCTATTTTTCATTAGATATATCCAAGTAAATCGCGTATGATCATCAAGAAAGATAACAAAATATTTTGACCCTCCCATTGAAGGAAGAGGAGAAGGTCCCCACACATCTGAATGAATCAAATCAAAAGAAGCAACTGAATTAACATCATTTCTACAAAATGGTAAGGCATGTTGTTTTCCCAATTGACATGATAAACAAGATAACTTGTCAGGTTTAACCGACCCCAAAATACCAGATAAAGTAAGAACTTTAAGTTTATCAAAAGTGATATGTCCCAATCTTGAATGCCATGTATATATATATATATATATATATATATATATATATATATATATATATATCACTGGGAGAGCCATCGGATGCTGATAGAGAAGAGTGAAAAAAAGGTTGTGGTTTGCAGAGATAAACTAGCTCAAACTGCCGACCCACTTTACGGCCTATCCCAATTGTTTTCTTCGTGTTGGGATCCTGAAGATAACAACCAGAAGGGGAGAATAAAGTGTTTAGACCCATATCACAAAGCTGTCCCACTGAAATTAAGTTAACTGATAGCTTTGGGATGTAAAGTGTATCTGGTAAGGATAATTGGGCTGTAGAAATATGCCCACTGTAATGAACAGGTAGACTGGTTCCATTAGCGGTCGTAACAACAGATGGAGATGTAGTTGTGGTTTGTGTGACAAATACATCAGGTTTTGAGGTCATGTGATTGCAACAACCAGAATCAAATAACCAAGCTTTACCTGCAACCGTTGAATTGGATATGATTGGTGAGGAGCTTGACATAACTTGTTTTATGAGCTCGATTACATCATCAGAGGTAAAAGTGTTGAGGCTCTGAGCTGTTGAGGACCCCGAAGGCACATTGGAAGAATCTGGAGCATAAACTGTTGTAGTGATATTTTTGATGCGATCTGGATTCTTAAAACAGTTAGATGCAAAGTGCCTAGGATGTTTCTTTTGACAAAAAAATACAAGAACAGTTCGGACAATCCAATAGTTGATGACCATTATCATGACAATATGAGCACTGAGATGATTTTCTATTGTGTGGAAACTAAGGTTTATTGGATGTGAAGTTTCGAACGCCTTTGTGGAAAGGTACAACAAGAACTCCATCAGTGATAAACTAGTTGATGAAGCAGGAACTCCCAACCTGGTTTCTTCTGAGATAAGTTCAGCTATCACAGCTTCAAGAGTAGGAAGAGGAGACCTATGTAGGAGAGAAGCTCGAACAGGTTCATAACGATCTTGTAGCGCCATAAGAAAGATCATGAGATGTTGTTGTTTTTGATGGGTAGTTGAAATCATAGCATCCTCTTGACATTTGAAAGTGGGTCCCACAAGAGTCAGTTGATCCCATATAACTTGTACTTCAGATAGAAATGCACTGATGGTTTGACCTGGTTGTTGATGTTTGCTAAGAAGCCCAGACAAAAGGTGATACTGATGAGCCATATCAGTGGTGGTATACCTATCTTTAAGAAAATCCCATATTTCTTTACCAGTGACAAAAAGCCCAAATTGTTGATTGATTTCTGTTGTTGAAGTATTACACAGAATGGTGACAATTTCTCCATTCTTACACAGCCAATTTTCTTCTCTAATGTCAAAGGCATCTTGATCTTCCCTTTCTTTTTGAACTGGTCTAGGTATAGCACTTGTAACAACCCTCCATAGTTTGCGAGATTGAAGATAGCTTGTCATATGTCGAGCCCATATAACATAATTAGATCCATCTAATGTAATTGAGATTGGGCGAGGTGTGACAAGAGGAGTTGTCATTGTTTAGGAAGGAAATACAAGAAAGGAATGAGAAACTTGAAGAATGTTGTGGAAACCTCGTGAACAGTATAGTGAGTTCAATTTTACCAGAAAATAGGGGAGATAATGGCTGCTCAGATGTTATTACGAGAGATAGCTGCTACAGGGGTGACGATAAGGCATTGAATCAACTATTGTTGTAGTGGTAATGAGACACACCATAAAAGTCGACCAGTCAACCGGAGATGGTGAGAGGAGACGAACTTGGTAGCCACTGGAAGCCCTAGCGATTTGGAGCCCTAAGCTCTAATACCATGAGAACGATCTAAATTGATTTAACCAAAAGTCATTACAGAAGAAAGACCATACAAAGACTAAATACTTGGACAATTATACATAAATGACAAAAAGAGTCCTTCAACTATATTTATAAATATATTAACAACATTCATTTGAGATTGTTTATTTTCAATCTTACTTAATTATCATTTATCAAATTCATTTTTTTTGAAGTGTTTGATATATATGTTGGATTAGTGTCTAAGTCCATAACTATTTTGGTATGTACTTGACCCGATGGTGCATGGTCCTTTTGGGTTGCCTTCACCAAAGCAACTTGATAGGATGAATTATGGAGAGAAAGGATTAAATATGATTTATTAATATATTATGAGAATAATATATTAAAGGAGAAATCATATTGTTTAATTAATATTAGTCAATAATTATTTGGTAATTAGTTTTGTGACTAAAAGAGATTAATTAAACTTAAGGGACTGGAATTGTAATTATAAGATAATTGCAATTTGGGCCATGGATTGCCTTATATTAAGGAGTAGACGAATTCTATAGGGAAACCCAAGAAGAAATCGTCCAAGGCCTTAAGGAAAGGAATCTATGGGTTGCTTAGGGCTTAAGCATCCAATTTAGGGTTTCCTTGTTAGATAACCCTAATAGCCTCCTATATATATATATATATATATATATATATATATATATATATATATATATATATATATATATATATATATAGATCCCTTATGACCCAAAAACGTGGCTAAGCATCCTTCTAGGGTTTCACACGTTTTAGGGCAGCCTCCATCCTCTTTCCTCCTCATCCTCTTGCTCTTGGTGTTTGTGAACCATTAGAGGAGTGACATTTGTGACTCTAAGCTTTCTAAAGTCAATAGAAGGAGGAATTGGGATTGTTATTGCTATATAACAATCAAGGTATGATTTAAACCCTAATTATATGTCATATTGATTATCATATTCTAGATCTAGGGTTTATAGTCTTGGATAAATTGCATGTACAATAGAGAAATCTAGATCCAAGCATTAGGGTTTGTATGAGCACATAGGATGTTCTTATGACCAAAACCCATTAGTGGTATCAGAGCCTTGATTGGTTTCTATTGTATTGATGCCTTGTATGTTGAAAAAATTCGTTTTTTGTGGTTCTACTTGCTGAACTCACCGAGTCTATAGATGAACTCGCCGAGTCCATGCCTGACTCGACGAGTCGGCTGGTCAGAATGAGGGAAAACCGGGATTTCTTGCTGTTTTTGCTTGAGGATACTTACCTTATCATATTAGATCAATATAAATCCGATTTTTTGATATATATGACTATATTCTTGATCTAATTGAAGATATTTATCAATTAATAAAATATTTGTTTCCTTATGTGATAATTGATTAATTATTTTGATTAAATTGGTAAATTGTTTTGCAAGAAATCATTAAATAAATCAAATATGGATAATTATGTGATTAAATGTTAATTTAGATTATTTGTTATTTGATCCTTGTGTTATGAAATGTTTCATATTTTCCCCTTTAGGTTTTATAGTTTAAATTTGACCTCAAAAGTTTTGTTGTTTTGAAATTTAAATAGTTGAAACCCTAATGTTTTGAAAAAGGTTTCAAAACTTGCCTTCAAGTTTTGGAATTTAAATTTTGATTAATAGTTTAATTTTGATGTATATTTAAATTCTAAACCCTAATGTTTTGAAATGTTTCAAAACTTGCCCTCAAGTTTTGGATTTTAAAAGTTGATTAAAGGTTTAATTTAGGAATGTTAAATTCTAAAACCCTAGTATTGTTTTGAAAAAGTTCAAATCACACCCTTATGGTTTTATTAATTAATTAAGGTGTATAATTAAAGGAGGTTTAATAAATCCATAAAAGTTTTGGTTTAAAATTTAATTGAATTAAGGGTATAATTATTAAATTTGACCACCTAATATTTTAAAAGTGTAAAATACACCCTATACTATATATAACATTAAAAGTCTAACATTATATATATGTATGAGTAAAAGTCAGTCTTACCGTTAGTAGGCCTCATTCACGAAGCTGTCTATAAGGGGTGTTTAAGGAAATTGCCTATAAAATGGCGATTGAATGAGTATCCACTCTTACCCACCGCACTCTTGACTAGTGGAGGGTCATTAGCCGAACGGGTAGGATAGGACGAAAACCTTCCATTATAAGTATAGTGAAATATAAAAGTAACTAAATGTTTTTCAAATTCCCAATCTTAGTTACTTAGGCAAAGTGAATTGATGCAATTCCATGAAATTACACTTTGTGCCCTTGCGAAGACGTTAGTGGAGCGTGTGTGGTTTACCAGCACACTAAATGGTTCTAAGCAACGGTAGCAAAGGGTGACTCAATGTTTGTCATAGTTCGGTGGAGCGTGTGTGGTTTACCGGCACATCGAATAGGTGATTGTAACATGTGAGGGCACCATGTAAGTTTGCATGGTTATTCACACCCGCTTTGTGATCCTCGGCATCCCAGTCACAAACAAGAGGGGCATATCGAGATTTAAACATGCCATTGAAATGTTCAATGAATCTCATAGGATCTAGGAGTTTTCATAGATTTAAAACTTAAATTTCTTTTTCGTTTTTCATGGTGGAAATTAGTGAATCGTCATTCACTTACCTTCAAATGTTTTGCAATTTGGGTTACGACATCCCTCTCCCGAGTTGTAGAATATTGTGTTGGGTCCTAGCCTTAGTATCTCATTTGGGTGATTTACTAAGGACTCAATGAATCAACTAACTTGAATTCGTTTTCTCTTGTGTTGTAGATGTCAAAGTTCGACAACTATGGTCTTCCCAAATTCCGTGGAACAAGCATTCCACATGAATATGGTATTCCACGATTCGATAGAGGAACAAGAAATCATGCTTCACTTCCTCCACCTCCTCCAATTGTTCTCCCTAACCCACAAGAACGAAGAATTGAAAGGTTCAATATCACTAAATCCCTATTGGAAATGAAACATGAAGATGGTAAACCCGTGTGTGCCCACGTTCTAGGAATGAAATCACACATTGATAGGTTGATAATGTTGGGTGTGTCATTCCTGGATGAGTTGGATGTGAACTGGGTTTTGCAGTCACTGCCTGAATCATATAATGAGTTCAAAAGAAAGTATTATATGATGGATCATGACCATAACCTCATTGACCTAACTTACATGCTCATTGCTGCTGAATCAGAAATGATTTGGCGAAGCAATGGAGCGTATTTGTTGGGAAAGTCAAACGACCATGCTTCTGAGGACGTTCTAGGAGAATCGACCTGCGTTTGCTACCAAGAGAAAGGGCGTTGGATAGAAGTCTGCTCTAAGAGCCTGAAGATTCCAGAAGATGGGAGAGTCAAAGAGTATGGCTGCGCTTCAGGTAAAATCCACTATCTAACTCCGTAAGTTCCTATTCATTGATTCTTAATACATGATGTGATAAGATTGCATTTGAATCTTTTGCAGGATCGGTGAAAAGAAAGGAAGCTTGGTGAAAGAGCAAGATGAATCTAATCACAAGGAATAGATCTTGATCGCATGGACTTGAAGATTAGATTTTGAGCTTAGATAGTTATGATAGAGTTGTTAGAAAATTTTCTTTTGAAATACATAGTTTTCAATGGATTTTGCATTGTAAGGACAAATGTTTTCCGCTGCTTTTATAAATAAAATAAATTTTGGTTTGACTTATTTATTTATTTGTTTATTTCCTTGCAATGAAATCGTTATGAAAATTGGTGTTTGCATATTTCTACAACAAATAGATATGATTTTATTTATGGTGTTTATGGAAAAGTCGAGAATTTACCAAATAGGGAGCGTTTCTCATCGCCCAAGTTTCAATTGGACAGAAATTTGGAATCATGCAACTTGGTTGCACGAAGAATGAGAAATTTCATATTTGGAAATTAGACTAATTCATTAACAAAGTGTCAAGTGAAGGACTAGGAGATCGAGTACACAAAGTTGTGTGTTGGTCAAAGTCCACCATAAGAGTAACAAGATATTCGTCATGGTTTACTAAAAATTTAGTAAATATGATTATACTTATAAGATTAAGTGTAATTCGGAATTGATTAAAAAGGTTTAAATCAATAGCAAAACGAATAAGAAGAATCATGTAGGCAGAAAGATAAAAGTTTCTCCATTCTAAGAAGAAGGGAGAGTAGATTTTATGCTTTATGATAGGTCTTAATGATTAAGAACCATATCTCAATTGATCCTCTAAGTGAGTCTTAGTACAATTGTATGTTTAAGAAGAGGAATCAAGGATTGAAGAAATGGTTAAATCAAGAAGTCAATCATACTTCGTTCCAATAACAAGTCTTAAAGTTAAGATTGTGACAATGAGTGACAAGTATTAAGAAGGTTTATAACATTCATCAAATGTAGAATATGGAAAAAGGTTTTCTTGTTCTCGCACATTTGAAATTGGTAAGCTGTGATGTCTTGGATAAGACAAAGACCAACTAAGACCAATTTATGAAGTGTTTTGATAAAAGCTACACTAACTCTTGAATATTTGTGAAACAACCCAAAAATACGACCCAAAAATTTCAATTTTTATCATATCAAAAACATGAAACAAAGTATCACATAACAAAATCATACGTTGCGTGTTTCAAAAACTATGATAAAATACTGAGAGAGAGAAAACTGTATCACAACTATATCCAAACATATCAACTAACGGAATCAACCCCCAGGACAAAAACTGAAGCTGTGGTGTGTGCGATGCCATCATCCCGAGCTCTTCCCTTTGCTTGCGGAAGTACCTGAAACCAAAACTAAAACTGTAAGCACGAAGCTTAGTGAGCTCCCCCAAACTACCACATACCATACAATACATATAAAGCACATACTGGGCCTTGCCCACTGCATCAGACCGAAGTCCGGAACTAGCTGCATCGGACTGAAGTCCGGAACTGACTGCATCAGACCGAAGTCCGGAACTGACTGGGACCTTGTCCCCTGCATTGGACCGAAGTCCGGAACTGACTGGGACCTTGTTCCCTGCATCGGACCGAAGTCCAGAACTGGCTGATCATGGCATAGCATAACACATATCAACTAATATAAACACATATATTGCATACTGCATCGGAACAGAGTCTGGAACACCTAACACAAACATGCTTGAATCACAAAGACATCAAGCACTCTAACTACTGCATCGGACTAAAGTCCAGGACTACTGCTAACTAAACGGGCCGGCATTGTGGCCGTAGACCCGTTCCTACTGGAAGGAAACTCACCTCGTGAACTGGCTGCTGTGTGAATGGCTCTGGAAGCTAACTGCTGCTGCTCCGGTATCTCCCCGACTATAAATCCATAAACACACTCAATCAAATGCTAATCACTGCACTGGGGTAAAATGACTCTTTTACCCTTGGTCAAAGTCAACCCTCTCGGTCAAAGTCAACCCACAGTTGACCTGACTCGCCGAGATGGGCCGCCAACTCGCCGAGTCTCTAGTCTCACTTCTTAGCCCTACTCGTGGCTACTCGTCGAGTATGGCATCGACTCGACGAGTACCCTCTCGATCCAAGAACTCAGACAATCTGCATCCGACTCGCTGAGTCATATGAACAACTCGACGAGTTGTTCTTGAGCTAAGAAGATTGCCTTGGACTCGCCGAGTTGTATGAACAACTCGTCGAGTCCCTCCATTACTGAGTCTGCCCTCCAACTCACTGAGTCCACTCTACTACTCACAGGCTCCCACTCGACATCACTCAAAAGGGGAAAAACGGGACTCGCGACTTGACTCGCCGAGTCGTTCTTCCGACTCGCCGAGTCACATCCATGCAGCTACTCTAAACTCGATTCTGCTTGAATCCAACGTCTAAAACTTATAGATATGGGCTTCCTTAGTTCGATTAGCACGTAAAGATTCTATCTTTACGTGCCCATAAGCGACCAAGAAGATAATAAGGCTCAAAAAGCATAATAAAGGCTAGATCTAGGGTTCTTATGCAAAGCATCTTCAAAAAGGCAATAGATCCAGGCTCTACAACTCCTAAATGAACAGATCTAGGGATATCTCGACCTATTAAGGCATCCATACAACTATAAGGTTTGGAAAATACATCAAACTAGCCCTAGAAGTGTTCTAATGGAGGTCTAAAGCATAAAACAGAAGGAATCCGAGAAATACCTCAATAAACTCTGATTTTGCCCTTGGATCTTTGCTCTACACCTCTTCTCTTTGTTCCTTTCTTCTTCTTCTTCTTCTTCAAGCCTTCAAAATCCACACAAAAACACTTAAAACAATCAAGGGATGGATTAGGGTTTTCTCACAGCTTTCTGAGGGTGAAGGAGGCGAGTTTGGGGCACATAACATTGCTTAAATAGTGAGCAACCCGGGGATTTAGGGTTTCTTCCTGGCAGGCAGACTCGCCGAGTCCCGAATATGGACTCGCCGAGTCGCCGACTAACACGTGCTCGAAAACTCGACCCTACTCGACGAGTCAGGCCATAGACTCGTCGAGTCCCTCAATAAAACTTCTAAATAAATGCCACGGAAGCAACATACCAGAGACGGGGCGTTACAATTTGTTTGTCAAGAAATGTTTATTGACAAGAGAATCTTATATGTCAAGGAGTCAGTGGGAGTCTTAATGGTCTTGAAAGGTTTCAAGAACAAATCAAATAAACCTTATCGATCATCACTAGCACACGAGTTGAGGTTTACAACCTATCATGTTGACATTATTTTGTTTATATGCTGTTCCAATTGAGTTAATTATGCATATGAGTTCTATGAGTTCTCGTTCGAATGCATAAAAGGCAAGGACCTTGATCAATGAAGAGTACATTGATAGGAAAGGGTGAGCTGCTTAGCTACTTGGAAGACGTGGTGGGCAGCTGTGCTACCATAAAGCAAGAAATCAAGATTAAGAAAGTTCGGTCCATATGAGTTTGAATTTGTCGTAAACTTTGGTTTTGACAAATTCACATGGATATGAACACATACATCATTTAAATCTAAGTGTCATAATGTAAGTCCCTGAACTGCCCGTGTATCAGTCAAATCCGTTTGATGGTGCGGAATCCCAATCAAACGGATGATGTAAAATAAAATAGAAAAGAAGAAGAAGAAGAATATGATGAATCTATGTATGTATTGATATGAATGATAATCCGGATACAAAAGATTCACACACGATTTCTCTCTCTGGCCGTAAACTACTTCGTGTTCATCAAATCATCAATCTTTACTCCTCACCCTAACACCTCTATTTATACATGTTAGATATGGGCCGGAAACATATGGGCCGTAAATGAGTTTACGGCCGTAAGGTGTTTACGGCCGTAAACTCGGCCGTAAACTAGACCGAAAATCCACAATTATTACACAAAAATACAATGCCCAGAAAAGTAAAGTATAAACCATATTTTGACCCAACAATCTCCCCCTTGGTTTATAGCTTTCTTTTCTTAATGACCTAACAAGCTCCCCCTAAAAAGTAGTTGGCTCTTCTTGTCAATCTTCAATGGGAGCTTGGCTTCAGCTTTAACCTTCGATTTCTTCACAGCATCAGGATGAACATATGAATCTTCAAAGAATGACTTCATCTTGAGCACTTGAGGTTTTCTTCAGAATTTGGCATTGAACGCACATTGGGTGAGGAGGCTTGACGTACTGATTCTTGAAAGATGGCGCATTCAGCTTGAGAATCTTCAGAGAGAACAAATCTTCTAGATCACTTCAGCAAGTTCATAGATAGCAGCAGACTGTTTGAGGAGGCTTCAATGCAATCCGTCACATAATCTTCAATTGCAGCTTCACCTTGTTTCTGGGATTGAAGGATTGAATGTTGAAAGAATAATCTTCATTTCTTGCTCCTTCGAATGAGAATTCTTCGATGCTCACGGACGAGGCTTTGGCTCAGAAATCTTCAGCACAAACTCCATGAGTCTTATCTATACCTGAAATCACTATTCAAGACAAAAACAAAAACTAAAAGAAAACTTAGCACACAAATTAAAATAGAAACAAAAGTATTTTTTAGATTTTTGATTTTTCTGAACAAGAAATAAAACAGAAATAACACTATTTTTGGATTTTTAATTTTTGATTTTTTTCTTTGATTTTTTTTTGTTTTTTTTTTTAATTTTTTTAACTCTCCCCTAATATTTAAATTAGAAGAAACTATAATAGATTTAACAAAAATAAAATGATATCTAACTTTAAGAGAGATTTGGGATCAAAGTTTTTAGACAACCTTTATCCACTTGTCGGTACCTTCCATATTCACATCTTTGTCTGGTCGATCGTCGGTATTGTTGTCCACTTAAACATGAAAAATTTGTGACTTATTTAGGACATACTATTTGATACAAGACAAGGTGAACTTAAGTTCCTAAAAATTGTATCTGATCCTAATTCCTTAGATACTATATCTTAAGGACCATTCATCTGACGACGACCAGGGATATTGTTGTCCACCTAAATTGAGCAGCGAGATCTATAGACAATCTGTATGAGTTCAATTTTTAAGTGTACTGGAACGTGTTTCCCGCTTCCTGATATGCCCCAGCCATCAAGAACTTCCAGAGTACTCCTTACACCGGGTGAGCAGACAACCATTCAGAGAGAGAAGAGATACAAAATTCTATTGCTAACTACTTCAGAGGGGTTGAGAAGAAGAAGGTTGCATATGCTGTGTACCAGGTCGGATTAGAAGTCGCGCAAAGGAGACAGCATATGGCTAACAGATGAGAAGTTTTTCACACATACATTTCACACATATATTTCAAGCACATATATATTTCCTACAGAGAAATGGAGTTGCATATGTTGTGTACCAGGTCGGATTAGAGGTCACGCAAAGGAGACAACATATGACTAACAGAAAGAAAGAAAGAAAATGATATTCTACAGACCTAATTTATCGGAATTTACCAGTCGCCCCATCCAACCGGAATTAAGGACAGAATCCGCACATCGAGGAAAAGTTAAGCCACGGTTCCAAGTACAGGTTCATTTAATGTGACGAGTAGATTCCCATATATATCTCCCTGCTCAACCTATCCGAGCGTCGTATTATCAGGCTGAATGGATCTAACTAGGTCAAGATTTGTCAAGTCTATGAATTTCCTAAGTTCAACTCTGCCTAGTCAAGTCCGTTTTAAAAAATTCCGTGCCTACCGACACATCAAGTCAGAGCATAGACCCTTCAACTTCGGGTACGTTACGCAGACTCAGGTTGCCTGTTATCACATTATCATATCACTTCCCAGAACATCTCCCTCAAGCACATTTCATAACCAACATATTTTTTTTGATTTTCTAATGTTTTTGGATTTTTTTTTATATTATTTTTTTTTTTAAATTAAAATTTTCTAATTTTTGTTTTATTTTTATTTCTCCTCCTAAATTTGTGCATAGGAGAGAAACGAAAGTAAATGCGCAAATTTAAACTATCCTAAAACAAAAATTAGTCTTTAAAGTGAATCAGCTTCAGAAAAACTCAGGAGTATAGAGAAGAAAACGCAAACCGTAAGTCACCGATTGAATTTGCATCCAAAAGGTCTGAGAACAGCACACGTAATCTCAGAACAGATCCGAAAATTCTTCATGTCGTTAAGCACTAACCCCATGTGATCCCTTCTTTTCTTCCTTTCCTGCAAAAGGACACATACTCTCAAACAAAGGTCTGAATGTTGTACAGTTGAGAGATGTCCCCAATCATATGCCAGGAGCATCCATTACCAACAAACCGAAGTCTGATGATATGCCTCCATAGCTGCTCCGACACGAAGCGGGATCAGTTGGTCTTTGGAACCCAGTCCATTTTGAAACTGGGTCGACCTTTGTCATCCTTGCACGATACTCTCTCCCATGACATGTCCTGCTTATCACAAACAGAAGATGTAGAAACGTTAGAAGCATTAGGAATTTTGGGAGTTTGAGCCTTCGGAACCCATTTGTAGTTGGGTTTAACCCATTTTTTTTCGATCTGATGGGTGGCTCAGTGCTTGCTTTGGAACTTGAAGCCGGCTGCCGAGATGACTTTGACCTAACCAGTCTTGGCTTCACAGGAGTATCTCTTGAACTGGGCTTGTTGGCTGACATTTCCTTCTTGCCCTTGGGATTCGGATTCTTGGCCTTGGGAGTTGAATTCTTGGCCTTCTGCGCGTTCCAGTCGTCAATATCTGAATGTGACCTTGAGGGGTATCTTTTGGAGTGTCTCCCTCTTGACGCGTTCTGCCAGCCTTGTGCGTAGTAGGGAACATACGCGCGATTAGGACAATTTTTGGCAATGTGTCCAGGTGTTCCACAGTGAAAACATGTCCTCTTCTTCACTGGGGAGTTGTCTCTTCCTGCCCCTGGTGGCATATCCTTGCCTTGTCTCTTACTTTTCCTACACGCACAGTTGCAATAGGCACTCTGTTTAGCTTGAAATGGTGGCCTATATTTACCAATGGGAGGTTGATTAGAAGCAACAGATTCAGAGTTCAGGGGGTCGTTTGTTTGTTTAGAAGAACTCTCCTTGTTCTCATCCTTTGCTACTTTACCTGCACATGTAACAGAAGCATCAATATTTTCAACATTAATAACTCCTCCTGACACAAATCCAGCTGGTTTTCCGTATTTAAGATGTGCCTCCCTGTCAATTTCTTCTTGTTTCATAGGGATGGATGTGTAGTTATGATTGTAAGGAGGAGGTACACTATCATACCCTAGACCCTTGTGTTGATTCCTTTTAAACTGCATGCTTTGGTCTATCATATTTGCAACCACCTCACTTGAGAAATCATATTTTCTAACATCAAGTTTGGCAGTTTCAAACTTTCCTTTCAAAGATTCAACTTCAGCCACTAGCTCAGCATTTTGTTTGACTACATAATCATAGTTTTCACATTTGTTACTATAGTCTTCCTGAAGTTTCCTAAAGTCCTTGGTTTTAGCTTCTAATTCAGCCTTCAGGGGTTTCTGTCCTTTCCTGAGTTGATATCCTTTATATCTCAGGTCCTCAACTTTCCCTTTTAATAAATCAATTTGTTCCCGAAGAAGTTTAATCGTATCTTCACATGACTGAGAATATGAAAATTCACATGAATGAGAACACGACACTTCATTGACCGGAAGGTTTGCTGAACTCATTGTTTTTCGACAATTCAAAGCGTTAAGTTCTTCAATTATATCAGCCAGACTAAGACGATTGAGATCTTTTGTCTTCTTGATGTCAGCCACGTCCATGTCCCACGATTTTGGAAGTGAATTCAACAGCTTTTTGTTGATCTCGGACTTAGTCAAGAAGATCCCGGCTATATTCATCTCAGTAGTGAGTGTAGTAAATCTCTGCAATTGAGTTTCGAGGGTTTCTCCAGGGATATTATCGAAAAAGTTGAAATTTTGTCTTAACATATCCTGACAACTCTCTTTCATGTTTTTAAACCCCTTGTAGACTTTAAAATCAATTAATTAAAAAATACAACTAGAAGCTAAAATAAAACTTAAAAGTCAAATTTAAAAAAAGGCCTTTTTTTATTTTTAAAAAAAATTAACCTTAAAAGTCAAATTTTAAAAATTAAACTTGAAAAGTCAAACCGAAAGGTTAAATTTGAAATTTTAAAAGTTAAATGAAAAAGTCAAGATTTAAAATTATTTTTATTATTTTGGATGAAAAAGGAATTTAAAATAAAAAGGAATTGAGTTTTGGGGTTAAAAGTGTCAAAATTGTAAAACTTGAATGCGAAAAAGACGCCTTATTAATTAAATTCCGAAGCTAAGAAACAAAAAGCCTTCTAGTCGAGTTGGAAAGGCGCGGGTTCTTCTCCCAGTAGACCCGGGTTCGAACCTTGCAAGATGCGAAGCTGTTTCAATTTTTATGAAGCGCACGCAGGAGCCGCAATCCACTGACCGAGCCGAGCCGTTATGAGCTGCAGACAAGCCGACCGCAAACCGCCGAGCCGAGCCGCAAGTTCCGAGCCGCCGCAAATTCCGAGCCGTATACTTCCGGAAACCCTAGCCGTAAACTCAAAAGCCGCCGCCGGCCGTAAGCTCCGGCCGTAAACAGTTTCCGGTTACGTGAAAATTCGACTTTGAAGCTCCAAAACTCGATCAAAAACCCCTTTTTATGAAAAACACAAAGAACAAACCCCCCTTATTTTTGCGAGATCTATCCAAAAACGCAAAAATATTTCGAAAATAAGATCAAATAATGCCCCAAATAGAGTTTACGGCCCAAGAACTCGGTGTTTACGGCCGTAAGCTTGGACCGTAAACACAGAATATTCGAAATTTTAAACGAAATAAAACCTTTTTACTGATACAACTTGGCTCTGATACCAATTGTAAGTCCCAAATCTGCCCGTGTATCAGTCAAATCCGTTTGATGGTGCGGAATCACAATCAAACGGATGATGTAAAATAAAATAGAAAAGAAGAAGAAGAAGAATATGATGAATCTATGTATGTATTGATATGAATGATAATCCGGATACAAAAGATTCACACACGATTTCTCTCTCTGGCCGTAAACTACTTCGTGTTCATCAAATCATCAATCTTTACTCCTCACCCTAACACCTCTATTTATACATGTTAGATATGGGCCGGAAACATATGGGCCGTAAATGAGTTTACGGCCGTAAGGTGTTTACGGCCGTAAACTCGGCCGTAAACTAGACCGAAAATCCACAATTATTACACAAAAATACAATGCCCAGAAAAGTAAAGTATAAACCATATTTTGACCCAACACATAAGATTTCCTCCTTCATGAAAATGATTGTGAGGAAATGCTTTCACTAAGAGAGATTTTAAAAGGATAGTGATTGTGGAAATTGAATTCTCGAATTCGATTATGGTTACGGTATCCCATTCCATGATTCGAATTGTGAGGTTTGGCAATTCGTCTTAATTGTTTAGACACACATATGAACTATCTAAGGCAAAGGTGTATAAGTTCAAGAAGCCTTGATAAAAGGTTATCAAAGCATTAAGTATTAGAAACATGGACTTAAGAAATTCAATAGGTATTGTTTTTCTGAAAGTTAAGATGTTTATGAATACATGTCGAAGCTAGTGGGAGCATAAGTGTTATGTTTATAATAATTATCATGATAGTGGGAGCATAAATGTTATGATTGTATGATTATTAAGGCACGTATTGCAAGTTGACAATATTAATTATAGAAAACAAGAGTTATACCTTGCAAAGTCGTAAGGGTTGTAAAGTTGTTTTGCGATAATTAAGGGAGAGAATATTATGCTTCATTTCAAATCTAAAGGCTTAGGTTGTGGAATGTTAATAAATTTAGTCAAAGGTAAATAGCGTGTTCTTAAAATTTCGATTATGATTACGGCATTCCTCTTTACAAGTCGAATTTTGAGAACATAGCAAATAAAATATTATGGCAGAAGATTGATGAAGTATCAAATCTTCATGTAAGACATTATGCATTGTGTCCCATACGCTTCGGGTATAGGATCGATTGCATAGGCTATAATATTTGACCATTCTAAAATTTTCCAAATGTCTAGCGCATTTAGAGGGAAAAAGGACAAGAATTGGTTTTGACTAAGATAATTAAACAACTATCAAAGGACAATCCAAAGTTCGTCGAGGATTGGTCGTTTGTGAGTAGTTGGAAGTATAGTATTGGAAAATATGGAAATGTTTCCATATTGGATGGACCATATCGACATTATTATGAATAGATAAGATTCTATTAAGAATAAGTTATCATATGGAAAATATGGAAACGTGTCCATATTGGGAATTGAATATTGAAAATCTATGTCTAGATTAGAAACTTTTATGCAAAAGGATGTTCAAAGGAATGTACTTTGAGTGAGAGACATCATATCTAAGGAATTGTGTTGTAACAATCTCCGATAGAAGACTTTCTAATTTCATTGGCAATAGTCTTTGTGACTTTAGTGCAGTGACATTACAAAAGGGATCATTGCATAAAATGTTAGAATCTAGCATATTTTATAAGTGGCAAGAATTTGATATTCTTACACTTATGAAAAAGGATTTGGAGTTGTGAAATGAGAATGATTGAAAATGTGTTCAATTTGATCTATTTCACAAAGTAAGAACCATAGGTAAACATTGTGTGCATGCTAGGAGCATAGGACAAGTGTAATAATTTAAGTAAGAAGTTGATTAACCGAAACAACAAATAATGAGTAATCGATATGGTGATAAATAAAAGGTGTTTTATTTATGCTCAAAGGTTTGAGGCCATATGGGATTAGTATTATCCTTGTGTTTCACTTTGCATGTTTTGACTTCCTGAATAATTTAATTGGTTAAGAACAGTCAAACTATTCAAACGGGCCACAGTCGTTCATATGTTGGAAGTAGGTATGAATGAAGACTGTCGTGAATTGGTGTGTGGATTGTCTAAAGAGCATTAGACATAAGCAAATGTTTGCTGCAACGTTCATGAGTACTTATGAATATGATTTAAGCATTGGATTAAACCCACGCTCACTTGGATCACTCCATGAATGTATCACAAGTGATTGGTGAGACGATAACATCTTATATTCTTGAAACCGAGATGTGTGAGTTGTATCTTGCAAATCAGTTGCACATTGATAATATATAAACGCACTAGTAACTTGGTGTTATAAAACATATTGTTGTGTGTGATTTGGTGAGTAAGTGCAAGGAAGCATTGTATCAAAGTTTATCCGTTCCTTTTATCCAAAGTAGGATAAAAGCGATATCTTTGGTCCCCTCGATGATTTAGTGATGACAAACGTAAATGCTCGGCCGGGCTAGGGCTAATTTGATTTGTTCAATTAGTCAGTCGTCATAAATCAGAAGTCGAGATATAGTACAAAGAGAATGATTTGAAATCATGTCTCATATGATATCCAGAATGGAGGACTATATGATCCCTTATCTAAAGGACACGCGTATCTGATAGGATCAGAGTTGACAGCGGCTTTGGAAAGCTACGATTGCAGATCAGGATCTGAAGTTATACGCATAATAGTTATTAGACTTATCCAAGTGGGAGACTGTTGGATTAGTGTCTAAGTCCATAACTATTTTGGTATGTACTTGACCCGATGGTGCATGGTCCTTTTGGGTTGCCTTCACCAAAGCAACTTGATACGATGAATTATGGAGAGAAAGGATTAAATATGATTTATTAATATATTATGAGAATAATATATTAAAGGAGAAATCATATTGTTTAATTAATATTAGTCAATAATTATTTGGTAATTAGTTTTGTGACTAAAAGAGATTAATTAAACTTAATGGACTGGAATTATAATTATAAGATAATTGCAATTTGGGCCATGGATTGCCTTATATTAAGGAGTAGACGAACTCTATGGGGAAACCCAAGAAGAAATCGTCCAAGGCCTTAAGGAAAGGAATCTATGGGTTGCTTAGGGCTTAAGCATCCAATTTAGGGTTTCCTTGTTAGATAACCCTAATAGCCTCCTATATATATAGATCCCTTATGACCCAAAAACGTGGCTAAGCATCCTTCTAGGGTTTCACACGTTTTAGGGCAGCCTCCATCCTCTCTCCTCCTCATCCTCTTGCTCTTGGTGTTTGTGAACCATTAGAGGAGTGACATTTGTGACTCTAAGCTTTCTAAAGTCAATAGAAGGAGGAATTGGGATTGTTATTGCTATATAACAATCAAGGTATGATCTAAACCCTAATTATATGTCATATTGATTATCATATTCTAGATCTAGGGTTTATAGTCTTGGATAAATTGCATGTACAATAAAGAAATCTAGATCCAAGCATTAAGGTTTGTATGAGCACATAGGATGTTCTTATGACCAAAAACCATCAATATATTCTCTTTTTACTTTAGTTTTTTATTTTACTATTATTATTATTATTATTATTATTTTATTTTTAAACGGGGGATCATTGGAGGCATCATGACCTACAAGTAAAATCTATATAGTACTTACTTTATATAGAACTTTCATGTCAAACAAACCCTTTGAAGCAGGTCAACCCCAACTAGGCGCAACCTTGTCAAGTACTTTCCTTTCTCTTTTTTTATATCCACCATGAACACACATCCGTTTTTGGCTTCATCTCTTTCATAAAGTTGATTGTCTGCAAAAATTAGGTTATGGCTCAAAACTATCCTCCAAGAAATTAGGAGTAGAGACCGAAGATTCCATTTTAGGTTTGTGAATTTGTATAACCTTAATCGTTGATTCGTTATCTAATTGTGTATAGATGAATACTTTTTAATCCCTTTGTTTTCTCATAAATTTGTTTGGAAAATTTAGAATTCATATCAATGTTGAACTCAAAGTTTGAACCTTTAAAATAAATGAGTCTCATTGGCTTGCACTTGATTTGAGCATGTAAGATTGGGAGCAATAGAGTAATTTGTAATAAAAAATTATCAGATCCATTTTTTGCGTTGCTGTTGACACTCATTGTCCCCTCAAACTGATAAAGTTAGCATGGAGGCCTTCCCTTTGCATAAATACCCTTTAGTAAATAACAAGTCGAGCACTATATGGTGGTGGCGATGGGCGAACCCTCATTGTCGGAATCCCATCAAGATTGCTAAATGCTAATGTTTTTGTATGTGAAGACACTTTTTGATGAATTTGTTCTAGTTCATTTATTTGGGTAATGGGAAAAGGTAATATTGTTGTATAATCAACGCCTCTTATGGGTATGAATGAGATTCGAGTTAATGCATGTTAGATTAGTTTACTTTTTTTAAGTCACGATTTTCTAAAAGATAATGTCATATCTTATTTTTTCAGCTAACTTCTAGCCATATGTTGCCAAGTTTCAATGAGTGCTAGTTGGACAACATTGTTCTTGATATATTAACCTGCAATGCTTAAATAGTATCATTTAAATGCATATCGACTAGATGAAGGTAATTTCTATAATATTTTAAATTTTACATTTATTTTACTGGTAGGTATTTTGGCGCGGTGGCATATTGGAGCTTTTTTGTTGGATTTTCCTTGCAATTTGCATCATTGAATTACTTATTTACATGAAATTTGGGCATGGTGAGTTTTTCATACCATAATAATATATGTAATCTTTGAATCAAGATTTATATGAATATGTTATGAACCAAGATTATTTTTTTTTGAAGTTTTGAGGTTGTCTATTGGTGTTGGCCTTCTTGCCTTCTTCATGATGCGCACGTGGAGATTTTTTCAAACTTTAAGCAAAAAAATATGCTTTCAATTTGTTTACCACCCGTATTTTGTGGTGACAAAGGGTTAGTTTTAGCCAACGTGAACATATATGTTGTAAATTTTATTCATTTCCAAACTGAAAACTCTCATTATTACAACCATGTTTTTTTATTTATCGAAAATGGAGAAGTTATCGTCATTCTAAACATTGCAAAATGTTTATATGATGCAGTTGCTAGCATGGAAAGAAAGATTAAAAAGGGAAATCCATTGAAGCTGCAATTGAAGATGTTGAAAACCATTGCGACACTTTTGTTTTGGTTGGTTGACTTTTTATCTTTCATATCTTTGATTAATTACATGTAATTACAATGTGATTTATTTGTCATGATATAGCTTCCAATAAGTTCATTGAAACCCTACAAGATCAATTATTGAAGACTAATTTACTTACACTCGATTTCAAAATTGCTTTATTTTCGGGAATGTGGCCCAATCATCAGTTGTCATGAGGCTTAGGGCCTTGGGGAAGAAAGAATTTAGCCTTTCTCGGGTGTGGGTGTTATGGTTTAAGTGATCGAAGTGTTCAATGTAGGGCCTCGGGGAAGAAAGAATTTGGCCTTTCTTGGGTGTGGGTGTTATGGTTTAAGTGATCGAAGTGTTCAATGGTGCCTTCAGAGGTCAAGGGTATAATTGTAATTTGATAACTCGGTCTTTTATGGATTTTGTTTAGGAAGTTGTAAGGCTATGGTATGTCGTTAGAAGCGTAGGGTTTCTTGCCACCTTTCCGTGGATATAAGGTTTGTTGGAAACAGACCTAAGATGAGAAAGTTATGGAAATTTGAAATATTTGGCAGATTTGGCCCCTGGTGGAAAAAGTTGGCAAGTTAAGTCCCATGCGTGCATGGTAAGGAGGGCACGTGCCTGGGTGTGTACACCCAACGTAAGTTAGGGGTACGCCCAACGTAATGAGCAGAGGTGATTTTGAAGGATTCTTAGTGTTATTTCAAGGAAGTAGATATTGGTGATCAAGCTTGGTGTAGCCTTGGGGTTATACATAATCTTCACACTCATGGGAAGTTTCCGGAGGTAAAAAGTTCTTATCTTGACTTCTTCTTATGCTAGTTTCAGTTTAAGGCAAGATTAAGGGCTTTTATAGTGTATTAAATTCTCCTTGTGAGTTTGAGCCACTCCAAGTGCTTGGAGCGATAGATCTTACCTCTTATGATGTTTTTAGTTCATAAAAAAGCTTGCTTGATGTTTAAGAATGGTCCATGCATGTTCTAGTTGGATTAGAATGGGTCTTAATGGATTAATATGGTTGTTGGGCCCCATTGAGTCAAACAAATGCATAAAGGTGCCGACTTTATGCATTAAGAGCTTAGATTAAAGGTCTTTTGAGGTTTTGATGCAATGACTTAAAGGATTAAGTCGTAGTTTGAGTTTTGGAAAAGTCTCAGTTATGCCCCGTGTAACTAATGGTACGCCCAACATACCAATTTGAGGTCGTGATCTGGATTCATCAAGTACGCCCAACGTACTGAGCGTACGCCCTACGTACAACCATCTGCTGAGTTTGGGCTTCGCACCTTTAGGCCACTTTATTGGACTTTTTGCTTTGGGCCTTTGAGCCATCTGAGATCAACTTTTATACTAAGGAAAGTATTGGGCTTTAGGATAAGGCCCATATGGGGTTGAGCCCAATTTGGAAAATTAGGCCATTAGTGGGCCTTTATGGATCTTTTGGTTTTGGGCCTTTTTCTCTTGGGCTTGGGCCTTAGTTTTGGTTCATGTTGGGTTAGGGGTAAAATGGTCATTTTACTCCAAGTATGGATTTTGGGCCTTAGAATGGAACCCAATTGCTAATTGGGTGTTATTTGGTACTGATAGCTCGGTGAGTCGTCATGGCAGCAACTGGGGATTTCTTTCAGTGAGCTTCTGCTTTCGAGGTGAGTCTCCTCACTGTTCTATGGGTCGAAGGCACCAATGCAGACCCATTTGGTTTATGTTGGTAGGAAGACCCGAGGGTAACCCTTGACATTTTTCATGAAAGACCAGGAGGTGGCTCCTGGCAATCTGTATGCAAGACCAAAGTCTAAACTCTGACAATTATTAGTTAAGTAGATGTAGATTGTATGTTAGTTGTCTTTTTGATGCTTACATGGAAGACTAGGAGGCGACTCCTGGCACTTGTCTGTAAGACCTAGGGTTTTGGCCCTTGGCCTGGCAAGGAAGACCACAAGGCGACTCGTGGCATAATGACAAGACTATGGTTGGCATATAGCACTTTTATTGATTGATTTGATATGTATGACATGTATGGCTCGTATGATATGTATGGTATGTGGTATTTGTGGAACTCACTAAGATTTGTGCTTACAATTTATGGTTTATACTTCCGGTTAGAAAGGGAAGGGTCCAGCTTGATCATAGCGCATACACCTGTGTTTTCCGCAATATGTGATTTTGGGAATGAACTCTGATAATTGTTTTATGTTGAAATGCTTTCAAATGTTTTGATAAAGTTACATTAGTGTTTTGATTATAATAAAAATGAAATTTTTACCCTTGATTTTTGGGATGTTACATATAGCCTCAGATATTTCAAAGTAGGTAATAGATTTATGTTCAACGAAACTACCCATTTCTCACCCAAAAATTTGGTGGCAAACATGATTTATAATATCTGATTTTTTTCTTTGGTTTTATTATTGATATTCTTAGTAATGTTATATGATTAACTTATAATGTTGTAGTTGTAATATATAACCGTATTCGACATGTGGAATGAACAGATGACCATAAACATTAATTACACAATATTAAACTAAGAAGTGTAAATTGTTTTTTTTTATTTTTGTTTTTGTTGAAAGGTGGAGAGACTAGGTGAGCTAAAAGCAAGCCAAAGGAAATAGATTGCTTTTAGGAGACAAAAGGGAGCTTGAGGAGAAAGTCTACCATTCATTCTTATATATCTAAGCACTTATTCTTCCCTTGGAATTATGGTTTGATTTTCATATTTCAAAACTGATAAAAGATTTAATGCGTTATAGAAAAAATAGTAATGTACTTTCAATCTCTTTTTATATTATAATAGTAAAATTTATGCAATTTGAGTATTTTTTTTTCATAAAATAAACCGTTAATCTAGACAAGAAATGTTGTGCACAACAACACTACTGAACATTGGCCTTTTTGTGAGGTTATTATCTGAATTACCTTTTTTTTTCTCTTCTTTTCTTGAAAGTTAGAATTATTATTTCATCTTGAATCTATTAAAAACGGGAGATGGATTTGAGGTGTTTTACTAATTAAAGCATTGTGCAAATGGATGTTGGAAGCCTTGCCATGGAGATGACTTTTCTGGTGAGGAGACCGAATAGAATGTTATGAAAATCTATGTTTCCATAATTTACTGATTAGAATTCTTTCTTCACAAATTTGGTTGAAACTCATTCAAACCTGTGCCAACGGCGCAGAGGGTTTCCGCTAGTTATTCATGAATTCTCAAAACATTTTTTTAAACGGTAGGTTTAGTGGTTAACAGTTAGTATCACGAAAGCAGTTAGTATCACGAAACCGTCAACGTCTGTAATAAAACTCGACACCTCCAATTTAAGATGCAAAACATCTACCAATTGAGCTAGTCCTACACCGACAATTTTCAAAACATTGTTACCGATTTTCCCAAATTTTTTTACAACTTTTTTTATTATGCTCTTTAAAATTAGTATTTTTTTTAATAGATAGCTTCTTTTACATATTTCTTTAGATTTTTTTTAGAAATTTATCCTTTTTTTGCATGTTTTTTAACATTTGTTTTTGATTTTTACAAACTTTGTTTAGAAATTGACATCCCATTCTCCTCAAAATATTTTGAATAAAAAATTTTCTGCATCAAAGTATAGAAGACAACCACCCTAATTTTTATATGAAACAGTAAGGTTGGCAACCTGAAATAAATTTAACTTTATATAAATTGATTGATAATATGTCTCATTTATTTGACATATTATCTCGGATGAGTGTTCATAAAAGAATTTATTATATTGAAATTTTGCATAAAATATAAAAACAAACGCGTCTTCTATAACACATATGGAGTTAACATTTAACAAATACACTTTTATAAATAAAGTAAACAACTTATAATTACAATGCAATTTTAAATATATTTAATTGCCCAATAAATATAAGAGAAAATGACTATAACAACCAATTTTCTCAAACTTTCTATAAAATAATCAAAAATTTGAAAAATACTAAAATTATTCATGATTTTTGTGTGTGGCCCACATGCAAAAATGTAGATTTTTATAGGTGCTTTGCCATTTTTTTAATTTTTTTTTTTTATTTTTAACTTAGAACTTTCATTATAACTCTTGTATATAAACTCAATTTGAGCAGAATTTTTTTACTGTGCTTTTTAATAAAGACTTTCCATAAACATATTACTTTTGCTTCAAATTAGGCTATTTGGTGGAAATATGAAAAAATAAACTCAACTTTGATCCTTCGTAAATTCAACATACGAACGTTTGAGTTGATTTTTTTACATTGTGTTCTTTGTAACAAGGCTTTACATGTACATATTACACTTCTAATGTGAATGTTGAGAGTTCATATTTTTTTTAGCTTCAAAATAACCTATTCAGTGAAAATTACGAAAAAAATTTATAACTTCACGTACGAACTTCATAACAATCAGCGGTCTATCTAAGTTCTCTCAATCACAATAGTGATCTACAAAAATCTCAGAACAAAAATCGCATGCCACCTAGATTTTCGCTGGGGTGGCCTGCAAAAATCTAAAAAAAAAACCATAGGCCACCAAGTTTTAGCAAATGGTGTTGCAAAAATTATGAATATTATCATTATTTTTATGATTTTTGATTATTTTCTGGAAAACACCTTAACAATTTTGGTTATTATGATCAGACAACTTTGATCCAAACGAGCTATAATAGGCCCACGATCTTAGCCCATATGATATTATGATATGATTTTTTACATAATTGAGATTGTTTTAGAATATCCTATCGATCTCTCAAGTGGTGTTGTTCCATGATAATTTCCATTGAGAATTTCATTCAAACCACCATAGATAGTGGGATTAATCGATTTGGTCAAATGGTTCAAAAACAATTTTTATATCTAAGGGTATTTTAGAAAAGTTTTGTGCTTTTAGCTATATCGAGTTATCGACGTTTTTTAGTTTAGTATATATAGGACTATGTTTACGTGTAAAGTTATATTGAAATTTCCAGCAATAATTTCAAGGTTAACAAGTAATTCATTTGTTTTTGTTTTTTTCTTCTTTATTTAATTCATACATTGAGAACCAATGTAATATTAGTTGGTATTACTAACATTTGGTACCAAAGAGAAGTGAAGACAGTGTCGGTTTGAAAGTCGACTCTCGAAGGGGAGGAGCCTTCGGGTACGGGGTTACCATCGCAGCGGAAGCGGGATGTTTCGCAACGGTCTTCTTTTTTTCCCTACGGGGAGCAGCAATCTGAAGGTTTGACTGCATAAGAAGATTCGGGACAACTTCATATACGAAGGAACGCCAAAAGCGAAGGCAGCTCTCTGGGTCCCTACCGACGCCGGGTGCGAAAGCATGGGGAGCGAACAGGATTAGATACTCTGGTAGTCCATGCCGTAAACGATGAGTGTTCGCCCTTGGTCTACACGGATCAGGGCCTAGCTAACGCGTGAAACACTCCGCCCGAGGAGTACGGTCGCAAGACCGAAACTCAAAGGAATTGACGGGAGCCTTCACAAGCGGTGGAGCATGTGGTTTAATTCGATACAACGCTCAAAACCTTACCAGCCCTTGACATATGAACAAGAAAACATGTCCTTAACGGGATGAAGTGGGTCAACTTTTTGTCTTCGGCCAAAAACTTTTTCTCGCTGGTCGAGCTTTCGACAAAAAAAGCAAAACGTATTCTCTTATCTAAGCTTCTTCCCTGTGCATTAGCTCCCCCCATGGTAGATGGTTCAACCACGCCCGGTTCCACGAAATGATTGAGAACTACGACGGGGTCGAAATGCATTTGGTTCTTTGTCTTCAATAAGTATTGCATGACCGAATAATTCAAGGAAGGGCGCACCGCAGGGAGGGTCCTTTTAAGCAGAGGCTGTTTCGAGACTATTTTATAGCAAAAGAAGGAAACGGTAAAGTGTTTTCTGGTTCACCGTCGTCGTGGGGAGACAAGGAGCACCGTTCGGGACGACGGGGGTGACCCATGATGAACATAGGCGGTCTGTGGCTTTTAGTTATGATTAAAGAATGATTTGTTTCGAGATGGTTTTAACAGGGGTGCTGCTGTCAGGATTTTGCAGTTCTTGATCGATTTGTTCGTGATAAAGGGATATCGACGTAAGTTCGTGAAAAGCGGGCATAAAGGATCTGTCAATGTAGGTGGCTTTGGATTCAGTTTGTTCGGCAGGTTGAAAGAAAACAATGAAGCGGTTGGCTTTGTTTTCTTAGTCGGTGGAGATGCCTCTTTGAACAAAGGTGATCGAAACAAAAGAAGAGATTGGAGAAACTACGCTGTGTGAATATTATGGTGTTGGAGTTCAAATCGAATGGCTTTGGATGTGGCTGGGGAGAGGCTATGAATCAGGTAAAAGTCTAGATGGTAATGAACATGTCTAACAAGATGTCATGGTATATGTTACATGTGTTATCAACAACCAAATGGATTGAAAGAAGACTTTGGATGGAGGGGCGGAGGCAGTGGGGGGCTAGCAGGTGTTTTGCCTCCCCCAACATTTCTTATTTAATTTGTAAAATACGAGTCTCCCTTTCGTAACATAATTTCATCACTAATTAATCTCATGGCTTTTTCATCACTTATTCCACCAGCCACCCCTATGGCTCAATAATTTATTTTGTCTTAAAAGGTTTTAATTAATTCTCGGTCACATAAATATCATCTTTTATACAATATTCATTTCCGTTAAAAAAATGATGGCAAACGTCACCTTTTTGAAAACATCAATTTTCATAACAAGTCATTTAAATTCTTATTCATCATTGCATATTTCAGTTTTCTTTAACCTGCAATTGTTTTTTGGCAATATATTTTATAAATGATTTATTATTAACTATAGGATAAATGATATAATAATCAATATGTAGGTAAATCATGAGAAAAAATGAACCATTAATTTTTCTTTTTCAAATGAAAGGAAGCCAGGATTTCATATTATTAGTGATAGTATTTGGAAGATGTTCATAATACATGGCAGAACATTAAATAAATAGTAATATCGGAGAATCAACTAATGTTGAACCTGGAAAAAAATAATATTTAGAATTTAAGACATGTAACTTAGATTCCTTAATTCGTAATCATGAAGAACGACCTTCGATATTAAGTTATCCAACTCTCAAACGTGATGACTGGCTACGCCATAAAGTTTCTATGAAGGCTATTAAATGGCTTAGGTTTCGAACATGTGCTTTAAAAGGTCATCATTTGGGACCTAACTCAAGAAATCAACCAAATTTTCTTGAATTGATAAAGTTGATTGTTTCTTATAGCAAAAATATTGATATGATCTTGTGTTTGAAAATTTCCCTTAGATGATTTTTTTCTAATTCTCTTTCAAATTTACTCTTTTTACTAAAGTATTGAGATATAAAAATATACTTTAACATCTTATTGCTATAATAAAAAATACACTTTTAACATTTTATTATAATTTAAGCCCCTCTTATACTGAAATCTTGGCTCCCCCCTGTTTGGATGTGATCGAGGTGAAGGCTGGGTATCTGGAAAAGTATGAGAATCATAATGAAAAGGAAGGTGATTAAACGCTGCTATGAACGAGCAATACGGCCAAACCGATCAAATGAGTGATTGCTGGATTAATCGGTTTGGTCAAATGATTCAAAAGCAGTTTTTATATCTAGGGGTATTTTAGGAAAGTTTTGTGGTTTTAGCTTTCTTTCCAATTCTTTGTACTAGATTCAAAGTCTTTTAGGTTAGTATAAATAGGACTATGTTTACGTAAAGTTATATGGAGATGTACAGCAATAATTTCAAGGTTAACGAGTAGTTTTTCTACTTCTTTATTTAATTCATACCTTGGGAACCAAGGTAATATCAGGTGGTATTACTAACAATATAACAATGGTGATAACTTATACATAGACTAAAAGTGTAAAGATTTGCGAGTTACAAACATATAGTGGGTGATAATATGAGATTCTTATATCAAATCTATATTACGATAATGCTTCCAAAATGGTTCATTCGATTAGTACAACAAATTGCTGCCAACCCATTATCAAGGTCTAACTGGTTTTGAGGCCCCAAATTAAATACCAATTGTTATATATAGTTTTCATTAGCATTGCTAAGGTATTGAAGTTGCTAAAATTGATGCATAGGGACGACGATTAGTTTTAACTTGACATAAAGCGAATCGACTGGAATTTAAAATTCTGAGCGGAAAACAAATTGATTGAAATACCAAGAAATAATGGTCACCGTGGAATCAACTACCTCATTTGTTCCATCATATTGATGCTATTTATTGAAGTGCCTTACTATTTTTGTTTTTCTCTATTTTATTTTTTTGCAGGATCGGCTCAGATTGTCTTTTATAATATTCATGCTCGTCTTGAGCAATACTACAAGAAAAGTGGTCATTAACGGCACGCATTAGCGGCGACATGTAATTGACGCATTGCATGTCGCCGCTAATGCGTGCCGTCGTTGCTAATGCCCACACAGTGTCGATCTGCATCAAAAGAACCTTGTCCGTTCGATCTGTATTCAATCTAAGGGTTGTAAATGAGTAAAAAAGGCGTTGACTTTCCCTCCAGGGTTGTCGCCGCTAATTACCATATGTCGCCGCTAATGCCCGTTGCTGCTAAAAACTTTCGCAGATAACCCTCCGTCTTCGCTCTTTCCCATGTCTATCATCCGCCTCTTTTCTCTAAATCTTCCCAACCAACTCCAACGACTGATTGCCACCGCCGACGCCGATTGTTACCAAAGCCGATTGGACCTTGTCTCCAACAACAATTGTCGCCGACCACCAGACCTCCATTACCGGCGACCACCACAGCGTCTCCGACGACGACCATAGCGACAATTCGGAAAATTTGACGATTTAAGGTCGAAATCCTTCCCTATTTTCTATTCCTCTTCTGTTTTGATGTTTTTTTTACTGATTTTAAGCTTTTAATTTAAGGATTGTTGCCAGAATTTTGGAACTCTTGCCGGAAAATTTCGAAATTACATTACCACAGGTTCCTTTTCATCTTTCATTTTGTAAGTAGAATATATTTGTATGTGTATGATGCATGTATTTGTTTTTCCATTAGTATTTTTTTTGTATGTGTGTGTTATTTGTATGTGTATTATTTGTGTATGTGTATGTTAATCATCGAATTATTTGGGATCTACCATCCGACAATGCTCATGTCCAAAATGCTTATAGTGACTCTGTCAAAGATGTCGACAATGTGGAGGCCGAAAATGTTGACGTAGTTCAAAACAACTCTTCATCTGGAGCTAGACTTTTTATCAACTTCTCACAATACTTTAAAAATAATGTTGATGTAGCTCAAAACAGTGTTGATTATGACGATGAGGACGAGACTGAAGTACCTCCGCCAACGGGTAGAATCGATAATGTTTCCGAGGAAGAGACTGATTATGATGATGATGATTCTGATTATGATACTGATGAAGAATATTGGGCATAAACCTCCTATGGTTGTGTCTATGTACGATCAGGAACAACCGATGACACAACAACCACCACAATCACATGTAATTGTTAGTTTAAGTTGAAAGTATAATGCTATAATGATATGTTGGTTATGGTTTGATATGTTGATATATTGTACTTTGGTAATTTTGGAAAGTACAATATTATAATGGAAAATTGAAAAAAGTACAATGTTATAATGTATATGCAATATTGTGTATCATGTAGTTTGGTTATAGTTTGATATGTTGGTATTTTGTAGTTTGATAATTTTTTTAGAAAGTACAATGCTATAATGGAAAAATGAAAAAAAAAGTACAATGCTATAATGTATATGCAATATTGTGTATCATGTAGTTTGGTTATAGTTTGATATGTTGGTATTTTGTAGTTTGGTAATTTTTTGGAAAGTACAATGCTATAATGGAAAAATGAAAAAACATACAATACTATAATGTATATACAATATTGTGTATCATGTAGTTTGGTTAAAGTTTGATATGTTGATATTTTGTAGTTTGGTAATTTTTTGGAAAGTACAATGCTATAATGTATATATTGTGCATGGTATATGTTTAAGTGTATTTGGAAAGTAGAATGCTATAATGATATGCTGGTTATAGTTTGATATGTTAGTATTTTTATTTTGGTAAATTTTGGAAAGTACAATGCTATTATGATATGTTGGTAATATATTTTGCTTTCTTTGTAGTTGGAAATGCTGCAAACAATTATAAAGGACCCAGCGTGTTCTGCAGCACTGGAAGACTGATTTCGCTTATTGCCGTCATGAAATAATAATGAAGGAAACGATGAGAGTGATGAGGACGAGTAGCTACTTTGTTAGGATTTTATGAAATGTTTAGTTTGAGTTAATATTTTGGATATATTACACTTTGTTTGGATGAATATTTGGACCGGTTGTGTATGGACTAATATTCTGGATTAATATTTCTGCAAAATTAAGTTTTCTAGCAGTTTGTATGCATGTTATTGCAGTTTTTATAATTTTAATGTTACATTAAAAAAAAGGAAAATATTTTAGCGGCGACAGTGCATTAGCAGCGACACCTCTTTGTATTAGCAGCGACAAATTGAGCAATTGCAACGAGGCAACAACGGTGACACTTTTGCACCAACGTGTTGCCACAAATAGCTTTGGAGGCAACAACAATACTCATTAGCAGTGACACTTGTCGCCGCCAATGCTCTCATTTCTTGTAGTACAATCGTATCTTCAAACGCTAAAACATATTGCTAAAAAGGTGTTTTTATTAATGATCTAACAACCAAAATATATGTTAAGAAAGCCCTTTTGGATATTTCATAAAATTAGAAAATAGTCGATTTTTGATAATCTAGTGCTTTTTCGTTTAATATAATAATTGAAAATTTTAAGTCAATTGTGCCCTTTAGATTCAAAATCCAATTCTTGAGTTAATGTTTGTTTTTAGCTTTTGTTTTGAAGAAGATAGGATGAAACTGGCAGTTGTAGGCTTTTTTCCACAAGAAAGGAGCTTTTCTTAGTACGTGAATGAGACCTATCCACAGAAAACAAAACTAGAAACACTTGTCTCTGTGACTCATAGTTGTCATGTCATCTTAATTAAAAATATTCTCTCTTTTATCATTAAATAAAATATATCTTTTATCAAGAAAATATAATATAAGATCCATAAACTTAAGAAAACCATTATACCATATACATTATACACACGGAATAAAAGGACAACTATCATTTGATAAAGATAGGATATCATAATAAATCAGCAATCCCAAGAGTACCAAAGTCATGATTTTAAACTGATTGTGACAAAAACACCAACAAACAAAGCAAATGCAAAAGGTTAAACGTGTTACGGTTTGGAACACAAACAAAATATAAATACAGGTAGGTCTTAAAAAGTATACATGATTGTGTTTTTACATAGTAATTGCAAGACATACATGTTGGATTGAAAAGAAAAGAGTATTATCTGTTAAATATCAATAAAAGATAAAGGTGATGTACTATTATTGTTTTAGCTAATGAAAGTACGATACTAAAAAGGACATGGCATTTTATTCGTTGTGCTCAATTAAGCGAAGAATTAAACTTGGACATTTTCACATTGAGTTTTCTTGTGATCGAATTCACTTGGATACCACGCATCTTAAGAGGCAAATATGGTCAATCTCAAGAGCTCTTTCGGGCCATCTTTTTTTCCTAGGTAAAAAGTATAAACATGTAAGAAACATAAGGAATCACGATGGAGGATGATAGACGAAATATATAACAACAAGGATACTAAAAAGAAGGATGTGACATTTTATTCGAGTTGTGCTCAATTAAGTGAAGAATTAAACTTGGACATTGTCAGATTGAGTTTACTTGGGATCAAATTCACTTGGATACCAAGCATCATAAAAGGTAAATATGGTCAATGTCAAGAGGTCATTCATGCCGTCTTTTTTTGCTAGATAAAAAAGTATAAACATGTAACAAACATAAGGAATCGTCATGGATAATGATAAAGGAAATATACGATTCCTCAAACAACTAAAATAAATTGATGGAGAACGAATGAATGATAAACGAAATAGGTAACCAGACGATTCCTCAAGCAAATTAATTGAAATGAATCTAGTTAAAGTTATAGAAAATATAATTCTCTAATGTTACAAACTTTATAGCACCGGCATATTTTGATGTCAGTTAATTTTGACAAAGTATGGGCCTTGAACAATGGAGAGTTAAGAATTCGAACACAAGGAATAAATGAATATTAGTCCCATGATTTCGAACATTGTTGAGGTTGATGGTTATTTTGTAAAATACAATACATAAATTAAAAAGTTATGTACTTATATCTGGACATTAAAATTGCCCTAATCTAATCTCTAAATCATCTCCTAAATTGATCAAGATCAGTCATGCACCACCACTGACCAAATTGGCCAAATTCATCCATAATGACAAAACTATCAAATCAAAGTAAGCTAACAAGTTATTTAAGTTGACTCTTTGAGTTGATAAAAATTAGAGTCAAACTAGTCGTATTTATTTCCAAGCTGACCAAAAGGACTTCTAGTCCGTAAAACATATGGATCAAACTAATCATATATAAGTATGTATTTCGTACAACCTAAGTTGTATTAGATAATAAGAACTGATTCGTACACAACAAATTTTTTCCATACACAATAATTTGTACATTAAAATGTTGTACTGTAAAACTCCATAAAACATAAATTGTTGTGTACAAATCGCTTCCCTTAGATAATAATCTTAATATATTTTTAGAGTTAATAGCTTATAAGGGTAATAAACTTTACCATGTGTATATGATGTGCAAATTTATACCTACTAGTTTTATATTTATAAACGTAACCGACTTAACTAATTTAAATGCACTTAGACAATGTATCTAGTCCAGTTATAATATAAAAAAGTTAGTTGAGTATTGAACACATGGAACAAAATTCTAATTAGAAAATAACTACTAATAATTAAACTAAGAAACAACTTTTTTTATTGATTTTGCAAAACCAACAACTTAGATAAAACAACTTATCAATTAAACAACTACTAAGACTAAGCAAGCAAAAAAATGATTTTTAATTCAAGTTTTAAGAATATTTTCGTTTAGTTTTGAAATCTCTCTCTCATATGGTTGATGTCTAGTGGATAACTTATATCGATTACCAATTTATTAAGTTAATAGTTATCATGTTCTGATTCCTAGTTTTTGCCAATTTATAAACACAAAATTGATATAAATATGAATTGGACTATGAATGATAAATCTACGAATTACATATCCTAGATCAAGACAATTAAATCAAGCCCAAATTACTGATTAATTATGCTCTCTAACACAATCATAGTAACTAACTTTTATTTACCTATCTCTAGGATTGTTCAATCATTAGATCTATTATTTAATGTTCATAAACAACTAGATAACAAATGTATGGAAATAGAGTGATCATCTACTACACATAATTAGTATAATAAGCAATATAAGCTAGGA
Organism: Lactuca serriola; assembly: GCF_051521515.1. NCBI lineage: Eukaryota > Viridiplantae > Streptophyta > Magnoliopsida > Asterales > Asteraceae > Lactuca > Lactuca serriola. The sequence goes on along the minus strand of NC_136410.1, from coordinate 63,643,440 downwards.
CTTCAATATGCAAGGATTATGATTTATCAAAAACTAGTAAAACCAACATAAAAGATCCATAAATTCAAAATCAACACATATGTTAAGGGTTCATCTTCACCAAACAAAAGTATAGGATGATTAGCCCATGATTAAAGTATAAACAAGAATCAAACTGTGTATTATGATTGCTAAAAACAATTACATAGGAACTCTATATAAAGAGTTTAATATTTACATTTGAATACCCTATACTTATTATAAATATAACTACATAGTCTAACATTCCCTCGCAAGCTGAAGGCGAGGAACGACCTGCAACTTGGATCGTAAAAACTGAAATCTCTGATTAGATAAAGGCTTTGTAAAGACATCCACGATCTGATCATCCGTAGATATGAACTTGACATGTAGTTGACCTCTTGTTACCTGTTCACGAACAAAGTGGAAATCTACTTTGACATGTTTAGTACGAGCATGGAATACAGGATTGGCTGATGGGTATGTGGCTCCTATATTGTCACACCAAAGAGTAGGAGGAGATGAAATTGATATGCCAAGTTCACGCAAGAGGGATTTTAACCAAATTAGTTCCACAACGGTATTAGCAAGGGCTTTGTAATCAGATTTAGTTGAAGATCTTGAAACTGTCTTTTATTTACGAGCAGTCCAGGAGACAAGATTAGATCCCAAATAAATGGAAAATCCCCCTTGCGGATCGTCTGTCTACTGGACAACCAACCCAGTCAGAATTAGAGTAAGTCTGAACTAGTGAGGACGTAGAATCTTGCCAAAGAGCATCTGTGAAGGCCTGTAGTTGTTTACTGGATTGATGACGAATCAAGAGACCGAGATTGGTTGTGCCTTTTAAGTAACGCAAAATGCGTTTAATAGCAGAAAAATGGTTTTTCCTATTGGTGCATGCATGAACTGACAAACTCGATTCACAGCAAAAGCAATATCCGGGCGTGATAAAGTAGCATACTGCAAAGCGCCAATAGTTGGTTGATTCATTGTTGGATCCGAAAGAGGTGGGCTATCATCAATATGTAAGATCTGAGAGGGACTCATCACAGAGCAGGTTGGTTTGCAATCAGAGATGCCGGAACGCTGAAGTATCTCGAGGACATATTTTCGTTGAGATAACACAATATTCTTTTTGTCAGGAACAACCTCAATACCCAAGAAATAGTGAAGTGGACCCAAATCTTTAATGGCAAAAGTGGAGTTGAGACGATGTATAATGCGATCAATGGATGTCGGGTTGTCACCGGTAATAATAATATCGTCTACATAAACAAAAACATAAACGATAGGTCCACGAGAGTTGAGAATGAAAAGCGAAGGATCGGTTTTGGATCCTGAAAAACCAAGTTGAGTTAGGGTCGTGGACAACCGGGTAAACCACGCTTGTGGAGCTTGCTTGATCCCATAGAGAGGTTTGCAAAGAAGACAAACATAATTCGGTTTGGTTGAGTCAATGAAGCCAAGAGGTTGTCTCATGTAGACAGTTTCTTGTAAGTCACCATGTAAAAACGCGTTTTTCACATCCAATTGGCACATAAACCAACTATTAGTCACCGCAAGAGACAAAATTATCCGAATGGTGGTTGATTTTATCACAGGACTGAATGTTTCATGATTGTCAACACCCAGTTGTTGATTTTATCACAGGTCTGATACCAAATCAGACCGTGTATTATGATCGCTAAAAACAATTATATAGGAACTCTATATAAAGAGTTTAATATTTACATCTGAATACCCTATACATATTATAAATATAACTACATAGTCTAACAAGCGATAAAACTGATCTAGCTAGATAAGACATAGTGACAACTAACAAACCGAATGATTGAATGTTGTTGTTCTTCTAAATATCTTCAATACTTGACCCCTAAATGATTTATGATATTCCAAGGGTTCTCCAGAGGTTTTTAGTCACAAACCTTAGCTTAATCCTTAAGATACCCCCTGAATTTCGACCTAAAGATCGAATTATATAGTTACCAAAAATTGGTCACTATGTCATGGGAATTAGACTTCCACGCCATGGTACTCACTTAAAACATGTATGCCCCAAGTCTTAGAAGCTGTCTTGGAAGCTTCTGTGTCAAGAAAGGTGGCCACGTCGTGGCCTTGAGATTGCCACGCCGTGGCATACACTTTTGCACATTTTCTTCTTTATATTCTTTATTTACAGTTCGAGACCTCCAAGTATCTAACTTTCTTCAATGTTAACTCTTTTCCCTGGAGAATGTCCCTTTTAACTACAAGATACAATTTAACATTAAAAACACCAAATATATTTGCATTCTATTAGAATATAGCTTTAATGTATTAAAATAAAACCTAAATAAGTGTATAAATATGGCAATATGAGTATACATTAGTCATTTATATTCTTTTACATATATTTAGTCATTTATGTTTTTCTATACATATATATGATCATTAAACTTGTTTTATTTTTATATACACATCACCATTACTTTTATTTTTTCTACAGATATGTCTAATTAACTATTTTGACCAAAATCTAAAATTCAAAAATATACTATTCGTAGAGCCGTTGTTTTTTATTATATATAATAATTATAAATTATATTAAATGGTTAAACGACATTACACATATTGTTTTAATTTATTTTTATTTATTTATAATGAGTTGTTTAATATCTTTAATTTTTATATCATTGTAAATTAAAGGTCCATTATGTATTAACCTAGACGGGTAACATCCCAAAATTTCTAGATAAATATTTTCATTTCAAATATCCAATAGTCATGTCAAAACAACTAAAAGTGTATCATTATGAAAAACAATATCAGAGTATAAATCCCAAAATCACATAATGCGGAAAAACACGGGCGGATGCAATGCGATCAAGCCAGACCCTTTCCTTTCGAGCACGAAGTACCTGAAACACAAACTGAAAACTGTAAGCACAAAGCTTAGGGAGCTTCCCCATTATACCCCATACTATACATACATAACAGTCAAGGCATAACTGGGTATATTTCAACCCATTCGATCTCTTTCAACCGGTACTGAGTATATTTCAACCCCTTCGGTCTCTTACAACTGATATCAGGTTTATTTCACCCCCTACAACTAACATATAATCATAATAGTAAGAGTCTCAAAGACAATAAGCATATATAGGAAATACTGGAAATTTCCACGAAGATAATTATCATCCTACCAACATAGTCTAGTGGGTCGACATTGGTGCCTTAGACCCACAAGTAAAGCGAAGGAAACTCACCTCAAAATGGAGATATTAAATCACACTCGAGCTGCTAAATCGTGAAATCCTCTCACTAAATCTGTAACACCCTGAAAATTTAGATAAAATTTTTCATTTAATATTTAAAGATTACAATAATATTTTTTTTTCAAAATACCATTACATAAACTCATGTCCATAATCAAAGTATCCAAAACAATGAATGTGGAAATACTGGAGAGTGCATGCTGCTCCATCAAGCTGGACCCTTGTCCTTAGAACCAGAAGTACCTGAAACACCGAACAAAATTGTAAGAAAACACTTATTGAGTTTCCAAAATACACAAAACATATAACCACATAATGTCATGAAACATATATACATAGGATTGCCATAGACTCCCTCCATGGTCCTGGAATGCCATGGGCTACCCCCATGGTCTTACATCCATAGGCCACGGGCTCCCCCATGGTCTTCACATAAGACATAACATGCCAAATAACAAAACCATTGCGTATTTAACTATTGAAACCTCATATAAAGTAATGGGCCGACATTGGTGTCTTCGACCCATTGATATAATGATAAGATTCACCTCAGTCTGCTGAAAACAATAGTTGCTCAATTACCACTCCAAATTCTCACACTGAAGAGTATACAAATAGCCCTAATTAGGATTATGACAAAACCTAGACAAGGGCCCAAAATCCTAAGTCCCAGTCCCTTCATGATGGCCCAAATATATCTCCTTCCTTAATGGGCCCAACATCAAAGTCCAAAACCATAATGGGTCACAAGGCCCAAAAGGCCCAATCATGCCAACTATAGCCCAAACTAGAACAAACTAGATGCATTATCTAGAAGCTCAATAACATCCAAGACTTGATCACAACCTTCTCCTTCTTGTAAACCCACTAAAATGGCCACCAAAACACTTTTAAGCTCAAAGATTACACTCTCATGCAAATCTTGGGATTTGGGACTATAATAGACTATGGAGGTTGTCTAGGGTAAGGTACAAGAAACATAAAAGTGTTTAAATAGGGGCCTTGCCCTAAAATTAGGGTTTTAGCCTTGATCCATGTACGCCCCGCGTACATGGTGGATGTCCACGACTAGCCTTCCCTAGTACGCTAAGCCTACGCCTATGTATGCCCAGCGTATGTAGGGACCCTTTTTGCAAAGAAAATTCAGTCTAAGGGAAAGAAAAGTAATTACCTGAATTCTGACCGTTACAAAATCACAAATAATAAAACCCAATTTAAAAATTAGGTTAATAAACCAACCCAAGAGTCCAAACCCTAAATTCCAACTTTAAGGATAAAAGGCTGCTTTACCCTCCCCTTATTGGGCCTAACTTACCAAGGCCCAAATCCAAACTAGCCCAAAAGTGTTGGATTAGTGTCTAAGTCCATAACTATTTTGGTATGTACTTGACCCGATGGTGCATGGTCCTTTTGGGTTGCCTTCACCAAAGCAACTTGATAGGATGAATTATGGAGAGAATGGATTAAATATGATTTATTAATATATTATGGGAATAATATTTAAAGGAGAAATCATATTGTTTAATTAATATTAGTCAATAATTAATTGGTAATTAGTTTTGTGACTAAAAGAGATTAATTAAACTTAAGGGACTAGAATTGTAATTATAAGATAATTGCAATTTGGGCCATGGATTGCCTTGTATTAAGGAGTGGACGAATTCTATGGGGAAGCCATAAGAAATCGTCCAAGGCCTTAAGGAAAGGGATCCATGGGTTGTTTAGGGCTTAAGCATCCAAATTAGGGTTTTCTTGTTAAGATAACCCTAATAGCCTCCTATATATAGATCCCTTATGACCCAAAAACGTGGCTAAACTTTATTCTAGGGTTTCACACGTTTTAGGGCAGCCTCCATCCTCTCTCCTCTTCATCCTCTTGCTCTTGGTGTTTGTGAACCATTAGAGGAGTGACATTTGTGACTTTAAGCTTTCTAAAGTCAATACAAGAAGGATTTGGGATTGTTATTGCTACATAACAATCAAAGTATGATCTAAACCCTAATTATATGTTATATTGATTATCATATGTTAGATCTAGGGTTTATAGTCTTGGATAACTTGCATGTACAATAGCGAAACCTAGATCCAAGCATTAGGGTTTGTATGAGCACATAGGATGTTCTTATGTCCAAAACCCATCAGTGGTATCAGAGCCTTGATTGGTTTCTATTGTATTGATGCCTTGTATGTTGAAAAAATTTGTTTTTTGTGGTTCTGCTTGCTGAACTCGTCGAGTCTCTAGATGAACTCGCCGAGTCCATGCTGACTCGACGAGTCCATGACTGACTCGACGAGTCGGCTGGTCAGATAGAGGGAAAACCGGGATTTCTTGCTGTTTTTGCTTGAGGATAGTTGCCTTAAAAACCGGGATTTCTTGATGTTTTAGCTTGAGGATGGTTGCCTTATCATATTAGATCAATATTAATCCGATTTTTTGATATATATGAGTATATTCTTGATCTAATTGAAGATATTTATCAATTAATAAAATATTTGTTTCCTTATGTGATAATTGATTAATTATTTTGATTAAATTAGTAAATTGTTTTGCAAGAAATCATTAAATAAATCAAATATGGATAATTATGTGATTAAATGTTAATTTTAGATTATTTGTTATTTGATCCTTGTGTTATGAAATGTTTCATATTTTCCCCTTTAGGTTTTATAGTTTAAATTTGACCTCAAAAGTTTTGTTGTTTTGAAATTTAAACCCTAATGTTTTTGAAAAGGTTTCAAAACTTGCCCTCAAGTTTTGGAATTTAAATTTTGATTAATAGTTAAATTTTGATGAATATTTAAATTCTAAACCCTAATGTTTTGAAATGTTTCAAAACTTGCCCTCAAGTTTTGGAATTTAAAAGTTGGTTAAAGGTTTAATTTAGGAATGTTAAATTCTAAAACCTTAGTATTGTTTTTGAAAAGTTCAAATCACACCCTTATGGTTTTATTACTTAATTAAGGTGTATAATTAAAAGAGGTTTAATAAATCCATAAAAGATTTGGTTTACAATTTAATTGAATTAAAGGTATAATTATTAAATTTGACCACCTAGTATTTTAAAAGTGTAAAATATACCCTATACTATATATAACATTAAAAGTCTAACATTATATATATGTATGAGTAAAAGTCAGTCTTACCGTTAGTAGGCCTCATTCACGAAGCTGATCTATAAGGGGTGTTTAAGGAAATTGCCTATAAAATGGCGATTGAATGGGTATCCACTCTTACACACCGCACTCTTGACTAGTGGAGGGTCATTAGCCGAACGGGTAGGATAGGACGAAACCTTCCATTATAAGTATAATGAATTACAAAAGTAACTAAATGTTTTACAAATTCCCAATCTTAGTTACTTAGGCAAAAGTGAATTGATGTAAATCCATGAAATTACACTTTGTGCCCTTGCGAAGACGTTAGTGGAGCGTGTGTGGTTTACCGACACACTAAATGGTTCTAAGCAAAGGTAGAAAAGGGTGACTCAATGTTTGTCATAGTTCGGTGGAGAGTGTGTGGTTTACCGGCACATCGAATAGGTGACTGTAACATGTGGGGGCACCATGTAGTTTGCATGGTTATTCACACCTGCTTTGTGATCCTCGGCATCCCAGTCACAAACAAGAGGGGCATATCGAGATTTAAACATGCCATTGAAATGTTCAATGAATCTCATAGGATCTAGGAGTTTTCATAGATTTAAAACTTAAATTTCTTTTTCGTTTTTCATGGTGGAAATTAGTGAATTGTCATTCACTTACCTTCAAATGTTCTGCAATTTGGGTTACGGCATCCCTCTCCCGAGTTGTAGAATATTGTGTTGGGTCCTAGCCTTAGTATCTCATTTGGGTGATTTACTAAGGACTCAATCAATCAACTAACTTGAATTCGTTTTCTCCCATTTTTGTAAATGTCAAAGTTCGACAAATATGGTCTTCCCATATCCCGTGGGACAAGCATTCTACATGAAGATGATATTCCACGATTCGATCGAGGAACAAGAAATCATGCTTCACTTCCTCCTCCTCCTCCAATTATTCTCCCTAACCCACAAGTTCGAAGGCTTGAAAAGTTCAAGCTCACTCAAGCCCTTTTGGCAAGTAAACATAAAGAAGGAAAGTCGGTGTGTGCACACGTCCTAGGGATGAAGTCACACATTGATAGGTTAAGAATGTTATGATCCGTTGTCTGTGGGGAGATGGTTGTTGATTGGGTTCTTCAGTCACTTCCTAAACTCGTATAGTGAGTTCGTAAGAGAGTACTATATGATGAACCACGACGTGACTCTTATAGATCTCACCTATATGCTTATTGCCGCTAAATCAGCAATGGTTTGACGCAATAGAAAAGCAAAGTTGATTGGTGAATCTGCCTTCAAGACCTCTATGGATATAGACAATGGCAACGAAAGACATGCTATGATCAAAAATTTTGATCATAAGAGAAAGGCAATGTCTGAAGTAGTTCCATGTCCTGTTCCAAAAGAGTCAATTTGCTTTTGTTGCCAGGAGAAGGGGCATTGGAGACGAAGCTGCCCTATTTACTTAAGAAATCTAAGAGATGGGAGAGTCAAAACATATGGCTCTGCGTTAGGTAAAAATCCATTGACTAACTTATTTAAGATTCTATTCTAGATTCTTAATACATAATGTGATAAGATTACAATTGATGTTTTGAAGGATCGAAGAAAAGAAAGGGAGCTTAAGGGAAGAAGTGAGCAGAATCTAATCGTGAAGGAATGGATTTCGATCGCATTACTTGAAGATTAGATTCTTGAGCTACTACTTGGAGTTAGAATAAGATTGCTAAGAAATATGTATTTGCATAGTTTTTCAATGAATTGTATTGTAAGGACAAATTTTTCCACAATAAAATAAATTTTGATTTTAAATTTTATTTATTTATCCTTACAATGGCGTGTATGAAAAATTGATGTTAAAATGTTTCTTTTATTAGCAATAATGGATTTGATTCTTAATTATGTTATTTGTGGAAATGTTGAGAATTTACCAAATAGGGAGAGTTTCTCATCGCCCAAGCTTCAATTGGACAGAAACTTGGAATCATGCAACTTGGTTGCATGGTGAATGAGAAATTTCAGATTTGGAAATTAGACAAATTCATTGGCAAAGTGTCAAGTGAAGGACTAGGAGATCGAGTACACAAAGTTGTGTGTTGATCAAGTCCACCATAAGAGTAACAAAGATATTCGTCATGATTTACTAAAGGTTTAGTAAATATGATTATACTTATAAGATTAAGTGTAATTCGAAATTGATTAAAAAGGTTTAAATCAATAGCAAAACGAATAAGAAGAATCAAGTAGGAGAAAGATAAAAGTTTCTCCATTCTAAGAAGAAGGGAGAGTAGCTTTTATGCTTTATGATAGATCTTAATGATTAAGAACCATATCTCAATTGATCCTCTAAGTGAGTCTTAGTACAATTGTATGTTTAAGAAGAGGAATCAAGGATTGGAGAAATGGTTAAATCAAGAAGTCAATCATACTTCGTTCCAATAACAAGTCTTAGAGTTAAGATTGTGACATCGAGTGATTAGTATTAAAAAGGTTTATAACATTCATCAAATGTGGAAAGTTGTGATGTCTTGGATAAGACAAAGACCAACTAGGACCAATTTATGAAGTGTTTTGATAAAAAACTACACTAACTCTTGAATATTTGTTTGTCAAGAAATGTTTATTGACAAGAGAATCTTATATGTCAAGGAGTCAGTGGGAGTCTTAATGGACTTGAAAGGTTTCAAGAACAAATCAAATAAACCTTATCGATCATCACTAGCACACGAGTTGAGGTTTACAACCTATCGTGTTGACATTATTTTGTTTCTGTGTTGTTCCAATTTAGTTAATTATGCGTGTGAGTCCTATGAGTTCTCATTTGAACGCATAAAAGGCAGGTACCTTGATCAATGAAAAGTACATTGATAGGAAAAGGTGAGCTGCTTAACTACTTGGAAGACATCGTGGGCAGCTGTGCTACCATAAGGCAAGAAATCAAGATTAAGGAAGTTCGGTCCATATGAGTTTGAATTTGTCGTAAACCTTGGTTTTGACAATTTCACATGGATAGGAACACATACACAATTAAAATCTAAGTGTCATAAGATTCCATCCTTCATGAAAATGACTGTGAGGAAATGCTTTCACTAAGAGAGATTTTAAAAGGATAGTGATTGTGGAAATTGAATTCTCGAATTCGATTATGGTTACGGTATCCCATTCCATGATTCGAATTGTGAGGTTTGGCAATTCGTCTTAATTGTTTAGACACACATATGAACTATCTAAGGCAAAGGTGTATAAGTTCAAAAAGCCTTGATAAAAGGTTATCAAAGCATTAAGTATTAGAAACATGGACTTAAGAAATTCAATAGGTATTGTTTTTCTGAAAGTTAAGATGTTTATGAATACATGTCGAAGCTAGTGGGAGCATAAGTGTTATGTTTATAATAATTATCATGATAGTGGGAGCATAAATGTTATGATTGTATGATTATTAAGGCACGTATTGCAAGTTGACAATATTAATTATAGAAAACAAGAGTTATACCTTGCAAAGTCGTAAGGGTTGTAAAGTTGTTTTGCGATAATTAAGGGAGAGAATATTATGCTTCATTTCAAATCTAAAGGCTTAGGTTGTGGAATGTTAATAAATTTAGTCAAAGGTATATAGTGTTCTTAAAATTTCGATTATGATTACGGCATTCCTCTTCACAATTCGAATTTTGAGAACATAGCAAATGAAATATTATGGCGGAAGATTGATAAAGTATCAAATCTTTATGTAAGACATTATGCATTGTGTCCCATACGCTTCGGGTATAGGATCGATTGCAAATGCTTTAATATTTGACCATTCTAAAATTTTCCAAATGTCTAGCGCATTTAGAGGGAAAAGGGACTAGAATCGGTTTTGACTAAAATAATTAAACAACTATCAAAGGACAATCCAAAGTTCGACGAGGATTGGTTGCTTGTGAGTAGTTGGAAGCATGGTATTAAGTGGACCATATCGACATTATTATGAATAGAAAAGATTCTATTAAAAATGAGTTGTCATATGGAAAATATAGAAATGTTTCCATATTGGATGGACCATATCACCATTATTATGAACAGATAAGATTCTATTAAGAATAAGTTGTCATATGGAAAATATGGAAACGTGTCCATATTGGGAATTGAATATAGAAAACATATGACTAGATTAGAAACTTTTATGCAAAAGGATGTTCAAAGGAATGTACTTTGAGTGAGAGACATCATATCTAATGAATTGTCTTGTAACAATCTCCGATAGAGGACTTTGTAATATCATTGGCAATAGTCTTTGTGACTTTGGTGCAGTGACATTACGAAAGAATCATTGCATAAAATGTTAGAATCTAATATATTCTATAAGTGGCAAGAATTTGATATTCTTTTACTTATGGAAAGGGATTAGGAGTTGTGAAATGAGAATGATTAGAAATGTGTTCAATTTGATCTATTTCACAAAGTAAGAACCATAGATAAACATTGTGTGCATGCTAGGAGCATGGGACAAGTGTATTAATTCAAGTAAGAAGTTGATTACCCGAAACGAAAAATAATAAGTAATCGATATGGTGATAAATAAAAGGTGTTTTATTTATGCTCAAAGGGTTGAGGCCATATGGGATTAGTATTATTCTTGTGTTTCACTTTGCATGTTTTGACTTCCTGGATAATTTAATTGGTTTAGAACAGTAAAATTATTTGAACGGGCCACAGTCGTTCATATGTTGGAAGTAGGTATGAATGAAGACTGTCGTGAATTGGTGTGTGGATTGTCTAAAAGAGTATTAGACATAAGCAAATATTTGTTGCAACGTTCATGAGTGCTTATGAATATGATTTGAGCATTGGATTAAACCCACGCTCACTTGGATCACTCCATGAATTATATCACAAGTGATTGGTGAGACGATAACATCTTATATTCTTGAAACCGAGATGTGTGAGTTGTATCTTGCAAATCAGTTGCACATTGATAATATATAAACGCACTAGTAACTTGGTGTTATAAAACATATTGTTGTGTGTGATTTGGTGAGTAAGTGCAAGGAAGCATTGTATCAAAGTTTATCCGTTCCTTTTATCCAAAGTAGGATAAAAGCGATATCTTTGGTCCCCTCGATGATTTAGTGATGACAAACGTAAATGCTCGGCCGGGCTAGGGCTAATTTGATTTGTTCAATTAGTCAGTCGTCATAAATCAGAAGTCGAGATATAGTACAAAGAGAATGATTTGAAATCATGTCTCATATGATATCCAGAATGGAGGACTATATGATCCCTTATCTAAAGGACACGCGTATCTGATAGGATCAGAGTTGACAGCGGCTTTGGAAAGCTACGATTGCAGATCAGGATCTGAAGTCATACGCATAATAGTTATTAGACTTATCCAAGTGGGAGACTGTTGGATTAGTGTCTAAGTCCATAACTATTTTGGTATGCACTTGACCCGATGGTGCATGGTCCTTTTGGGTTGCCTTCACCAAAGCAACTTGATAGGATGAATTATGGAGAGAATGGATTAAATATGATTTATTAATATATTATGGGAATAATATATTAAAGGAGAAATCATATTGTTTAATTAATATTAGTCAATAATTAATTGGTAATTAGTTTTGTGACTAAAAGAGATTAATTAAACTTAAGGGACTAGAATTGTAATTATAAGATAATTGCAATTTGGGCTATGGATTGCCTTGTATTAAGGAGTGGACGAATTCTATGGGGAAGCCCATAAGAAATCGTCCAAGGCCTTAAGGAAAGGGATCCATGGGTTGCTTAGGGCTTAAGCATCCAAATTAGGGTTTCCTTGTTAAGATAACCTTAATAGCCTCTTATATATAGATCCCTTATGACCCAAAAACGTGGCTAAGCTTTATTCTAGGTTTTCACACGTTTTAGGGCAGCCTCCATCCTCTCTCCTCTTCATCCTCTTGCTCTTGGTGTTTGTGAACCATTAGAGGAGTGACATTTGTGACTCTAAGCTTTCTAAAGTCAATACAAGAAGGATTTGGGATTGTTATTGCTACATAACAATCAAGGTATGATCTAACCCTAATTATATGTTATATTGATTACCATATGTTAGATCTAGGGTTTATAGTCTTGGATAACTTGCATGTACAATAGAGAAACCTAGATCCAAGCATTAGGGTTTGTATGAGCACATAGGATGTTCTTATGTCCAAAACCTATCAAAAAGTCCAAAAAGGCATTCCAAGTCCAATATGGGCCCAAATCCATAAAGGCCCATATCAAAATAACTTGTGGTCCAACAAGGGCCTAAAACCCTAAAGCCCAAGATGGCCTGAAACTAAAAGCCCAAAACCCCCTTACTTGAGTACGTTAAGAGTACCCTCAGTACGCTTGGCGTACTCGAATGCTTCATCGGATCAGGACACTCGGAACGTACGCTTAGCGTACAACTACGTACTCCCCAGTTGGCCAAATTCCCTTTTTAAGGTCTTAATCAGTTAAGAACTAACGTCCAAATTCACATCTAGCCTCCTTAAGACGTCCTAAACAATAAAATTGGCAACTTTATCCCTTTTCATGTCTTAATGGGACTCAAGTCATGGATTTGATACTCTACTTCGATGAAGTGGTCACTAACTCATGCATGGTTGATCTACAACCACCTAGATATAAGCTTTATGGATCAATGGTCCTCAAAACACCAAAAAGGACGTCTCATAACATTTGGAGTAGAATTTAGTCATAAGAGTTCATGCATGGGACCAAAATATGCTAAATTCTTCCCTAAACTTAGATCTAGACATAAAATGAACAAGTTTAAGACTTTATACCCCTAATGAGCTAGAAATTGTGAATAACCTCTTGATCTACAAGCTCCTTCTTGTCCAATGCTTGTCCTCATGCCTTCTTCTTCGTCAATAAGCACCACACAAACACACACACAAGCTCAATCTCTTTAAGAAATGAATTAGGGTTTTGAAGTTAGCTCAAAAAGCCAATGGGGCTGATAAGGTGAAGGATTTGAAGGACTTATTGTGCTTAAATAAAGTGCAAACCATGCCCCTGACTGACGTACGCCCAACATACGCATAGGTACGCCCCACGTACCTGGGTGACATCCCGCCTCATGCATCCTTTGGAGTAATCCCGACATACCTTATGTATGCCCAACGTACTCGGGCCCAAATGTCCAAATGAAAGGAAATTAAATAATTTAACATTTACCTGGCATATATGGCATTACAAGACAACTATCCATCATTTAGGCTATACGGTGTCATGCCTTGTTTGACGTCAGTATGCCTATGTGGTGTGTAACTCGGCGCTAAATACCACCATTTATCTAGCTTTTGTTGTTGACAATTTTTAACGACACATTATTATTGTTGAAGAGTATTTATGTGCATTGATCAACTTTTATAGTTAGCATCACATAAAAAACATTGTATGGGCTTTAATTATTATATTTTTTTAATTATAAAAAAGTTGGTAGAAAAAATTTCACCACACCCCATTCATAGACAAATTGTGACAAAAATGGTAAAAATTTACTTAACGCCTATGTTACATATTTTTTTTCATAGACAAAACATCATGACACCCTTTAGCCTTATATTTAAGAGGTATTTGTGATTGATTTTGAAAATTATTTATTGTCTTATTATTATTTTTTTTAAATCTTTTTTTTTTCAGAAAATCAAAAATTAAACAAATGTTTAAAAAATTAATAAACATTTTAAAAATAATATTTATTATCCTAAAAATTCGATTTTTAAAAATTGAGTTTTCAAAATTTGTTATAACTTATTAGATTAAAAAGACCATAATATTATTTTTTATCTTTTTTTTTGTCATTTATATATATATATATATATATATATATATATATATATATATATATATATATATATATATATATATATGAGAAATTATGTAATTTAACTCATATAAATGTGGTTATTGATAAAAAAAAATAACCATTTTTTTTAATTGACCACATTTTCTAAAATAAAACATTCCAGAGATGAGTTCAAAATTTTGAAACCCCTTTCTAAGTGTCATTCCGAAATTACTTTATTTATTATTTATTTTGTTTGTTTAGTTAAGTGGTCGTTTAAGTTTTTAAATGGTTTCTAAAGAAAAGACGTATTTCAAAAACATATCCTAAAAATATAATTGTATGAAAACCCTTGAATTTATTGCAAAGAGTAATAATTAAATAAAGTTAAATATGTTTAATTAATAATACTACGTCCAAATCGACCCTTAATTCTTTTTTGTATCCCTATATAATTTCTGTAAATCGCCTATGATATGACTTGACCCAGATCTTGGTGCAACCCTCTATGTGTAACAGCCCGAAATCCAGGTATTATTCTATTTGGCCCTGCATCTTGGTTATGTTGTCATTTTAGGGTTTTCATGATAGGCGAGTACGCTGGGCGTACAAGGTGTACGTTGCGCGTACTCGCGCGCCTCATTTGGACGCGTTCACCCTCAGATATGTTGTGCGTACACAAGGTTACGCTGGGCGTAACCGGTCCAGACCTAAAAACCCTAATTCCTTTGGAGGGCTATAAAAGGAATGTGTGGCAGGACTTCTCAACCACCATCCCTCAGAGAGAAACCCTAAAGAGAGTGTGCATTCGTTCTTAATTCATTTTGTGAGTATTCTAAGCTTAGTGGTGCCATTCCAAGGTAGCAAAGGAGAAGAAGAACTCATTGGGAAGGCTAGAAGTGGTGTTCAAGTGTAGATCTGAGCTTTGCAAGGGTTGAAGCTTCATTATCAGGTAAAAAGTTCGGATCTTGTCACTTGGTTCATGTTATACGCTTCAAGTACCATTTTCTAGGGTTTTAGTCCCAAAGGTGGAGACGTTTTGTGCAAATGGTCTCCATAAGCTTAGATCCATCATACTTCTGGTCTTTTGGAGTTGTAGACTCATAAAAATGACATCTTGGACGTGAATGTTGCACCATGCATGAGATCTAGGTCCTTGAGTTGGAATAGAATGATGTTAAGAAGTGTTGGAGCCTTTACAGCCATGCCAAGGCTTAAAGGTCTCGACTTTATGGGTTTAGACACATAAACAGAGTCAGATCTAGAAGTTGGAGTAATGGCTTAACCGATTAAGACCAGAAATGAAGTATGTTAGAATCTGATGTTTACGCCGGGCGTAACTCCCAGTACGCGCAGCGTACTGGGTGGAGACCCCGATCCATGGGTTGGCGATGTACGCCCCGCGTACATCAAGCAGTACGCCCCGCGTACTCACAGGGTTGACTTTTGTTGACTTTTAGGGTTTTGGTCAACATGGAGACTTTGGGTCAAGGAAGGGTAAAATGGTCTTTTACCCTCTGAGGGATGATGATAAGGGGTAAAGTTTTAGTTGTGGAAGTCTTTGATTATTAAATGATATTTTTATGATTAGACGAGGTAGAGTCGTCGTTGGGATTTGGAGATAGCGAGTACGCGAGATCTTAGACTTTCCACGAGGTGAGTTTTCTCACTATACTGTACCCGGAAGGGTTTTATCGTGTGACCGGAAGGTCGGATATGTTATGAGTTATATTCATTGTATGTGATAAGTTAATCGTTTATATGTGCCATGTATGATACGCTTAATATGGGCCGGAAGGCTTTATGTTATGGGCCGGAAGGCGTTGTGATGTGGACCGTAAGGTTGACGTAGGTAGGACCGGAAGGTTTACCTAGTCGGAACGGAAGTCCCCCGAGACACATGGACCGGAAGGTCAGGGCCTGGAAAGGCGTATGTGCGTAAGTTGTAGTTTGGGGAACTCACTAAGCATTTATGCTTACAGTTGTTGTGTTATGTGTTTCAGGTACTAGCGAGGACCGTGGGAAGGCGTCGGCATGATCGTACACATTGTCGGGGAAACTATTTTATGATCATTGGGATGTATTTTGTTATGAAACATTGTTCACGTTTGAATTTGGAATATTAAATGATGGTTTTTGATGTTCGCCAGGGATCTGCGCCTGCTGCCAGGGTTACCGAGACTCGGCCGGTGAAAGCCGAGGCTCCGAAGGCTCGTGGGAGAGCTTTTCAGTTGACTGCGGAGGAGGTCCGCGCGGTGCCCGATGTCGTAGCTGGTATGTATTCTTTCGTGTATTTACTTTTATGCTAAGATATTGTGCTTATATTATGATATGCGTAGGTACTTTTCTTGTGAATTCTGTACCTGCCTTGGTATTATTTGACTCGGGTGCGAGTCGGTCTTTTGTATCTTTGGCTTTTAGCCAGCACATTGGTATTGATCGGGAGGTGATGAGTCGACCCCTGCGGGTTTCTATAGCAGATGAGAAAGCGGTATACGCCACCGACGTGATTCGAGGATGTGTGCTCGAGATTTTTGGGGTCAAGTTCCCTATAGACTTGGTTCCTATAGCGATGGGGGATGTCTGCGTCATCGTGGGCATAAACTGGTTGAGTAAGTTTGGGGCAGTCATTAACTGCGAGAGACAGCTGGTGACTATACGAGACCCTAGTGGGGGAGTGCCTACTGTGTATGGCGAGGGGACCCGGTGTGGGTCAACGTTTTGTTCGGCTGCCAGGGCGAGGCAGAGTTTGCAGCAGGGCTGCATTGGATTCATAGCCTACGTGATGGACACTCAAGTAGCCGCGGGGAGGCCCAATTCGGTTGACGATGTTCCAGTAGTATGCGAGTTTTCAGATGTGTTCCCCGAAGAATTACCAGGTGTGCCTCCGGAAAGGCAAGTGGAGTTCCGTATCGATCTGGTTCCGGGAGCAATGCCCATCGCCAAGGCGCCTTATCGCCTCGCTCCACCAGAAATGCAGGAGTTATCCTCGCAGCTTCAGGAGCTGTTGGGAAAGGGGTTTATTCGACCGAGTAGCTCACCTTGGGGAGCGCCGATTTTATTTGTTAAGAAAAAGGATGGTTCACACCGGATTGATGATCTGTTCGATCAGTTGCAGGGGGCATCTTGGTTCTCCAAGATAGACTTGAGGTCGGGTTATCATCAGATGAGGGTTCGGGATGAAGATATTCAGAAGACTACATTCAGAACTCGTTATGGACATTATGAGTTTGTGGTGATGCCTTTTGGGCTCACCAATGCCCCGGCTGCGTTCATGGATCTTATGAACAGGGTGTGCAGGCCGATGTTGGATCGGTCGGTGATCGTATTCATTGATGATATTTTGGTATATTCGAGGTCTAGGGAGCAACATGAGGAGCATTTGAGGGAAATTCTTGGAGTATTGAGATCGGAGAGGTTGTATGCCAAATTCTCCAAGTGTGATTTCTGGTTACGAGAGGTCTAGTTCCTAGGGCACCTTGTTAACCAGAAAGGGATATTGGTCGATCCGGCCAAGATTGAGGCGGTGTTGAGATGGGAAGTGCCGAAATCGCCCACTGAGATCAGGAGTTTTCTGGGATTGGCCGGCTATTATCGGAGGTTTATCAAGGATTTCTCCAAGATCGTCGTGCCACTTACTAGGATGACCCGGAAGGGTGTTGCATTTTCATAGGGACCGGAGCAGCAGTCCTCATTCGAGACCCTTCGTCAGAAATTGTGCGAGGCCCCGGTGCTTGCACTCCCGGAAGGGATGGAGGATTTTGTGGTGTATTGTGATGCATCTATATTGGGTTTAGGGGCGGTGCTTATGCAGAGGGGACACGTTATAGCATATGCTTCGAGGCAGTTGAAGCCTCATGAGTCGAGATATCCCACCCACGACCTGGAACTGGGGGTCGTGGTGTTTGCCCTCAAGATCTGGCGGCACAATCTTTATGGGGTTTGGTGTACCATCTACACGGACCACAAGAGTCTGAAGTACTTGATGGATCAGCCAAATCTGAATATGCGACAGAGGAGATGGTTGGATGTGGTGAAGGATTATGATTGTGAGATCCTGTACCACCCGGGCAAGGCTAATGTGGTGGCCGATGCATTGAGCCGTAGGGCAGAAAGCGCCCCGATCCGATACATTTGCATGAGGTTGACGGTGATGACCCCGATTTTGGACACCATCCGAGGAAATCAGGCTAAGGCTGCGAGACCAGAAAACCAGAAGAGGGAGCGGGTTGTCGGACAGGTATCAGAATTCGTTACGGATGGTCGGGGACTTATGACTTTTCAGGGTCGGATTTGGGTACCGTTTGTGGGCGGTACGCGTACCATCTTGATGGAGGAAGCGCATCGATCGAAATTCTCGATTCATCCCGTGCTACTAAGATGTATTTGGACCTAAGGAAGGAGTATTGATGGCCCTGTATGAAGAGGGATGTTGCATGGTTCGTCGAGAGGTGCCTGACTTGTCGTCAGGTTAAGGCCGAGCACCAGCGTCCGCACGGTAAATTGCAGCCACTGGAGATTCCCGAATGGAAGTGGGAACAGATTACCATAGATTTTATCACCAAATAGTCGAGGACCGCGAGGGGAGTCGATGCGATTTGGGTGATTGTGGATAGATTGACGAAGAGCGCTCATTTTCTAGCCATCAGTGAGAGCTCTTCTGCGGAGAAGTTGGCAGAATTATATGTGAGGGAGGTGGTATCGCGGCATGGGGTTCCGATGTCGATTGTTTCAGATCGGGATGTGCGTTTTACTTCTAGGTTTTGGAAGAAGTTTCATGAGGAGTTGGGTACGAGGCTGCATTTCAGTACCGCATACCACCTGCAGACGGACGGAAAGAGCGAGCGGACGATTCAGACGCTTGAGGATATGCTCCGAGCATGTGTTTTGGATTTTGGAGGGAGCTGGGACACCTATTTACCTTTAGTAGAGTTTTCGTACAACAACAGCCATCATTCGAGCATTGGTATGCCACCCTTTGAGCTATTGTATGGGAGGAAGTGTCGCACCCCCCTCTGCTGGGGAGAGGTGGGGCAGCAGGTGATGGGTAGCACGGAGATTGTACTCCAGACGACCGAGCAGATTCAACAGGTCAGACAGAGGTTGTTGACCGCGCAGAGTCGCCAGAAGAGTTATGCGGACAGGCGTCGGTCCGAGCTCGAGTTTCAGGTTGGTGACCTTGTGCTCCTAAAGGTCTCTCCTTGGAAAGGAGTGATACGATTCAGGAAGAGGGGCAAGTTGGGACCCCGATATATTGGACCTTTCAGGGTAATTGCTAGGGTAGGCAGGGTAGCCTACCGGTTGGATCTACCTGCTGAGTTGGGACAGATCCATAATACCTTCCATGTCTCGCAGTTGAGGAAATGTATTGCCGACGAGTCGGCAATGGTGCCATTAGATGATATTCAGGTGGATGCGGGCCTGAACTATGTGGAGAGACCAGTGGCGATCAGGGATCGGAAGGTTAAGGTTCTGAGGAACAAGGAAGTACCCCTGGTACAAGTGCAGTGGCAACATCGGAAGGGGTCCGAGCTGACATGGGAGTCCGAGTCTGAGATGCGGGATCAGTATCCAGAGTTGTTTTCAGTATGAGACTTCGGGGATGAAGTCTGGTTCTAGTGGGGGAGAATTGTAACAGCCCGAAATCCAGGTATTCTTCTATTTGGCCCTGCATCTTGGTTATGTTGTCATTTTAGGGTTTTCATGATAGGCGAGTACGCTGGGCGTACAAGGTGTACGCTGCGCGTACTCGCATGCCTCATTTGGACGCGTTCACCCTCAGGTATGCTGGGCGTACCCTAGGTTACGCTGGGCATAACCGGTCCAGACCTAAAAACCCTAATTCCTTTGGAGGGCTATAAAAGGAATGTGTGGCTGGACTTCTCAGCCACCATCCCTCAGAGAGAAACCCTAAAGAGAGTGTGCATTCGTTCTTAAGTCATTTTGTGAGTATTCTAAGCTTGGTGGTGCCATTCCAAGGTAGCAAAGGAGAAGAAGAACTCATTGGGAAGGCTAGAAGTGGTGTTCAAGTGTAGATCTGAGCTTTGCAAGGGTTGAAGCTTCATTATCAGGTAAAAAGTTCGGATCTTGTCACTTGGTTCATGTTATATGCTTCAAGTACCATTTTCTAGGGTTTTAGTCCCAAAGGTGGAGACTTTTTGTGCAAATGGTCTCCATAAGCTTAGATCCATCATACTTCTGGTCTTTTGGAGTTGTAGACTCATAAAAATGACATCTTGGATGTGAATGTTGCACCATGCATGAGATCTAGGTCCTTGAGTTGGAATAGAATGATGTTAAGAAGTGTTGGAGCCTTTACAGCCATGCCAAGGCTTAAAGGTCTCGACTTTATGGGTTTAGACGCATAAACAGAGTCAGATCTAGAAGTTGGAGTAATGGCTTAACCGATTAAGACCAAAAATGAAGTATGTTAGAATCTGATGTTTACGCCGGGCGTAACTCCCAGTACGCGCAGCGTACTGGGTGGAGACCCCGATCCATGGGTTGGCGATGTACGCCCCGCGTACATCAAGCAGTACACCCCGCGTACTCACAGGGTTGACTTTTGTTGACTTTTAGGGTTTTGGTCAACATGGAGACTTTGGGTCAAGGAAGGGTAAAATGGTCTTTTACCCTTTGAGGGATGATGATAAGGGGTAAAGTTTTAGTTGTGGAAGTCTTTGATTATTAAATGATATTTTTATGATTAGGCGAGGTAGAGTCGTCGTTGGGATTTGGAGATAGCGAGTACGCGAGATCTTAGACTTTCCACGAGGTGAGTTTTCTCACTATACTGTACCCGGAAGGGTTTTATCGTGTGACCGGAAGGTCGGATATGTTATGAGTTATATGCATTGTATGTGATAAGTTAATCGTTTATATGTGCCATGTATGATATGCTTAATATGGGCCGGAAGGCTTTATGTTATGGGCCGGAAGGCGTTGTGATGTGGACCGTAAGGTTGACGTAGGTAGGACCAGAAGGTTTACCTAGTCGGGACGGAAGTTCCCCGAGACACATGGACCGGAAGATCAGGGCCTGGAAAGGCGTATGTGCGTAAGTTGTATTTTGGGGAACTCACTAAGCATTTATGCTTACAGTTGTTGTGTTATGTGTTTCAGGTACTAGCGAGGACCGTGGGAAGGCGCCGACGTGATCGTACACATTGTCGGGGAAACTATTTTATGATCATGTATTTTGTTATGAAACATTGTTCACGTTTGAATTTGGAATATTAAATAATGGTTTTTGATGTTTGCAAAAATGAAAAATTTGTTTTAAAATTTACGTTGTTACACTATGGTTACAAAATTGCCAACGATCAACCTCTCTAGGAACCAACATACGAACACTCTATAATAACCTTTACCACCAGATAGTTGTGGTATGTCTGAACCCTTCACAAAAGTGGTTTTGAAACTCTTAAGGGGGATTACATCGGTGGGCTTGGTACCCCACTAATTGATATCCACTAAGAGTTTATGTATACAAGCTCAAATAGATTTAAACCAATGGTCCAGTAACTATTGTATATAGTCATTGTGAATATTCGAAAATTCAATACTCCAAAAAACCAGTGCAAGTTGAGTGTATTGATAGGGATGTATTGTGCATAAAAGGTAGGAATTAAATAATCATCAAATAGTATATTCTTATACGTGTTTATTACTCAGGTAATGTAATTGAAACACAATTATACCGTATCACACTCAGAATAAGTTGGGTAAATGGACCCATCATCCATGTTAATCCAATAATATTCATTTATGTTGAAAGCTATCGACACTAATGTCCATTGAGCATCATCCAGACTACACTCTATTAACAAGGAAATACATATCATGTTGTGCTTCCAAGCAACATATGTATACAATAAAGTTAGTAGCCTTATTAAATATGTACTATGTAATGATCACATACGGATATAACTTACATCACATTCCAACCAGCCAAGCCAAAGTCCCCATATAAGCGCATCCAAAACTCAATTGTTCGTATATAAGTGAGAAATCGATGGACAAACAATATTGAAGCATCCCATCATTCATATAGATTGTGATATCTAGGGTCTATACTAATAAATAATAGATTATTTTAGTCAATAGTGAGGGTTAAACCTCATGTAAATAGGGATATATAAAGGAACCTTGTCCTAACGTAATACCTAAGGGCCTTGGGTCTAAAACCTAGATGCTAACATACTAACATCCCCCCGAAGTTCGATCAAGAAGAGACGATTAAATTGAAAAAAAAACAAAAGAAAAATACATAAAAAACATAGATTTAGACATCGAAAATGACCATGACATAGCTCTAACCATGGCGGCTAATAGTGACTGTTTGTCGGATAAGACAAGAGAAGAAGTTGGGACCATAGGCGGTTCCATAGTTGAATAAGAAGATAGTTGGTTGTAGTGGCGCGGTCATGAAGCTGGTAGCTAAGGAATCCGGAGAAAGGCAACGAGAAAGAAAAAGAACTCGAATTGTACGTAGTTTTGTGATATGTGCCTTGGGCTTAACACCGTCACTTTATGATTCCGGTTGGATTGAGCCTTATAATCGCAACAATGAAGAGATAAAGCCAGTTGACATTCTGGAGGTGATTACGGGACGAAGCTCCGATGGTCTAGTTAATGTATGTTTGAGGATAAGATAATTAGGGTTTAAGATGGAAATAAGGCGATCCCTTCTTCAGGAGAAGAATGGTCCTTTTATACTTGTTCTCAATGCATGATCCTAACAGTGTCCTTTGTATCGTCTGGTTCGATTGGACGTGGAGGAGTCCCATTGGAGGATCGTGCACCACTAGTGATTATCTGCTATTGGTGCACATTAAATAGAGGACAACGCCATGGGCGCTACACGTGTCACCTTGGGAGATGACCAACTATGTTTTGTCTTATTATAGACCACAGATTGTCGTCAGAAATTAGACTTGGGCGCGCGGGCAGCAAGCATAAGGGTCCTAGCACGAGGGCGAGGGCCCGATTCTGGCACTAGGATAGATTGGTGCTCGTTAGCTAGGTCATCCTAACGATAAGAGTTCAGTTATATTTAACGTATTCGTAGTGGGATACATTAACATATACCGAACTAATGTTGACAATATCGACGACTACAGTGTTGATAGATGGTTAAAGAGTGTGTGTGTGTGTGAGAGAGAGAGAGAATTATAGATCAAAGGTTGCATAATAGAGAACTTTCCGAAGAAGTTTGCCAGCATCAACATCAGAAGAGGCAAGCCAGGTAAAGGTCCCATCCAAGGAGGAGATAGATGGATCTAAGGCAAGAACCATCAAAGGAGGAGGCAGAAGTAGACAAAGTAGTAGAAGAAGTCAAGGAAGGACTCTAGTTTAGGGTTGATAGTTGTATTATTATTTAGGTGGAGAAAGATGATAGGGAATAAAATATTGAACCTAATTAGGGCACCTTTGACGACTATTTGAGAAGGTTGTTGAAGGTGGACGACGATGACTGCAGGTTGTGATCAAAAGCAGGGTTTTAACCCATAGCTCTGACACTATGATAGATAATATATTATAGTAATTAATAATGAGGGTTAAACCTTATATAAATAGGAATACATAAGGGACCCTTGACCTAACCTAACTCGTAAGAGCCTTGCCCTTAAACCCTATATGCGAACATACTCATATATAAAACTGGCTAGTGGTGTTGGGTGTTGGTTTGTAATGTCTTTATTTTTCATTTGTATCCATGGGGACTTTAACCATATGGATATATGTGTTTCTCGATGCGAACACCTAATAGCTAGCAATGGCATTTTGTAATTTTCCTAGGGAATTACTTTAATCATCGACGGGTCTACAAATGCAAGTATAGCTACACAATCGAGGTGTACAACATACATCTGCTCATGTACATCCAACCCCTGTGATGTACCATCATCATCTTTGGCACCATTATTATCAGGATGTATACGTATGCCTACCACAACTTATTGCGATATTGAAGAAGTTCCTTTTGTAACTCAATAATCATTTGGTCCTTTCTGTTGTTGGTATAGTTGGTGGTGGCGGTGCATCAGATGCATATGAACCTTTGCCAACATCCGGTATGTGCCTTATTTTATGGAGGCTCAAAAGTAAGCAACTTACGAGGTGATGGTGTTAGAGAGGGTGCTATGTGAATGGGTGGGGTAGCTAAAGCATGGTGTTCAATCCACGCAGAGCTAAAAGACCACCAGGAAACACGACTCTCATCTGTTATCGGTTGCAAGTTCTCTATAAGTTGGTTATCCTGCTAACATAGTTGTACATCAATTGTTTACATCATTATATATAGGGGTGAAAATTAAAATATTATATAAGTAATCATACCCCATCAACATTTAGAAATTTAAAGCATTTCTCCTTCTTTAAACTCTTAAGCATCGACCATCCAACAACTCAATGGACCACATTTGATTGTTGATGGATCTGGTCCTTCCAGGGGTAGGACGTAATGCTCAGCAAAGTGAATACGTATAATATTGGAGCCTGAATGAACCTGAAAAGAGGAAGCATTGTCAGGAGTTCACCAGGTGATGAGCCTGGGAGAACGCTCTGATGCCTAAGTTAGTTACGAAATTTGGGTAGCTATGATCGAATAGTGAATGTATTGTGATTGTTGAGAGCATACCTGTTAACAAGGAGAATCGATCCGCTTTTATACTACTAGTGCATTGGAGAAAAGGGGACGAGGACGGACAAAACAGGTCCCCGTCTCATTTTCATTCATGCTCCCCATGTCGAAGTTACAAAAGTGGTACTTATGAACCCTCAGTAGTCTTCTCATTATCATTATCTAAGCTGCATAGGACCGTTAGTCCATGACATGTTGTTCATATGATATTCCCGATGACTACTTGAAGTGATATCTGTGAATACTATTTCACATCGTTTCCCACAAGTAAGGTGCTTTGGCTTTGTCCTACATGATTCGGTTTCCCAACATATGCTCGTCCAGACCGATATTTAGTGGATCAGAGTTCGTTCTGCCGAGCCACCTCGGTTTGGAGGTGACATACCTCATTAAGTCCCCTAAGTTCGAATTATTTTTAATAATTCGAATTTACTTGCTGTTAGGGAAAGAATCCTTAACTCATATTCAGGATCCTCAAATATTCTTGAAGCCTCAGGATCCTTAAATATATCCCGAGATCCTGACTATTACCACTAATATTTCTAACACTTGTAATGACTATATTTTCTTTATTTATCTCACATGTGCCAAACGAGTCAACACAATACCTATTCTTAATGGAGAGTTATCTCAACCAGGAAAAAGACTCAGAATGCCAAGTCAAATAACGTTCATATGCTGATTCCGGAGGATCCTAGAAATTATCAGACTTCTTATTATTAGCATTAGACTATAAATAGCACATGTAATTTGCACAATAGGGATACACAGCTCCTCCATGATACTTGTACTTACATTTACACATTCATTTCTGTATTCAACATTTGATATCAATAAAATCATCAAGGACGGTGATGATTATCAACTCCTAGGGTTTTATGTCGGAGATCCTATCTAGGATCAAGGGCTTTTCTTGTAACTCACATGTGTCAATTTTATTATCATATCTTACTTGATTTATCATGAACATCACAATCTCTCATACAATTTGGTTAGATTCTACTTAGTTGATTTTTGACCAAAACATTTTGGCGCCCATCGTGGGGCCGTGGTGTTCAAAACCTTTCGGAAAATCATGTCGACTGTAACATCCCAAAAATACGAGCCAAAAATTTCATTTTTAAAATATGTACTTAGCAAAACACTAGGAATAAAACGTTCAACGATCATATCATTTCACAAAAGATATTGCATGTCTGGAAAACATTTTTATAAAACATAAAAGTGTCAGAGTACAAATCCCCAGGAAGATCTCATAATGCGGAAACAAAGCACGTGTGTGATGTACCGCTACCGCGCCAGCTCCTTCCCCTTCGAAGAAGAGGTACCTGAAACCAAAACTGAAAACTGTAAGCACGAAGCTTAGTGAGTTCCCCCATTGTACCACATACCAAATAATAACATAACATACATAAACTGTCGGGCATATCTGGGTGCCCGACCAACCCCTTCGGTCCTCTCGACCGGATACTGACTAGCATATCTGGGTACTGGTCTCCCTTCAGTCCTTACGACCGGATATTGTCGGGCATATCTGGGTGCCCGACCTACCCCTTCGGTCCTTACGACCGGATATTGCCAGGCATATATGGGTTCTCGACCTACCCCTTAGGTCCTCTCGACCGGATATTGGGGACTATTTCACCCCCTACTGCTACCACATAACACATAGCACATAATCATATCATACTAGCACATAAACATATTACAGGCAGTAGCAACCTTAGATGAGTATCACAGAGACAATCATCTATCATACAACTCCTACTGGTGGGTCGGCATTGTGGCCGTAGACCCACCGCTACTGGAAGGTAACTCACCTCAAAGTAGCTGCTGATCTGCATGGGAACTGACTGTCTGCTGTTGCTGCTGCCCCGGAAATCCTCCGGCTATAATCCCCACAAAACACTCAGTTAATTACTGATAATAGACCTTAGGGTAAAATGACCATTTACCCCTTAATAAAGCCAAGAGTCAAAGTCAAAGTCAAAGTCAACTGCCAGTTGACCCGAATCGCCGAGTTGGCTTGCCAACTCGCCGAGTTCCTATCCCTTTGTCTGACCATAAATCCGTCTCTACTCGTCGAGTTAGGCATTGAATCGACGATCTTTCCTTCTAAACCAAGGCCAAAAGTCCTTCATCCTACTTGCCGAGTTGTATGAACAACTCGCCGAGTTCATCTTCATCCGAAGAACATGCTACGCTGAGACTCGCCGAGTTCTATGAACAACTCACCGAGTTTGTTCTTGAGGCAAGAAGATTGCCTTGAACTCGCCGAGTCAGGGCATTGACTCGCCGAGTTCCTTCATGGGTGAGTATGTCTTCTGACTCACTGAGTCACGCCCCATGACTCACTACTCCACCCCGCAAACACGACAAAGGGGGAAAACTCGGCGACTCACGACTCGACTCACCGAGTCCGATGAACGACTCGCCGAGTCTGTCACATGCAACTACTATATACTCGATTTTGCTTGAATCCAGCTCATGCCATTCATAGATCTGGGTTTCTAGGGCATGAATAACACGTAAAGTTTCCAACTTTACGTGTAAATAATCACCAAAGAAGGTATTAGGGATCAAAATGCACTAAAAGGGTAGATCTAGGGCTTTCATGCAATATGGCTCCATAAAGGCAGTAGATCCAAGCTTCTGGAGCTCAATCATGCCTAGATCTAGAGGCTAAGCAACTTATTACAAACCCTAATACACATTCAAGCTTGGGGAAAGGCTCAAGAAGGACTTTCATGGAGCTATAAGGGACTATAAGCATGACAACAGAGGGAAACCGAGTTATACCTCAAGGAAATCACTGAGATAGCACAAGGATGCCTGGCCTCCTTCTTCTCTTCTTGATCTACTCTTCTTTCTTCTCAAAATATTCAAGAAACACACCAAAGTACTTCAATCTCACAAGGAATAAGGGTTTGAATGATGTTGGGAGCTCTAAGGGTGAAGGGGGCGAGGTTGGGGCGCATAAGGTTGGTTTAAATAGGGTGCAAACCCTTGAAATTTAGGGTTTCATCAGACAACATGGACTCGCCGAGTCGCCAACTTAAACGTGCCCCCAAACCCGTCTCTACTCGGTGAGTCGGGCCTACAACTCGCCGAGTCCAAGGCTAAAATGTAAAATAATTGGATATATTTTACGTACTAGGAACCAGGTGCTACATCGACACAACCAACCATATCTTCCTCCTCTATTCCTCCCATTTCCTCTACAAACCTTCCTCCACCACCTGGGGGAGCTCCCAAGAAATCCTCGGGAGCACCGAAGAAAAACACCTCTCCGATCGCCACACAAGGACTTCAGGATCCTACTATGCTGATTTCCAATAATGAAATCCTCGCCATGATGGAGAGACTATAATAGTAAGTCACTCAACAACAAGAGGATAACAGGACAATACTAAAGGAAGTGGAGAGAACAAGGGGAGAAATCCACAAGCCTCAAGAAGCA
Organism: Lactuca serriola; assembly: GCF_051521515.1. NCBI lineage: Eukaryota > Viridiplantae > Streptophyta > Magnoliopsida > Asterales > Asteraceae > Lactuca > Lactuca serriola. The sequence goes on along the minus strand of NC_136410.1, from coordinate 63,615,197 downwards.
GTGTAGTGGTGTTGATTATGATGACATATGCAGAATTGATTAGATCTAGTGAATCAATGTAAGAATCATGAACATAAGGAGTAAATAAATTTGGTTTATGTCACACCCCAAAACCGGAACGGCGGAAACGTTCGGGGGTGGAGGACATCATGTACAGTATCATAACAATGCAAAATAGTAAACAAGCAACAACATCATCCATTGCATTAATAGTATAATTTAATACAAGTGTGTTCTTTCATAGTAAAAAGACATCAAAACAAGTAATCAAAATAAAAGACGAGTCTTGAACATGCTCCGTCTTCTCAAAAACCTGGTTGACTGTACCTGTCTACTGGTGACCTGAGAATACAAGTTATTTAGAAAGAGTTTATCAGCATTATAGCTGGTGAGTTCATAAGTATTTAGTGTCAATGTTTGTTTAAGTTTGATGAAAACGTTTGTAAATGTTCAATGTAAATGTTTGTAAGTGTTCGATGTATAAGTTTGTAAATGTTTGTAACTCCTAGAAAATCCTATATTTTCTACTAATTGTAGCCTTTTACCAACACATCAAATGTTTTGTATGTTCGTTTCTTGTAAAAGTGTGTATTTTCCCAAGTGTGACTATCATTAACCAAAAGTATAGTTTTACATTACCGTTTATGTGAGAAGATCACAATGTGAATGCAATGGGGAAATAATGAAGTACAGTAGTGTTGTATTATAGTAACTACTGCTGTACCAACTACCTTAAACCAATTTTTATTTAAGGTATAATGTGATATGATTGTACCATACTATCGACTAAAAACACGACGATGAAAGACGTCAGAAGAAATGACATTTGGCACCCGTAGACTTGCAAGTCCCACTGTAGCGAACAACAAGGTGTAGGATAGTCAATCCAGTATAGATCTATACACAAATTCACGCTCTCCCTTCAGGAGACTCTGGATACAAAACGAGCCATGGCAGGTGATGCCATGCCCCAAAACCGTGGCTCACATTTATGTTATAGTATTCTTGTATATGTATTGTATGTACTAGTGTAATGTAAGTTCTCTTTGTCTAGTATGTAGTATGTTCTCTTTGTTTCTCATCATAGTATGTTCTCTTGTATAGTGTATAGTATGAATTATTTCTCGTTATAGTATTCTCTATCTGTTTCTCTTTATAGTAAGTATTGTTTCTCGTTATAGTATTCTCTATCTGTTTCTCTTTATAGTAAGTATTGTTTCTCGTTATAGTAATTGTATATGATAGTATGCTCCTAAACTATACCTATTAAAGTTTACTAGTAATTTCTGTAGTTGAATGAATGAAGGTATGCCTTTGCTACCCAAAGGTACTGAACTGATTGATAGTACTTTCATATCTACATATGTATACATAATATATAACTAATATTTAGACGACATTCGGACAAATAACCGATACCATAAGGCCACATCCAAACAAGGAAAAGGAAATAAAGCGAGTTATCAATACTAAGTCCTTTAAAAATTACTTATATAACTATACATATATAGACATGCATTTGACAATATATATGTTTAAAAAGAAGTTTTGTAAAACATTTGAAGAGTTTAATAATAAATGATGATGACTTGATGTCAATTTATAAAATGATTTAAAAGTAGTTTGGCATATAAGAACAAGTTTGATAAGGAGTTTAGCACGAAAAAGAGTTTGATAAACATTTGAAGTAGTTTCTTTTGATGAACAGCTAAAAGTATAGTAAATCCATTTGTTTAATAGTTATTAATCACATGTGATTGATATAATAACTATAATGTTTCAACTTGTATTCCCCCCCATAAAAGTATTTAAAATCATTTAAAAGATAGATTAAGGGGTATGAACTCACCTGTAGTGAGTGATACAAAAGTATGTTTGGAAAAAGGATGTAGAGTGTCAGGTGAAACTTTAAGCACACAAAGATCCTAATAAACATATAATGACATGAATGTGTATTTGATTAGTGTATAAACAACTAATTATAAGGGATAACACCCTAATAGACTAGGAAACTCTTAGATTGATGAGATACAATCACATATAATTGCATAACTAGGGTGTACGGCCACCCTATTGAGTTTACGGTCCAAAGAGGTATGACCATTGGAGTTCACAGTCCAAGTGCTCACGGTCTTAGGAGTTTACGGTTCCTGGGTTCACGGTCTAATGACTTTACGGTCATGGATTTCACAGTCTAAGGATATTCAACCGCAAAGTCATCAAATCTTGCACAAATGATGGTTTTTAAGGGATTCATTCAAAGGCATCGGATTCTAAGGACCATGCTTAGCCTTAGGAAGGGTAAAGGCTATAAGAACACCCTTTATAAGGGTTTACGGTCTATGAAGATGCACTAGACCGTAAAAACCTTTTGTTCTTGAGTTTCTTGATGTTTTCTAGGTGTTTAACAAGTGATTTAAGTATATAACAAGCTAAGGGTAGTGTACTTACTTATTAGAAGCTTGTAAGGGTGATTAGGATCCAAGAGCATAAGTGTGTGTTCTTGGTGTCATTGGTGAAATGAAGAACACTTGAAGATGTATCAAAATGAAGAGATTTCATGGATAAAATCATGTATAATCACTAGATATAGAAGGATATCCACTAATCAAGGGAAGAAATACTTACAATCTTGAAGATCTAAGAGAAAAGTCGAATGATACTTGAGAAAGAATGAGTTCATTGGCTTGTAAAGGAAAGAAATGATCAAAATGATCATGAATTATATATATATAGGGAGTTTACGGTCACCCTGACCATAAACTCACGGGTCCTAACCGTAAACTCCTTTTAAGGAGGTTTACGGTTTGCTAGATGGTTTGGAACTTTAACTGACAAATCCAAACACTGATTCCTTTGATGCACTAGTGTCAGAATACTCAAAATATACCCTAAACAGTGCTAAAAGATAGCAACATGAGTCTAACTTTGATAGATTCGAACGTTTATACAAGCTAGAAATATCGGGTTGTCACAGTTTAAGCTCTCATTAGATCTAGAAAGAAAATACAAAGTGGGTCTTGTACAATTCTCTATCTAGTCTAACTCTCCAATTGAACTTTTACATAAATTAGTGTCACTCACTTCCTATTTATAGGAAATACAACTCATTACACAATACAAGAGGGTAAGCACAAATGACATCCAAGAGTGACTTTGCATCCTAACAAGCAGCACCCTCGATTTTGCAGCCCAAGATCCTGAACTTTGATAACATGGGATCCTTAGCGAATTGCCACGAGACAAGATCCTCAATACCGTCCTTTGTTTCTGCTTGGGGAGCAACTCTAAGGGAGAAGGTCCATACGACCCAATATCCCGACAAAACCTTCGTTACTCCCAATAACGAGGATCCTGATAACTTTGTCAATAATAATATGTTTACTACTAACTCTATGGACCTTGATACAGGTTTAATCCCGATCATGGCTAAGGAGCTTCAACAATTAATACAAATGATCTCAAGAGTTCATGGAGTAGTTTAACCTATACCAGAAGTATCCCTCACAAGCCACGGGATCTCGAGATTCGCTCCCACAATCGCTGAAACCGAGGTCCCAAAGGCTTCCAAATGCCTAACATGAAGCCTTACGATGGGACCATAGATCCTAAGGAGCATGCCGCACAGTACAGGGAAAGAATGGAGATCATCCCTATTCGTACACACTTAAAGGAAGCTTTCATATGCAAGGTTTTTGGTTCAATCCTTACAAGATTAGCCTTAAATGGCTTCTTAATGTTCCTCCTTACTCTATTACTTCATTTGCTCACTTAGTTAAATTATTTAACAATCAATTTTCTTGTAGCAAAATATTTGAAAAGATCACTAGTGATCTTTATCGAGTGGTTTAGGATCCTAAAGAATCCCTTAGGACTTTTGTGAATAAGTTTGGCATGGAAGCTCTAAGTATCCCAAACATCGATATGGCAACTGCGGTTGAAAACTTCAAAATGGGCTTAAAAATGGACTCTCCTTTCTACGAATACCTTGTAATGACCCCATGAAAGAGAATGTATGAGGTCCAAAGCAGAGCATTAAGATTCATAAGGCTCTAAGAGGACAAGGAGATCCAAAAAAGGAGAAACCCACCAAGCTCATATGATCACCCCAATAGGAAGGCCGACTCATCGGCACAAAGATCCTACAAGTCAAAACCATATTCCAAACCTGATCATCATTGGGTTAACGCCCTTGAAGATGAAGGAGAGGAAGAAGAATTTCCTAATATTACCGACTTTGCTTTTCTGTGGATATTCCATGTATAATATTTGCTATGCAGGATCTTGGCGACAAAGCAAGATGGCCAAGGAAGGGAGAAAAATCCACCACTTGGAAAGACAACCAAATGGTGTGCGTACCATGAAGACTTTGGTCATATCACAGAGGATTGCATAACTCTCAGGAAGGAGATCGCCGACCTCTTAAGCAAAGGATACCTCAAATAAATCCTTGGAATAAGAAAGGAAAAATCCAAATAAAAAGATTAGGATCCTCAGTAGATTCTTGATAAGCAAAGATCCCCTCCTGTTGACGCCAAGGTAATCAATGTGATCGCCAAAGGATCTGACATTTGTGGTACCTCTTATTTTGTAGCAAAAAGGCATGCCAAGGTGTTAAAAACAAAAAAAGAAGAAAGGCCACAGAAGAATACGACGATCACAAACGAGAATGATATCACCTTCGACGAAATGGATAGACAAGACATCCAGGATCCTCACCACGACGGATTGGTGATCACTCTTTACATTGCCAACCATTTCGTCAAAAGGATCCCTGTCGATGGAGGATCCTGAATCAACTTTATACTCTTTGATGCTTTAAAAAGAATGGACATCCCTGATGTGTGCAAAAGATAACAACTATCTAGCTTTAAATTTATAATCTAACTACTTGTCTACTACTACACCTATAGGCAGTGACGCAGTGTACCTAGTTAGTTTAGAGTATAGTAAAGTAAGTTGAGTATTGAACACATGGAACAGATTCAATTTATAAATATAACTACTAAAAGTTAATCTAAAAGCAAGCAATAATTAAAATGGGTTTTTATCTGATTTTTCAAGTTCAGATAAACTTAAGCACTCATCTAAAAACGATTGTAATCAATATATTAAAAACACTTTCGTTTAGTTTTGAATCCATATTTTCCTATGGTTAGCTATTATTTATGGATTAATAAAGTTGGTTACCAATTTATATGTAATTAGCAATTTTGGTCCAATCTACTAATATTTTTACCAATTCATGTACTACTATGTATGGTCATACACAAGCAAACATAGAATTAGTTATTAACGATAATTAAACTATGTAAGATATATCTAGATAAATATCTATGATCAAGATAATTAATCAAACACAATTATGTTCTCCAACATAGCTAAAGTTGTTACATTTATTACTTAATCCAACATGTGGTCACTCCTAGCTCTAGCAATTTAATAGTCACTAAATTACTAGGTAAACAAATTCATGCAATTTAATAGTCACTAAACTACACTTAACTTGAATTAAATCAACAAAGATACAAACTTTAACATTCTAGGTAATGATAATCAAACACAAGCACCAAACCAACTTTATAGACTCCATAAAATAATAAGCTAACTCATAGTTTTAAGGTTTCTTCTAGCTAAACGAAAGTCAACTAATTTAGCTACTCATTACTGAAAGTAAACACATAAGTTCATAAGAAATCGACATGATTAAATAATGAAAACCGAATGTAATGATTTAATCTTCAAACAATCTCTCCTTCCACGGATGTTTTTCGCAGGTTTCTGAGCTCCAAACTCGGGCATCTCTTCAGAATATGTCTAAGCCAACCTCTTAACTCGAATGACCAAAGGGATATATATATATATATATATATATATATATATATATATATATATATATATATATATATATATATATATATAGTTTTCGAAAATCCATCCTCACGTCGTGATCTTAGTGTAATCCATGTATGGTAAGGAAACTGGCTTCCACGTGTCTATCTTCTAGAATATTGCTCCTTACGCCATGATAATAGATGTCTCACGACATGACTTTGGTTTTTTTACTAGAATCTTCTCATTTTAAGCTCCAATAAACTCTCATTTTAGCTCTAGTCCTTCCAAGCTCCAATATTTGTCACTTCTAGACCTTATTCTTCAAGAGTGTCTTATTTGGCTGCAAAATGTAAACTAATACAATAAGTATCACATATCTTTGCAATTAACCAAAATATTACTTAAAATGTATTAAAGTATTGCCTAAATACATGTATAAATATGGCAATATCAATCCCAGAGTCCGAAATAATCAAAAGATCCTTAGTATTAATAGAATTTAGTGGTGAAACAAAACAAACAGTTGACGAAATAAAGCTACCTATCTACATTGAAGGGGTAAACTCTATGCAATGTTTTTTTGTAATAGAATTATCCTCTTATAATGTTATATTAGGTAGACCATGGATTCACGACATGAGGGCGGTCCCATCAACATATTATCAATGTGTGAAGATGCCCACCCCATGGGGGAAAGTGAAGATCATAGGTGATCAACAAGAATCCAAAGAGTACTACAAGACCTCAATGAAATCTTTAACAATACCATGAAATGCATATCAATTAAAGCAGGGGGTAGAAGATGTGGTAGGAACAAGAAAGCAAGATGTAAAGGAAGTGCCCCTAAACCTTGATGATCCTGATGCCAAAGTTCTCATAGGATCCTCAATACCATAACTAATCGAACAAGAACTATTAAAGTTCCTCAGAGAAATAAGCAAGACATTTGCATGGAAGCACGAGGACATGATATGTATAGATAAAAATAATGACCCATAAACTTAATATTGATCCTTCTTTCAAAACAATACACCAAAAGAGAAGGAAGTTCGCACCAGAGAGAAACCAAATCGTACGAGAAGAAGTAGAAAAACCTCTTAAAACATGAATGATCAAGGAAGTTAAGTTCCTAAGGTGGCTAGCCAACATGGTGATAGTACAAAAGAAGAATGGAAAATAGAGAGTGTGTGTGGATTATATGGATCTCAACAAGACTTGTCCCAAGTATCCTTTCCCTCTACCACACATAGAATCCAAGATAGATGCCACAACCGGTCATGAGCTACTAACATTCATGGATACATCAGTAGGGTTCCAACAAATCCAATTAGAACCATCAGACGAAGAGGATACAACATTCATAACCCCAATAGTTATATATTGTTATACTTCCATGCCATTTGGTCTTAAAAATGCAGGTGCAACATATCAAAGGCTAGTCAACAAAATGCTCAAAGAGAAATTGGCGGACACCACGAAGAAAGTTGAAGACCATATCAAGGATCTTGAAGAAGCCTTCAACATACTAGACGAATATAATATGAAACTGAACCCCTCCAAGTGTCACTTTGGAATGAAATCAGGCAAGTTCCTTAGGTACATAGTGACCAAAAGAGGAATTGAAGCAATTCCTAAGCAAATCAAAGAAATAATTAATCTAAGATCCCCATACTCGACAAAGGATATTCAAAGACTAACAGGAAGAGAGAAAGCCTTAAACATATTCATCTCAAGATACTCTGAAAGATGCAAACCTTTCTACGACATCTTGAAGAGAAATAAAAGGTTCGAGGGGAGTAAGGAGCACGAAGATGCTTTCCAAGAACTTAAAAGATACATAAGTCAACACCCTTATTGGTAAAACCATTAGATGGGGAACCACTTCTTCTTTGCCTTTTAATATCCTCAAACACAGTGAGTGTAGTCTTAGCTAAGGATCTTAATAGGGACCAACATCCCATCTACCATGTAAGTAAAAGTCTCTTGGATCCAGAAACGAGGTACGCTCACCTTGAAAAACTTATACTTGCACTAGTAACTGCTTCCACGAAATTAAGACACTACTTTGAAACACATCTTATAAACGTAAGAACTAATTATCCTATTAAGAATGTAATGAGAAAACCATAAATGTCAAGAAGGATGGAAAAATAGTCCGTGAAACATTAAGTATGAGCCAAGATCCACAATAAAATCCCAAGCATTGGCGAACTTTGTGGTTGACTTCAGTAATGATCAACAAGCTGAAGTAGAGATAGAAACTAAATGATTCCTAGAGTAAGAAAACACAGGAAGATGGATGCTATTCACAAATGGATCATCAAACCAAAGAGGAACTAGATTAAGGATCATACTAAAGTCGCCATAGGGGGACATCCTACCCCAAGAAGTCAGTTGTGAGTTCGATGCAACCAATAATGAGGTTGAATACGAGGCAACTAATCATGGGACTAAATCTAGCCAAGGATCTTCAGATCAAGGTTCTCCAGGTATATGTTGACTTCTTATTAATAACTAATCGGTTTAATGGATCCTATGTAGTAAAAGGAGAAAGACTAGTAATATACCTTCAGATTCTCAAAAATTTAGCCTCTAAATTTGAAGCATTCAACCTAAACCAAGTTCCTAGAAAAGACAATGTTGAAGTAGATGCCTTAACCAATCTAGGATCTTCCCTTAGGATCCCACCAGAAACTAGGATCCCGATAATTGACGTGATGATCTGAATAATCGAGGATCCTGCCAAAAGACAGAGGAATCTCGACGGTGACGAGGTAACAACCATCGTCGCTACAATCGAAGATCCTGATCCTCAACTTCCTCATCAGGATCCTAGCATCAAGGATCCTTCCCCAACCTCAAGATCATGGATTCAAACCATTGTGGAATATCTCCAAAATGGTACCATACCAAGGGATGAAGGGAAGAAAAAAGTGACAAGTCATTCAGAATGAGGGTCTCATGTTTTGTAACGATCTAAGGTAAGCTATACAGGAAATCCATGGTAGGTCCATACCTTAGATGCTTAGAAGATCACGAGGCTGAGGAAGTCTTAAAATACATACATGAAGGAGATTGTGGTAACCACACTGGGGGCAGATCCTTATGCTCTAAGGTGTTGAGGACATGATACTACTGGCCAACCATGAAGATAGATTCCTTCTTGTATGCTCAAAGATGTAATGCTTGTCAAAGACATAGCAACATCCTATACCAACCATTAGAACCTTTACATCCTATCATCTCCCCTTGGCCATTAATGAAGCGGGGGATGGATATATCAGGAAAATTACCTAAGGCACTAGGAGGAAAAGTCTTCATGCTGGTAATGACATACTATTTCTCGAAGTGGATTGAGGATGAGGCTTTTGTTCAAGTAAGAGATAAGGAGGTAGTGTCATTTATCAAACGTAATAGCTGGCCAGGTTCGGATCCCTGCCGAAATTATATGTGACAGTGGATCACAATTCATAAGCAAGAGGACTAGGGACTTTTATGCAAGTTTTGGAATCAAAATGATAATGTCCACCCCTGTTCACCCTCAAGCCAACAGTTAAGCAAAATCTAGCAACAAAATCATAGTCAATAACTTGAAGAAAAGGCTAGATGAAAAGAAAGGGAGATGGGCAAAAGAGCTTCCTTTCGTCCTATGGGCAGAGAGGACCACTTCCAAAGTAGCCATGAGACAAACTTCATTTTCTTTAGTGTTTGGAGTAGAAGTGATGATCCCAAAGGCAAGATATCTACTTCAAAATCAAGAGAACAATGATAGGATCCTAGCCTAGGATCTTGATACTATCGATGAACTCAGGGATCTTTCCAAGATCCGCATCGATGCCCATCAACAAAGGATCACCAAAGCATACAAAAAGAATATCAAAGTTAGAAGATTCCATATAGGAGACATGGTTTTAAGGAAAGCATTCCAAAATACCAAGGATACTAGTGCATGTAAATTGGATGAGAATGACCGTATCTCATAGATGTTGAAGCAGGAAAGGGGGCATATTAGCTAGCTACCCTTGATGGAGATGTCTTGCCAAGATCCTGGAATGATATACATCTTAAAGCTTATTTCATGTAAGTGAGATTAGTCATTTTCCAACAAACTCAAGTCACACATTGTTTATCGTTTACCCTTTATTTTCACTATTGTTATTATTTAATCTCCTGAAAACCATTACTAAATTAAGCATCGGATTGGTGTTAGCCATGCTAACGCCCACCCCAAGCTAACATTTTCCATGCATAGGAACACATATGGATCCTAATACACAAGGATCCTGACACACGAGGATCCCAAAACTCGTAGATCCAAGGATCTTGATATTTAAGGATCTTGGCATTCAAGGATCCCAATGGCTACAACCTTCTAAGATCTTCACAATGACAATATGCAAATGCTATAGTAACTACGAATAGAGACTGACCATCTCTCCTACGGATAAGGGTACTTAATCTCCTCTAACGTTTAAAGAGATAATTACCTCTTTCGTACGAGTTAAGGTTTCTACACCTCACTTGGATGCACAATATCTAATTATGGGATGTGGATAAGAGAATCATTTCACGATGCAGTGACTTGGAAACCCTCTTATGTATGAATATAAATTAAGATCCTAAAGTTTGAATCTAAGGTTAATAACATTGGCATGTTATCTCAAGTTAGGATCCTCCCTAGAAAACACATAAGGTTTATAACATTGACATGTTATCTCAAGTTGGGATCTTCCCCAAAAAATTTCCTAAGATTTATAACATTGACATGTTATCACACGAATTGGGATTTTCACCAGTAATTTACCGAGATTAGTAACATTAATATGATACCTTGAATTGGTATTTCCCTAGTAATTTACTAAAGATTGTAACACTGACGTGTTATCTCAGGTTAGGATTTTCCCCAGAGATTTTCTAAGAGTTATGACACCAACGAGCTGTCTAAAATTATGATGTTCCCCAAAAAATATGCAAGGTTACAACATTATCACGCAACAGTTTTTCTCATGTATTTTCCAAGTTGAATTTATTTCCAATTGACTCCTAAGGAGGGATCCTTTCTAAGTTCACTGAGTCAGGGCCAATGAAGGATCCTCCCTGATGAACTCTTAAAGAAAGGATCTTTGTGTATCATACTAAAGGACTTCTCCTAAGTCTAAATGTCACAAAGACTAAGGATAATCAGGTTCTATCTATCCTTTAAACTCAATCTTTCCTACATAATGATTAATATCTTAACTATTTTAAGATCCCAAGTTGATTACTAACCATTTAAGGGTATTTATATCTTAAGAGTTCTTACTCTTTGGAATCCTATTGCATAAGGATCCTCAGAAGATCCAATCATAACAAGCATATAAGTCAACCACATAGATAGAAATCTAAAACAACCATAACATTAAAATGGTTGCACCTAACCCAACGAAAACAAAGTTCTTAATTGTCTTACATCCCCAAAGAAAAACCAATTAAAATGTTTTTTCCAAACAAGACTAAATTGTGGATTGGTTATCAACGCCCAAAATCTTCTCCTATTCACCCGCTTTCTGCTGCTGCCCTTTAGGATCCTTATTGGTACTAACAGGCTTACCAGTTAGTTTTACTAACGCTTCACGCCGCCCTGCTACATTCCAGGATCCCGCGTTTTCGGGATCCTCTGCAAGTTTGATCTTTGCTTCCCAAACAACAACATCTGCACTCATCCTTACTTCAGCAATCACGTCGTCCATCTCAGCCACATGTTCCTTTTTCCTTTTCAGCTTTCTCCCTGGACCACTTCTCCACTCTTTGTTGAAGCTCCTTATTGACTCCTTCCTTCTCCTTCAAATCATGATATGTTTGAGTGAGTTTGGATTTAAGATCCTCACTAGAGTGAGAGACGTGATAAAAAACCTAAGAGGAACCACAATAAATAAAACTATAAGAAAAAGAACACAAGAATGCTCACAGATTGGGATAAGGATATCAGCTTCTTTAACGCTTCCTCTGTCCCGACATTCTTAAGATCCTAAGCATCAGATGGTTTTCTCATGTGAGATGTCGGGTTCTTCACAGCGAGGTCGATCCGAGTCTTCTTGGGAGCAAGCAAAGGAGGGATCTTTTCCTTTTTTACCATGAGCAAACCACTAGAAATGTCATCTTCAAGTTCAGAAAAGACAAAGTGGGCACTAAGGCGAGTGTTTTGGATCCTACATATTAAGAAGGATCCATATAAGTTCAGGATCCTTATGATAAAATAGATAAGAACATCAAAAAGGATCCTTACTAGTGGCCATCAAAGCTGTGGTAGAAGAACCCTATTGAAGACTAGGAGACTCGAGTTTGAATGATATGATGTCTGCACGTAAAGTAAGAAAATGCCCCACCTTGTCTTTAGTATCCTCAACAGTAGGAAAAGATTCACCAAACTTGTAACCTGCATCAAAATGAACAAAATAAGAAACGTGAATCCTTAGATCCTCAAGATCAATAAATAAGATCCTAACCTTTCCATCATTGTGTTTGGTTTTAAAGACAATAGGAGATTTTTTGGTCTTAACCCTAAACAGAAAACGAGAACTCCTAAAAGTAGAGAGATCATAAATGGAAGCTAACTCAATGATGCCAATGTCTAGATTGTGGGAACAATTCACTCGCTCAATCCAATACAAAATTTTCCAAATAATGGGCATTGCTTGGACGTAAGAAAGCTTGGTGGCTTGGAAGAAATCAGAAATAATACCTGAATAAGGATATTTGAGGACCAGAGAAAAGGGATATTTAGGAAAGCATACCCAAGAAGGAGAAACGAAATCAGACTACATGGAAGGGTCAAAGGACCTGACGATCACATCAGAGAGGAAGGCTTCATTGGACTTAAGGGACTACATGTCGTCGTTATTGAAGGAACAAACCTCGGCTTGGGCCAGAAGCCCCTAATCGATAAATTCATTCTCTGGAGAAGCGGTAATGGTAGCACGAGAAGGGACCATCTTCTTGCCCGTGATCGGAGAAAGGAAAAGTACAAAAGGAAGAATAAGAAGAAGAAATTACCTGAGAAGATAGTTGTAGACGTATCGGGGAAGGTAAAAAGAGTTAAGAGGATTACTGTATTTAACCCAATGGCGTAAGAGAGAGGGTACGATTTAACCACATGATGATTGACCTTGGGCAGATAAACCCTATCCGATTAGGGTTTAAAATTCAAAATCTTTTATCTCTTTCGTTTATTATTTTGAAATTATACATTTAATATTGACAACTAACCCCGATATTTCACATGTATAATTTGGGGTCAATTGTTAGGGGTAGGATCCTTGACTCATATTCAGGATCCTCAAATATTCTTGAAGCCTCAAGATCCTTAAATATATCCTGAGATCCTGACTATTACCACTAATATTTCTAACATTTGTAATTACTATATTTTCTTTATTTATCTCACATGTGTAGAACGAGTCAAAAAAAGACCCATTCTCAATGGAGAGTCATCTCAACTAGGAAAAAGACCCAAAATACCAAGTCAAATAACGTTCATATGCTGATTTTGGAGGATCTAGGAATTATCGAACTTCTTGCTATTAGCATTAGACTATAAATAGCACATGTAATTACCACAATACGGAAACACAGAGCTCCTCCACTATACATGTACTTTAATTTACACATTCATTTCTATATTCAACATTTGATATCAATAATATCATCAAGGCAAGTGATCATTATCACCTCCCAAGGTTTTATATTGGAGATCCTATCAGGGATCACGGGCTTTCCTTGTAACTCAACTGTGTCACTTTGATTATCATTTCTTATTTGATTTATCACGAACATCACAACCTCTCATACAATTTGGTTAGATTCCACTTAGTTGATTTTTGACCAAAACACTTACTATAATCAAAATCATCATCTAAATTGATAAATTCGACTGTCAAGTCAGACGTCACGTTTTAACCGTTCTGCTTTCCTATGACCCACGATTGCCTATTCGTTACCGTTACCTCAAAACCACCCATTATTCCATATTTAACAGGAATGATTGTGTCATTCTTCTTCAAAATGTTTATTCCATCCTAACCTCTTTCTACTTTCTCTGCTAATTCCTCCTGTTCTTTTGATCTTTTTCTTCATTCTTCATAATGGTGAAAGATAATCACCCCATTTACATTGCTTTCTCTACTCTGACTTAAGGGTCACTTGATGTGATCGTCAAGTCTTTCCGCAACGATCCCCAATTCCAACCCCTTCTTCCTTCGAAGGATCAAACCATCAACGCTTCTCCCGAAGGCTTCATCAGAGTTTATACTATACTGTTTAGGTCTGGGATACGATTACCTGCATTCGAGTTTCTCAACTAAGTTCTTAGATATTACAAATTTCATATTGCCCAAATTACTCCCAATGGTTTCAAAAATATCATGTGCTTCTTTGAATAGAGCCTTAAACATGGATCCGTCTCCAACTATGTTTTGTCACTTTTATGTAACTATGGCAAGAGGGGACTGGGTATCCTTTTCTATGTGTTCTAACACAATCGAGATATGTGATGACCTTCCCACCTATATTAAGAAATGGAAGACCGAGTTTTTCTTTGTAGACGCGTCCTCTTTCGGCGTTCCTATGCAATTTGAGAGCCTTTTGAGCTGCGAGCACAAACCTAATCCTAAGTTTACGATAGACGTGCAATAGGCCGTTGATCGGCTAGTTGCAAATTACATTAAATGGAGCGATGCGGACGATTTAGTTCTCGAACTTGCTAACCTAGAGGGAACCCCTTACATGATCTGCTAGATTTGTGTGCACGTGTGTGTGTGTGTGTGTATATATATATATATATATATATATATATATATATATATATATATATATATATATATATATGATAGGATGCAACAGTAGTGGTATGTTAGTTAGAGTACCAGTAGGTTGGTTATTGTCTAGTGGAGTGCCCTAGGGGTTGTATGTAGTCATGTAGGATAGCCTAAGAACTCTTGATCTAGGCTTTCTTGCATGTTCCTTATTTGATTGTGGCTCTAAAGTAGGATCATCTGTTCGGATAGCTATCTCACCTCTCTGGGTACTTATGGTTACGCATTTCATGGAAATTGGCTGGTAGCGAAGCAATGTGCTGTAAGGAATCTAGTAGGCGGTCATGAGTTGTATGATTGATAATTGCCTGTATTATGTGCCTACTTGATCTTTGATTGTTATATGTCGACATATGGTAGCGGATGAGGTTGAGGTGATCCTGTTGTGTGTTGTAGGCCAAGATACTAGGTGCGAGCTGGCTGAATATCGTAGTCACGGAGTCTCGGAAAGAGCGGTTGGGTTGAGACGACAGACCAACATATCCGGGGTAATCCAATCCGATGATTGTGGACCCGATATGTATGCTAGTATGTTTGTTGTATGAAGTATTTTGGGGGAACTCACTAAGCTTTGTGATTGCCCAGTTATTTATGTTTTGAGGTTCTATCAGTTATCGTGTGAAAGCGAAGGCATGACTATACACATTCATCAGCAGCAATATAGATTCTATGTTAGTATATTACTTTGATTTTAACAAATGTAAATTGGAACACATGGTTTTCTTAATACATATTTTATAAAACGGAGTTTTAGCTTTAATAAAATGAAATTTTTTTATTGAGAAAATAAGACCTTCAAGAAACCAGATTTATGCTAGGAACGATTATTTTCAAGAAAGAAATCAAATGCCTATTGTTGATCGACAGGGTTATGGATTTCGTTTTTTGTTTTAGTTTGATTGTTTTTTTTGGAGACCGTAAGATAAAAAAGGGTGAATAGTTCTTTATTTGAAAGAGAGAGAGAGTTGAATTTAATAAAACCTTAAATTAAATACACAAAAAAAATTATCATAAAAACAATTTAGTCTTTTTAGAAAAAAAGACAACGAAACAAACTTAAAAAGCCCACAAAACAAAAACAAAAACGAAACTAACTTAAAAAAACCAAAAGAGTTAAGATTTTAACTAAATCTTCAAAAAAAAATTGCATATTGCATATAGCATAGGTAGCATTTTTACGTTTTTATCTAAAATGAATCAAGAAATCGAGCCAATAGAAACGTGAAATTTTTTATCTAAAACTACTCAAGAATTCGAGCATAAATGTGAAAAACCCGAATGGGTTGGGTTTCTTATTAGGGCTGGGCTGTCTTTCTGTATCAACCAAGGATATTCTCTTTTGGGACGAAAATGTTGGAGAAACAATAATATTTTTTTACAAGATAATAAGGACAAAGAGAAATAAGTGAGAATAAGAAACAAAGTAACAACACCACCACTTTAACTATTCAAGACCAAATAAATACACAGCCAAATCTAAAATATTAAAAAGAAATTAAATAAGAAAAAAAAAATCAAACATTCCTCATATCCATTCATTAATACACAACATAGCAATCATAAATTAAAGTTGAAAAATGAAGAAATCGCTCAGGTGCAATTACACATGTGCCCTTCCCCTCACTTCTAGTTTGTAGCATTGCTCCTGAACGAACCTAAAGCCTTGATGGCTGCAGCCCTCAATATATACTGATGGTATGCAGCTGCAGCCAATGCTCCAATGAATGGTCCCACCCAAAAGATCCACTGCAAAAAAAGTACAACTTTCATTACACAGCGTACAAACACTTTCTTTACACAATATACAAGACTTCTTTCTTATTCACTAGTGAGTTGTACACCATTCCTCACAACTTGTACATTCAGATAGGTTGGATTATTCAAACTTTTTACTTTTTACTAGAACCATCATTAAAGATGCCTGTTATAATGCCTTTCTACAGTCTCCAATAATAATTGTACGTTTACCTTGTCTTCTATATCAGCTTTTGTTTCTAAAAGAGTAAAAGATGGCGAAAAGTGTGTGTATGTGAGAGAGAAAACTTACTTGGTCATCCCAGACTTTTTCATTGTTGTAAATGACAGCAGCACCCAAGCTTCTAGCAGGGTTGATACCAGTTCCAGTAATGGGAATGGTGGCCAAATGCACCATGAACACCGCAAACCCAATTGGTAGTGGCGCCAAAACCTGCAATTTCCCAAATCCCAACACGAAGTACACCTCTTAAAACACAATGTACAAACAAGTCTATGGATATGGTAACTAAATGAACATGATGGAAAACGGAATACATACCGGAACGTGAGAGTCACGCGCACTCCTTTTAGGGTCAGTAGCAGAGAAAACGGTGTAGACAAGAACGAAGGTGCCAATAATCTCAGCACCAAGTGCAGTACCCTTGTTGTACCCTGGTGCAATTGAGTTTGCACCACCACCTAACGAGTTGTAGTACGATTTCATGAACAGCTTCACCAAACCCACACCACAGATTGCACCTAAACTCTGTGCAATCATGTACGCTATTGCCCTTATTAACGACACCTTTCTTGCCAAGAATAGCCCGAATGTGACCGCAGGGTTTATGTGTCCACCTATACATCAAAGGGTGTTATTGTAATTTCATATTTGGGTTTTCCGGTATGGTGTTTGAGTTGTGGAAAAGGGAGAAGGGGAGCTTACCAGAGATACCGGCGGTGCAGTAAACAAGGATGAATATCATGCCGCCGAATGCCCAAGCGATTCCGAGGAGGCCAACGCCGCCGCATGGGTCGGTTTCTTTCTTGTAGCCGATGACGGTGGCGACGGTGACGTACAGGAAGAGGAGGGTGGCGACAAACTCGGCGATTAAGGCTCTGTAAAATGACCAGAGCTTCAGTTCCCCCATGTCAAGGAGAGGTGCTGGAGGTGGGTCAACATAATCCCTCCTTGCCGTTTCTCCGGCTTCATTCACTTCTTTCGACATGCTTCTAGCTCTCTCTCTCTCTCTCTCTCTCTCTCTCTCTCTCTCTCTCTCTAAACAACCTCTGTTGTTTCTCTCTCTATAACTCAGTGAGTTGAGGTTTTGGTTATGGAGGTTTTTGGTGTTTCGGAAAGGTGGTGGGTGTGTGTCTTTATAAGGGAAATGATTGAGTTCTGGATAAGTCGAAAGGGGGGTGTTATGGGAATTTTTCAAAATTCGTGAAGTTTGTAGATTATTTGCAGGATACTCCAGGTGATTTCTGTGATTTGTGAAGAAGCCCAAAATAATCTATATTCATATGCAAATGGAACCTTGTAAAAGTCTTATTGGCATGTTAGCCCTTTAGAACAACCACAAAAAAAGTAGTTTTATGATTTGTTTAATCGGGGTCTTTAGGATTTGCTCGTTTAAAATTTATGTCTTTTTAAGAGTTTTTATTTGGTTTTTTAGATTTTAAAACAAAATCTTAAAAAGAGGATTTGGATTAGTTTATTAATCCTAAAATATAATAAACTGGATAAAATTACAGAGTCAATTACTAATCTAGTCAAATTTTCTAATGACCTTTTTTATTATTAGCTAATTTAAGACTTAGCCCAAATTAGTCATCAAAATCGTAAGTTATTGAAATGGTCTACTTTTCGGCTCTAATACTCAATGATATATTTTTTTTTCATAAATCAATACGAAACTGTAGACCATTTTATGGTCTACGGTTTGAACGGGCTAGGACACAGGTAGAGACTATCAATGCAATTTCATAACCAGTAAATGCGTCCGAATAATCATCGATTTATACACTTATACACCTTATATTTGGATGTTTTGTTTGACTTGATTCTATCGAGTAAACACAATCAACCAAAATCATATTTTCATGCAACGAAAAAGAAATGGAAAAGATAAAAAAAAAAATCAATATCATTATAAGAAAATGGGTATAAAAACTTATTAGAGACCATGAACAATGTATCTAATAAGTTTTACCTACTATTGAATTTGAACCAATGACTCCCGCCGTATGAAAACAATATTCTAACTACATATATATACTTTTTCATAATTCAATACCAAACCGTAAACCATTTTATGGTCTGCGGTTCCTCTGAATGGTCTCCTGTTTCTTAAACCGTAGATCTTAAAATGGTCTATCATTTTGTCCAAAAAACTAGGATTTTTTTTAGTATTTAACTACTATTTGTAAAAGAAAAATAACAACATTGCATTTATATGACATTCTATACAAGCTATAAACAAAAAAAAAAAAAAAGGAAAACCATAGGTACATAAGAAACCTATGGTGTATTTATATTACATCGTAGGTTTCTTACGAACCTATAGTTTTATTTTATTTTATTTTTCATTGTTTCCAAAAAAATGCATCTTTTAAATCTCCTACTAAACAAGAAAAACAAAAAAAAAAGTTCAAGATTCGGAGACACATCTAGTTGATCTTTGAAAGGTCCATTGAGAGAGAATTTCAAACTTCAAACACACACAAGAAATGCAAAACTTAAAAATTAAAACTTTATATATTATGGATCAACGAACCCTGAAAGAGTAGACGACCCACAAAATAATAGCTCATTGCCCCCAAAGAATAGTCAACCGAGCGTTGACCGTAGACCAACTGAATGAGCTACGATTTTAAAGGCTAGTTTGGGATAGATCTTAAATTTTGGCTAAAAACTAAGTAATTAAGTATTTTGTCTAGTTTCTTAATTACCTCTAAATTATATTTATACAAAGTAGCTAATCTTAAACTTGTTATTTACATCGATAAATAAGGTGTAGTTTTTAAAAACTATAGTTAACTCGACAAGTAGTAATAAGTTGCAATATTTTTCTAACCAAATACATAAAATATCTTATTATCAGTGTTACACCGTAGTAAATCGAGAAGCATTTCAAATAAGCAAAGCTAAATATCTAAAAAAAATCCAATTAAGAAGATAAAAGTTACTAAAATGGATTTAAATGTTTATAATACCTAAAACTATTTTGTTAAAAAAGATATTTATTTATAATTGGTAATATATATATATATATATATATATATATATATATATATATATGATAAAAATTCAAATGAAACAAATAAAAGATATGAACTATATTTGATAAACTAACTGAAAAATTAGTTACTAACTGATAAAAAATAACGTTCGTTAAACAACTGATAAGCTACCTGAAATATATATAAAATGACATAGAAATGGATGTAGAAGATTGTGTTTGTTTTTAATAATTAATAAATGGAATATTTGAAAGAATTTTTAAAAAAGTTCACTAAGCTCGTTGAAACGTTAGTATGAATAGTTTTTTAAAAAACTAACTTTTAGTTTGTCAAACATAACAACTTAAAAAATAAGTTAGCTTATAAGCTAATTTCGATGTGCCAAACATAGTCATAGTAACGAGTGATACGTAAACTTTACTTTGACCTTATCAATTTGATGTACATAAAGCTATGTGTTATACCTCCCTCGAAAGGGTGTAGACATCTGATATGGACACGAGACACCAACGGAAACAATATAACGAACTCTACCACCGTGGACTAATCCTCAAACTCTCTTTTTTTTCCCCATTTTATGTTTTCTCTTTGCGTATGATACATTAGAGTCTTGTACATGATGCATTAAATATTTTTACATTGCTCATAAGATAATAATTGTAGGTATAATATGGTTTGAAATATGAAATATTGAATGAAAAATGGACGATATGAGTGACATAGCCTAAACTATTACAAAATTGATGAAAGATAAATGAAAAATATAACGCCTAGCCTAAAACTTAATTTATTTTAACTCATTATAAATACGTTAAACCCACAAAAACTTGCTACCTATTCTAGATAAAGACATCTCATGACTCAAAAGTCAAAACCTAACTTGTTTAAGTTCTACATGCTTTGTGTTATATTTGTACATTTTTTCATTATTAAAGGGGTAAACTTAAAATTCATGGAACTATATGAATCTTTTTGCAAACATTCAAATAACAAAGAGTTTGGGTGAGTAGTGGAAAAGTGGGCCCACGGGTACAGCAAAGACCATGTGAGAAAGTAATCAATGTTTCTTTGGGGTGGGGCCATAATCCCCTGTGGGCTTTCTATGACAGCCTATCATACACCACACTTTATGTACAACGGCTAATTGCATGGTAATGGCCCGACTTATCTTTTTTCTTTGTATTTTTCGGTTGTTTAGAATTTTAAGTTTTAACAGCTAAAACTGGTGTCGTTGGCTTTGTTTTATTAATGATGTTGTCACTACATCCTTCAACTTTTGTCTTATATCAATATTGGACCCTCCAAATTTCGGAATTGGCTGTCACACTGTCACATGTGAGTCTTTGGGCCCTTGGTGAGTCTGTGGCATCCATTACCAACTTCTTACATTATTCCTCTTATCCTCTAACAGCTAAATTTAAAGAGCTTAAAGAATTAATAAATGAAAATTTATTTGTTAATTAAATTGTAAAATCCTTTAAATAGTTATTAAAATTTTGAATGCCTCATTTTAGTTTGTCGTAATGAAGTTCTTAAACATTGTACATTTGCCCCGATATTCAAATTTACGAAGTCAAATGAACATGCTAACTATGTTGCAAATTGTTTAGTAGTTAATACATTATTTAATGGGATAGTCATGAAACGATCATATGATTCTTGAGCATCAAAGTGTAAAGGATATAATTTTTTTAGTATTGTTAATGAAGTCAAATGAACATGCCGCAAATTATTTAGTGGTTAATACATAAAATAATGGGATAATGCATATCTTTTCTAGAATTAATATAGATGATATAATTTTTATGATTTACCGAAATAATCATAATATCTGAAAAATTACATTTTAGATTAAATTAATATTGTTTTGAACTAATTTTATGTGATATTTAAAAGCAGCTAGGGGTTGACATTTGGGATAAATCTAGAAAAAAGATGGAGTTTTTTAAGACACATCCGAAATCCAAAGAAATTATCCAAAAAAATTTAAAAGATTATTTATTTTTTACTAAAATATAACAAATCATTAAAAACTTATCAATATTGAAGTCGAGTTAAATATAAAAGTATAAAAGTATGTAATTATCTGAAAAGCAAATTCAAGATTTTATATTTTTGGAATCCAAAATGACTAATCCGAAACTTTATGGTAAATTCAATTAATACAAAAAAAATAGGTCATTTATTCTCATTAAGTGCTTATTGTGACAAAATAACAAACTCTAAAGTTATTAAAAAAAATGTGGGGTAGGGACGTCCATGAAGGTGGTTGGAGTAGGACTTAGGACATGGGAGTTGGGAGCCGTTGGTTGCTATTGACCTATTGTACAATTTAGGGATGGCAAAAAAAACCCGAACCCGAGAAGAAAACTCGAACCCCGAAGATTTTGGGGCGGGTCGGGTCACTCTTATCGGGTTTCGGGTCGGGTTTCGGGTCATTATCGGGTTTTTAGTTCGGGTTCGGGTCAGGGAGTGGGGTATGCATGCCCCGACCCGCCCCGACCCGAAAAATTATATATATATATATATATATATATATATATATATATATATATATAATGAGATTTCATCCCTCTTACCCATTTCAGCCACCCGAAGACTCTAACCTTCAATCCCATCACGTATTCCCAATTTCTCACTATTGTGATGAATTTAGTTACGATATTAGACTTTAGTAATTTCTATTTGGTTCACTTATGTTAAGAACTTATTTGTATTTTAAGCATTTGTAAGGTTTTAATTTCTCAATTGTTTCATTGTAGTTTTCCTAATTTTTTCTGCCACTATTTTCGGGTCGGGTTTCGGGTCTATATCGGGTTTCGGGTTTCGGGTCGGGTTCGGGGATATTTTTAGCCCCGACGGGGCGCCCCGATAAGAAACCCGTCGGGTTTCGGATCGGGTTCGGGGACAAATATAAATATCGGGTTCGGGTATGGGATATGCCGCCCCGCCCCGAACCCGCCCCGTTGCCATTCCTAGTACAATTGTAAACTTTGATCCTTAAAATTTAAATTTAAATATGAATATCTTTTAAGATTTGGAAAAAGTGCACCCGAACTTTATATTACACTTGTATTTGACTACACTTATTTAACATTAGGACACAACTATAAAGTTTGAGAGTTAGGATAAAACATGAGTGATAAAAAGGATCATTTTAAAAAGTTAATTGTTATATAACGTATATGTCTGTTAATAAATTGTTAATTATACATTATCTAAATTCATAATATTGCTCCTCGATCATAAATTGTTAATTATACATTAGAAATGCTTAATTATAAAGATGCACAAGTATATATAATCAAAATAACTCTTTGATTAAATAAGGAAATATAACTCAAAAAGCTTTACATTTGTTTTCTTTTAAATCCTAAAACTCGACTAAGACATTTTATTTATAGACTTCTAATAACGGACTTGCTATTAGACTATAATTAGGATTCATGGCCAACTTGCCATCTTTACAATTACTTGGTCTCCAAGTCCTCATCGACTTAGGATTCCACCAATCACTCCTGAATCTCTAAGTCCTTCTAGAGAATTCTTCAACCCCGATCTGTATTTAAAATATGGGCTCGTCGTTGTCATCACATTCCGAAAAATCACCTTCTTGTAATGTTTGGAGTCGTCTCGGACATTCAGAGGCAAAGTGACCAGGTCTGTCACACCGAAAACAAATAACCTCAGATCGGTCTGTTTCCTTACTTTTTCTGATTTTTGTCAGAACAACAATTATAATTTTTGCAATTGGTGGAATTGGGTTGAGTTCAATCAAAATTGGACTTGTGGTGATTGGGCTTACCCCTTTGTGATACCCGATCACATGATTTAGGCCCACTTGACTCGTCAGACCCATTAAACCCTCCTAATCCACTAAATCCTCTTGACCTATGATTACCAGTCGACGCCCCTTTTCTCTTTGTCGATCTTTCCTTCGCTCCACAAGACAAGCCACCGCCACCACCTGAACCACTGCCACCACTGCTCGATGACCATAGAACCTTCGGTTCTTCTCCTCCTTCATCACCCTCTTCCCTAATTCTTTCTTCATAAGCTTTAAGCCTTCCCACAACATCTTCAAATCCAACCGATTTAAGATCCAAGACTTGTTCCAAAGAAGCAACTATGTTGATGAAATTTATGGGCAAAGCTTTTAGAAATTTTTTAGCCAATTTGAATTCTTCGATCACTTCTCCTAAAGCAGCCGATTTTGAGGCGATTCCCGATAATTTCCCGCTAAAATCATAGATCGATTCAGTCTCCTACATTTTATGACTATCGAAATCAGCCATTAGGGTCTGGAGTCGGGCCTCCTTCACTCGATCAGCCTCAATGTGTCGAGCTTTGATTGCATCCCACAAGGCTTTTGAAGAATCAACTTCTCTAATCTGCATAATCGAACTTTCCGACAAAGCTTTATAGAGCAGACCTAACGCAAGGCAGTCCTACTCTTTGGTTATTATATGGTTCCTAGATCAATCATGCTCCAAGATTTGTGAATGTGGAGCACAACCTTCATCCTCATAGCCCACACCATGTAATTGGTGGGTGTGAGCATCGGACAGGTAACAGAGGTCGTTTCGGTCTCCTTCTCCCTCCCCGGAGTACCGCTTGTAACTCTTTTTTCTCCCGCCATGCTGACTACCTTGTTCAACAAGTAAGAAATCTGATCTCATAGCCTCGTGTTCTTAGCTCTTATACCAATTAAAGATGCACAAGTGTATATAATCAAAATAACTCTTTGATTAAATAAGGAAATATAACTCAAAAACCTGTACATTTGTTTTCTCTTAAATCCTAAAACTTGACTAAGAAATTGTATTTATAGACTTCTAATAACCGACTTGCTATTAGACTACAATTAGGATTCAAGGCCAACTTGCCATCTTTATGATTACTTGGTCTCCAAGTCCTCGTCGACTTAGGATTCCAACAAATTATGTTAATATCAAGTTATCTCGCATTATAAAATATTGAATAGAAGGAACATAAGAACACAAGGGTTCAAATAGTAGGTGTAGAGTTGTGTTTGCTATCCATCATAATGATATGGCATAGAGCGATGATAAATTCTTCATTAGCGATCTACATGGGACTTCCTAACGTTACATCAAGGCTTTAAGATAGCTAGTGTAACTTGTGAGCATAATGCTATGTTGTAATAGTTTATAATGTTACCATTATTAATCATAAAATCATCAACTTATTTTACTAACCTTGTAAACACTAAAATGGAACTCTTGGCAATATAATAAGGCCAGTTTGAATGTATGATTATCATCAACACAAAACAAGATGTTTAATTAGTGCAAGTCACAAGCATCGAGAGACTTGCCTTATGAAACTAATACAAGGCTTCAACTCATTTGAAAGTTTCATAGTGTGGAATATTAGTTTTGCTTATTTTATTCTAAAATAATTAAATCATTAAGAATCAACTTACATTTCATATGACGTGCATTTAAAATCTTCTTAAGGAGGGTTCTGGTTATAAGTGCAAGTGAAATGACGTTATGCAACGGTAAGGGGGCAATGCTTAGTGAATAATAATAGGTTTGCATAAAATCCATTATACCTTATAGATGGAATTTATATTTGGGTAACAACCGAGCATGTTATATAGATTGTTGAGATTATTGTATATTTACTTTATGTTGCAATACTATAAGTGGTACATACCTATAAGATTGTATGTTTGTTTGGTGTGACCATATTGTGTATTTACTTTATGTCCCACATTGTATCAAGACTTACAAGTTGTTATTATCTTGATTTGGGACATTAAAGACTAGATTAAAAGTAAATATGTTAGTCATGTAATCATTTTATATTAAAAGATAGTAGTAAAAAATTTTTAAGGATAGTGAACTAATAATTACATAGAAAACTGGTTTTCTTGACCCCATCTATAAAGACTTCTCCGATTTGTGAGGATATGAGGTTGTCCGGTATGGTGGATTAAAGGATGTAGGACGTCCTATGTGGCTAGCCAACCTACGCGTGCAAGGACGGAGCTTGAACTTTTGATTGGGGGGGCATAAGTATAATATGGGGGTGTTTAGCAAAATTAACTGGTAACGGGTAGCTTGTAGCATTTTGTTTAAACTAAACGCTACATGAAGTAGCATTTGTCAAATGCTACATGAAGTAGCATTTGGATTTCGAGCGTTTTGTTTAAACTAAATGCTAGAAGCTCGTAGTGCCAAACACAACTTTTTGTTCAAAACGGAGCATTTTGTCAAACGCGAGAAGCTAGAAGCTCGCAAACGCTCCGTGCCGAACACGCCTTATTTATAAAAATTTGAGAACAGGGGGCCATAGTCAATTTTTATAGTTTTAGGTCTAAATGAGAATTTTTTTTAGTTATGGATTAGTTCTAAAAAAACAGAAAGGGGGGGGGGGGGGGGGGAGCCCCTCCTTGCCCTTAAGAAGATTCGTCCCTGCACATGTGAACACCCCCTTGAGTCTAGTGGTTTAGTTGTGACGTAGTACCGAAGATGGAGGAAGACGATGAATTTGATTAGTTCTCTCTTCTTTCCTTCACATTTTATCTCTTTCTCTCTCTTCTTTTTGCCTCTTCACTACCTCTCCACTAGTAAACACCATTTTCACAACCTAGTGGATTGATTGTGGAATAGTTAAATAATGACGTGGCCTCATCTTCACTCACAAATCATGCATAAGGATACCCCTCAGCTCGAAGAGAGATCACTATATTCAATGAGCTAAGTAGACCCATTCAAATCTACGTCGCAACTCAAACTCCTAGTCATTTTTGTTTGAAACTCCCAAAATTCGAACTTAAGTTGCCTATAAGGAGGTGTTTAGGAGATGGTTAATCATTGTAGAGATTAAGTAGTCCAAAACGCTTTAATTAAACAAGTATAAAATTTTATCTTAAATAGAGTAAAAAAAAGTATATTAACACTATTAAATGAGATTGATTTCTAAGTCCTGATGTTTTATAAGCCGTAGAACCGAACAAGTTTAAGTACTTCCTAAACAACTTACTAATTAGAATTTTAAGAGTAAAGTAATACTCCCTCCGTCCCAAAATTATTGTCCACATACAAAAAACACACAAATTAAGGAAACATTAATTATCACTAACTTTATACAATAAAATGACAGTTTTTCTTTATATGTGATAACTAGTTTATTTGCATATGAGTTGTCACTTAATAAAATAACATAGTATAAACTAGGTATAAATTTGTAAGTTTTTTCATAAACCAAATAAATTATAGCACAACCCCCCGCCCGAAATATGTCAAAGCGTTAAAATAGGGCCGTAACACTCACCCTTGAAGCGTGAGTTCGAGTATGTTCGGAATCGTTTATTTTTGAGAAGCTTGACATGAGAAACCGTAAATCCACAATTTTTGAACTTTTCAATACTTCCAGACCATTTCATAAGAAACTTTTCACTATGAAGGTTGTTTTGTAATTTCACTAAACTATAGTGGCGGTTTGGTAATTTAATTAAATAAATAGGATTGTTTTTGGTAAAAAAAAAATACCAAATGGGGGTTGTTTTAAACAAATGGGTTCAATTATTGGGGTTGGGACTGATTTTGAATACATGGTTTAATAGGGAGGGTATTTTGGTCATTTCCTAATTAAAATGACATAGGGCTTTTATGTGCATCCCATTTTTTTGTTTGATCAGGCATATGAAAGAATGAAAGAAAGCAACAACCGAATGGAGGGGAAAAGATGCACAAAGCGGCGACTAGTGGGTGATCGATCCATCGTGAGGAGGAGGAACTCCAATCTCCGACGACTACATTATGAGTTTCTGCCCGTCGTCGGTAGCAAGGAGGTCCGATGGCGAAGCAACCAGGTCGAAAGGGAAAGTAGGAGGCGGCTTTTTGTGATCATCGTCGCCGATAATGATGGTGAGAGGGGCTATTTCGGTAGCTCCTCGTTGTTCCTCCCTTCCTGATTCAACAAAAAACGCAACAATCGAAAAGGGGTGTTTGGTGGTTCAATGTCGACAGAAGGAATGAATCATCGGGAGAAAATATGCACCCCTGGTGCTTGAATGGTGTTGAGTATTTGAGATATTGAAACTGATTTGACATATTTGGTTATTTAGGGAAGCCTTTTTAGGGTTAATCATTTTATGATTCCCTACGGTGCCTGTACAGTAGAAGTTTTTAATCGAGCTCTTCTAAGACGTTGGTTTTATATTAGGGAATTGGTTTTATATTTATGGCATATATTTTATGTTCCCTATAAATAATCATTAGGTTAGATTTTGAGGTAACCTTTTTCCAAATTAGGGTTTTTCTCTGTACGTTCATATCATAATCAATATACACAAAAACCTTTATCAGATTACTTGCATATGATGGTGATTGATTCTTGATTGTACTTGATATTCCGCATTCGTCATCTCGGTTTTAATCCTAACAAGTGGTATCAAAGCAGCTTCTTGTAGATCTCAATGATTATTGCAAGAATCGATATTGTTTATGGCAATATTTTATCATGAATCTCACCTTGTTCTTCAAGTTTTGTAAGTTTTCTGAAAAGAAAAAGTCTAATACTTCGTTTTATTGCAAAATCTTGTTCATATCTGTTGATCTTCTACTCATTATTTCATCTGATTTGTTCTTGAATTGTGTTATTTAAGAGAATTAGAAGAAAATTTCCGTGTTTATTCGAATTTTGTTGTTCAGTTCTACTTTATCTCTTTAAAAATCATCTCAGATCTATTTTCTCTCTCTAGAAACCATCTCAGATCCGTTTTTTCTCTCTAGAATTCTTAACATATCTACTTTCTCTCTCTTCAAGTTCTTTCACTTGTTGAAGATCAAATGGATCTTTTATTTTGTAACTCCATTTTAGAACTTGGATTAAAGGTTACTAAACCAATCTATGGGGTAGACAAAGTGACTTTTTTCATGTTCTTGGTGATTTTACGTTAAGAGATGTTACTGAGTTATATAATTTTTTTTGTTGATGAAAAAATAACTGAATACTCATGTGTTAATGAACGCGAATTACAAAAGAATGAGAGCATAGTAGATCAATTCTGTATTATCTATGGACATTTAGTTTGGGAAAATAAACAACAGAAGTTAGAGAAAGAAAGAAAAGAAAAGGAAGAAGTTCATGATGTTCTTCAAGTTTCTGAAGAAAAACAAACTCCAGATGTTCTTGTTGAGGGGGAGTCAAGTGTTTCAAATTTTTCAGAAATTTCACAATCTGAATCTAGTAGTTCTGAAGACGAATCTAAATGCAAAAATTCAGAAATCGTGAAAGTGAAGGTGTTTTGTTCTATTGGAACAACAACAGATGATCTTTTGTGTTTAAATAATGTTCTTGAAGGATTGGTTCCTTACATAAAGCCAATAATTCAAGATGTTCAAATTTATCAAACTCCTAAGGATTGTGTTCAAAAGTTTTCAAATGTTCAGATTCAAAAAGATGAAAAGGTTGTTCAGATCCGAAATTTGTTTCTGAAGCCTAGAAATAAGAAAAGGAAGAAGAAGAAGAAGAACAACAACAAGAAGAAGAACAAGAGTAAAATGAAGAAGGTTTGGATACCCAAGGTACAAGTATCTAATGTATGTGAAAAGGTTCAGAAAGCTGAAGTCAAGAATGTTCAAAGGAAATACCATTCACATTTTTCCTCAGGGGAAATATGGTAAAAGTTGGAGAAAAGAGAAAAAAGTATTTGGTTGGTTCAATGAATATTTTAGAAATTTTTGTTTTCGAACCAAAAAGCAGGTATTATGTTCAAAAGATGATAGATTTTCTTCAAATAAATGGGTGTGCAAGAAACATACGTCAATGTTGAATCTTAAATGGGTACCAAAAGTCCCATAAAAAGTTTTGTCCTTTATCAAAAAAATAAAAATAAAAAACAGAAAAGGGACAAAATCTTGTGAAGATTTAGTTAAATATATGAAATTGTGTTGAAGAAATCAATTTTATTGATTTTTTAATTGTTGCAAATGACAAAAAGGTAAAAAGTTGAAAAAGTGGGTGAAAAGTGACATTTTCTGCAAAAAGAAGGCTGTCATCTGACACATTTTAGCAAAAGGGGTACAAGTTGTCAGTTCACTGTAATCAGGAGGGTCGGATTCGCATTTATGCAAATATTGGGGGTTAGATTCGGAGTTATTGACAAAAATTGTTTAGTTTCGCGGTTAAGGGCATATCTTGTCAATTCAAAATGCGAAGGTTGTTTTCGGAGGTTTTGGTGAACATCTTATGCTCGTTTCTTGAAACGGAGGTGAAGACCAGTCAAGATGCGAATGTCTCAATCAGAATATGAAGCAACGAACTCAAATCTATTGTTCATCTACGAACGTGCGGAGGCATTCGTCGTCCTTGATTCGCAATCGGAGTGATTCGCAACTACAACCTTTTAGATTCGTATACGAAAGTAATGATGCGAGAGTCAACATGCGAAAGTCACAATTATAGGTTCATGTTCTAGGCTCCATTCACATTTACAGTTAACAAGTTTTAGAATCTATAATCGTTTCGTACTTGGATTGAACACTGAAATCGGATGCATGAAATTGAAATTTTGGGTGTTGTTACCTATTTTCTTGGATGTGAACAATCCTAACAAAAGCGAAACTAAAATCATTTAGAAGCAAAAATCGAAGATTTTCATGAAATTGGAATCGGAGTTCTAGACTTGCATCTTATTTGGAAATTGGAATTGAATGTCAAGAACTCATAAATCTCATTATCCAACTCAAAATCGGAGAACTCATAATCAGATGAGTTCGTATCTAATAATCTCGGTCGAAGTTGAGGTGCTCATGTAGGAACAGTAATATCGCAATAAGAATACACTAAAGATTACAAATCAGGACCTCTATGGCATTCAGAGTTTGATAATCAGATTCACAGTTTCTTGGAATCAAAAACCGATTCGGTTTTGACTTTGTAAAGTCAACACGTGTGTTCATCGGCTCAGACAAAAAAGATGGTTGTTTTTACAAAGTTGGTCCCTATTCTTTCCGATCTTAACAGTTTCTACCCCAGCTCTCAAAATTCTTTTCAAATTAAGTGGGTTTTTACCATTTTTACCCCTTCTTACCAAAAAAAATTCATTTCTAATCCTTTTCTTTGGTCTTATTCTTTTTAAACCCTGCTAAAATAATTGCTTCTTACTCCATTCCTTTTTTCCAATATTTAAAATCAAAAAATACAAAATTAATTTTTTTTATTTTTTCGATTTTAAATTTTTGAGAATTAAGGATAATCCAAAGGGATTTGTTTCATCTAATCCGACGGGTTTTTGAAGATTGTTGGTGATTCTTCTTAACTTTTCGGATTCTCTCAATGGTATTTGTTGAAGATTCAAGGGGAGTGATGATTATTCAAGAGGGAGTTCATATTTGGAAGATTATTTTTATTTCTCTCGCTTTGAAGACCCCATGTGCCGATGAGTCTCACAATTTAGGGGGAGAAATGCCAAGAATATCGGAAATTGTGATCTTCATCGGTTTCAACATCTAGGGGGAGATTGTTGAGTATTTGAGATATTGAAACTGATTTGACATATTTGGTTATTTAGGGAAGCCTTTTTAGGGTTAATCATTTTATGATTCCCTACGGTGCCTTTACAATAGAAGTTCTTAATCGAGCTCTTCTAAGGCATTGGTTTTATATTAAGGCATTAGTTTTATATTTATGGCATATATTTTATGTTCCCTATAAATAATCATTAGGTTAGATTTTGAGGTAAGCTTTTTCTTGATTAGGGTTTTTCTTTGTACGTTCATGTCATAATCAATATACACAACAACCTTTATTAGATTACTTACATATGATGGTGATTGATTCTTGATTGTTCTTGATATTCCGCATTTGTCATCTCAGTTTTAATCCTAACAAATGGTTAGAAGGAGGAAGAAGGTGTCGGACTCTGGCGGTTACAGGTAAAAGGATTAGGGGAGGGAGGGGGTCTGCTCCGACAGCCTCCCATGTTCTTTTTCTTTTCTTTTTCTTTCTTTTGTTTTGACTGAAAATCAATGGAGTCTTGGTGGGTTTTGGGTTTGATTGTTTTTTATATAAATTGATGGTGTGTTTGATTAGATCGTTTGATAGTGATCAATATGTTTAATCATTAGATTTAAGTTGGTGTTTTGTTGCTTGAAATTGACAGGAAGAAGATGAAGAATGGTGGTGTAGA
This sequence comes from Lactuca serriola, assembly GCF_051521515.1. Lineage (NCBI taxonomy): Eukaryota > Viridiplantae > Streptophyta > Magnoliopsida > Asterales > Asteraceae > Lactuca > Lactuca serriola. The sequence goes on along the minus strand of NC_136410.1, from coordinate 63,583,367 downwards.
AGAGGTAACAACCTCTTTTTGTGAATTCGATGAGAATGAAGAAGAAGGATAACAACAACAATGGTATTCAGGGGGTTGTTTTGGCAGGCTCAAATAATGGGAGGAGAGGTGTTCCTGACAACTTTAATTTGAGAAGAAACACATTGTTTGTAAAAGGGAAAATGACACATATAACCCACCAACTTTTTAGGGTTGGCTTATTCAGTCCCTAATGTTATTTTTGTGTCTTTTAAGGGAACAAAGTTGGTTGTGTCGAGTCTAAAACGTCATTATTGAGAAAACGAAGGGGTAACCCGATTATCCCTTATGACAACTCACGTATTTTTACATTTTAATAATTAACAATAATACGAAGGGCCCATAACTCTCTATCTCTCTCTCTCTCTCATATACTTTAATTTGGATCTGAAAGTCAAACTTCTCCAACAAGCCTATGCAGTAAGTTGCTTTTGTCACTTGACCAGAAGTGTTATACACAAATGGATGAAACTTGTTAAAATCCTTATCTGCATCTTCCTTGGACTAACCACGCCCACCACCATTTTCATGTGATATTGTATTGACTTACATAAGATGACATATCCCTCTAAATCCTCACAGCCTTATTCCTGAAATACCACCATTAGTACCACCTCTCCACCACCACTAAACCACCGTGAACCACCAACAATAATCATCAAATCACACCATAAACCCACCATACAATCTCCCACTATTACAGGCTAGAACCACCACCAGGTCCCTCCTTCCCTTTCATGTTTCAACAATCGATCACCATCCTCCACCCTTCCCCTTGGACCGTGACTAGCAGCCACCAAGGACCACCCACAACCACCATCGTGATGTTGCTAAGGAATTCTGACAACCAACCATCGCCTCCGTTCCTCCCCTCTTTTCTATTGACCGAAGCAAGAAGACCCAACAGTGGGGGCTGCCACCTACTGCCGACGCAAAACACCACTCCAACCACACTCGTCCATCTGTTTTGTCAAACAAACGCCAACCAAACACCCCGCTGCTGCTACAGTGAGATCAGAATGTTCAGATGCACCGGAGGCGTCACAAGGTTCCATGGAAGTTGTTGAAAAAAGATTCACCGGAGGTGAAGAAAAGGGTTTTTGTGTGCCTTGAACCCATCTGTTTACACCATGACCCCTACCACATGCTTGGAGATCTCGTCGGGATGAAAAAGCACTTTCGGAGGAAACACAACAACAATAAGTTGTGGGTTTGTGAGAAATGCTCAAAGGGTTATGTTGTACAATATGATTACAAACTTTTGGAGAAAATGCACATGAATCGAACTGAAAATTAAGTTATGTCAAAGTAAACGATAATCATAACTCAAAAGTTTTAAGAGAGAGAGAGATAGATAGATAGATAGAGATATCGGTGGGGCCTAAGTGTGATATATCTATTATTCAAACTGGCTAAAACAAGTAAATAGTCTAAAAAAATAGGTTACCCACAACTTAGTTCCCTCATAAAGCCATAAAAAAAATTTAGTGACTAAAAAGGTAAACCCTAAAAAGTTTTTAGGCTATATGTGTCATTTCCCCTTTGTAAAATTATATTTGTGTATAGTTTTGTATAAAAGAAAAGTGTTTACTTTGTGTTCAAGATTGGATGTGTTGATATGTGGAAGTAAACTTATGGTTTTTGGTTGTCATTTTTATATAATTGGTTTGATTTTTGATAGCTTTCATGTATTTTGTGTTTTCTTTGGGTGAAAATTGAAGCAAAAGCTTTTTCCTATGTATTATGTTTATAATCTATGGATTGATTTGTACAATTCATTCAATGGGTATGTTTTTGGTTGAATTTGGGTATATATATATATATATATATATATATATATATATATATATACTTCCGGAATTAGTAATATTGTGTGTGTGAGATAATACACAACAATGAGACAGGAGAAATAAGAATTTGATCATTTAGAAAGTTATAGTCCGTTAAAAATTCATAACTCTCTCATATTATTTCCGTTCTTGATTGTCTTTGTGACAACCGTCAATTTCCGGTCAAGTCAAAGTCAACTGAAGTCAACAAGTCAAATCGTTCGACTCAATTTGCCGTGGTTAGTGGTTACTAGAGTTTACGTTATGTAGTTTCTAAACAACTTGCTATTCTAATGAGAGATCATAAATCGAAAAGTGCGTACATCTAGATCTCCTTAACCTAAAACTGTGGTATGTGGCAAGCCAAACCGATAAAACAATGTTGCATACTCATCGGGAGTGTGTAAGATCCTTAAACAAGGCTTAACAGAGTTTACAGACCTTACTATGCGAAGTCGGACACTCACAAATGTCACACACGAAACCTCTCTCAATCGTTTTCACTCTATCTCACTTTAATCGAGGATCTCTCCCAAATCTCTCCAAGTATGTGAAATCTCTCCCAAATCTCTCTTTGTATGAGAAATCTCTCCAAGAATATGAAATCTCTCCCGAATCTCTCCAAGTATGTGAAATATCATTTTGGGCGTTGGGTAAGATCTGGAGTTGCATATTCAGATATGGACTCCTCTAAGTCCTTGGAATTATAAAGTTGCTGAATTTATCAAGCTTGGTCCTTCTCTTTGGCTAAAACCCCTTCCTTAGCTTGGTTTTGGCAATTAAGAGCTTGCATGCACATAAAGTTTGCAACTTTACGTGGAAACCATGCCTTAGGAGGCTAGATCTGCAATCTGGAACTTTGGAATTGCTTAAAAACGTATGAACACAAAAAGGACTGAAGGAAGTCGTCGAGTCCCTTAGACAAATCGACGAGTCGAGTAGGGTTTGCCCGTTTTCGAGATTCCGAGTGATTTCTGTGAAGGATTGGGGTTTTTGGTCTGCATGGATTTTTGGTCTTCTGAACATTGAGTAACTCGAAGAGTTACATAGGTAACTCGACGAGTTGAAGAGTAACTCGGGTAACTCGACGAGTTGATGGATGCACTCGACGAGTTGAGGTCAACATTGACTGTTGACCTTGACTTTGACCAGGGTTGACTTTGAGGATATTTATGGTAATTTGGGATTGTGACAAGTCAATTACATGATGATTATAAGTTGTTGAGTTGGAGCAGCACGTGGGATTAATCTGATCTTAGCTTGTCAGTTCAGCATTCACGAGAGGTGAGTCTCCTCACCATACTAATGGGTCTAAGGCACCAAGGTCGTCCCATTTTATGATATTTAGTACACTATATGAAGTTATATTATGAGGCATGATATTTGGTTATGTGCTAGGGAGTATGCTAGTTGTAAATGTGGTATGCTTGTATGGAAGGCCATGGGAGAGCCCATGGCTTTCCTAAAAGACCATAGGAGAGCCCATGGCAACCGGATGTAAGACCATGTGGAGAGCTCATGGATTTCCTATTAAAGAGCATGGGAGAGCCCATGACACTTAGGTGTAAGACCATGTGGGGAGCCCATAGCATCCTGGAGTAAGACTCTGGGGACGAGCCCACGACATCCCTATATGTTGTATGCATGGCTTATGTGTATATGTAGCTGTTATAGCTAATATGATATGTGTTTATGTGGATTGTATGTGGGGTATGCTCCGGGGAACTCACTAAGCATTAGTTTACAGTTTGTGGATTTGTTTCAGGTACATCTGAGCCCAAGGGCAAGTGCAATGCTTGATGGCGCGTTATGCACTCTCTCTCAGGCATTTTATGGGACACTGATGATTGGAATAATATTGTTATTGTTAAGAATTTGAAAACAATTGTATTGAGATTTTATGGTTTATGGAAAGTGTTTTGACTATCTGAAAATGAAAATTTTCTTTTGAAAATTTGGGTCGTTACAAAAGTTATGACTATTTATTCAAGCCTACCAAAATTTAAATAAAAACTAATAGAACAAAGATAAAAGAAGAACATACAAAACTCAATCAAGGTTTTCACAAATCATTAGATATAGTTTTCAATTAAAGGACCAAAAGTTTGAGTTATATTCATTAAAAAAATATTAGTTTTTTACTTTTCCTATAAACTTTGATGATTTTCTATAATTAAAAAGATATATAATTGATTTTTTTCTTTCCATAAGTTACCTCAATTCAATGGTATTCTATTAAAATAGAATTTAGAGAAAATAAATTTGGATTTGTTTTGTTTAAAACTAAATTATTTAAAAGGTTCTACACCTAAACTTAGATACATAACAGCCACATATTCACTTTTTCAGTTGTTACTTGTTAGATTGTACATCAAAAATATATAACATATATGACAGAAAAATTGGCCAACGGTGACGTAAAATATCTTCTCTGATAAATAAAGGTTTTATTTGCCAATTGTTATATTTTCATTCATTTTGTCACATTTATTTTGTGGTTATTTTGAATTAATTTTTATTCCATATGTAATTTTGTGGTTTTCCTATTTTATTAAATTCTATATGATATTTAAATTTAATAATAAGTGCATATCAATTTCATTAATAGACTTTCCTTATATTTTCAAACTTTTAAAATAAAATCTCATTAATTTGCTTTGGTTATTCATCTAAACTATTTGTTTAAATTTAAAAAAGAAAAAAAAAACACTTTAATTTTAATAATTCAATATTTTTTTAATTTTCTTATAAATTCAAATTTCTTAAAATGTTTATATATCTTAAATTGTTTTAAATACATTGATGTAATTCACCTATATATCATATATCACAGAAAAATTGACCAACAGTTGCCAGAATTATGTTTTATAACACAGTATATTTTATTGTAATGGGACGCAAATGCATGTGTCAAGGCATGATTGGCGGTCAAAATTTAGGAATGATTGAAAGATTTTTTATAACATTGGATACAACTAAAGGAAAGAGAGTGCGTTTTTAACAATAATATTGATTTGTAGTTTCACTGAATCACTTATTGTACTTATTAAAAAACACTAAAACTAAAAAAAGGATATATTTGATTGAAAATAATTAACAACGAATCACTTTTATAATTTCCATTTTGATTATATAAGCATATCTTAAACATTAAATAAAATTATCCATAAGATTCTTAGGCAATGAGACAACGTATAAAAGTATAATCATCTGTAATTGTCTGTAATATTCCCTTCTAATTCTATATTACTTAATTACATAAATCTAAAAAATTGGTAAATTAATGGATGTCAAAGGATGAAAGGAGGTTGTTAGCACTTCCCATAATACGTGGTGTATATATATATATATATATATATATATATATATATATATATATATATATATATATATATATATATATATATATATATACCCTGTTATAATAAAACAGTACATTTTTTGCCACGTGGCATCTCCTAAACCTTTCTAAACCAAAGTGAAGTACCAAATATACCCCTCACACATATTACACCTTAGAAGATTTGATTTTTGGAATTTGAATTTTAAATCTTATGCATAAATTGGTTACTTTCCATGTTAATCCTTCAAAATCTTAGCCCCAAATCTCGGTACCTTTGAATAGCTATGGATTTGATTTCAAAATCCCTAACTCCCTTCTTCTTTGTCATTTCATGTACGCGTAATCAACAATTGATATGGAGTAATCTTCTCTGGTTGATGATCTAAACGTAAGTGATATAATTCCATTCTTTTTCTCAATTTTCGTTCCTTATGTCGTTTCTTTATCTTTTTCTCTCATCAAGCCCTAATGTGTGCACTGAATTTCAATTCCTAAACCTTCGGTCTTTCTCTCGCCAATCCCGAACGAATGTTAATCCGCATCCGCCACCATCACCACCACCATAGGTATGAATGCTAATTTCTAAACATTCGGTCTCTCTCTCTCTCTCTCTCGTTGATGCTTTGATTTGATGAATACGATATCCTCAATATCTTCCCCAAAGTCGATCATTCTAGGGTATTCTTTATGTGCTTTTATTCATTTTTTTAACTAATTTAAGTTTGAGTATTAATCGCTTATTGGATTTTGTTCAATTTTAATTTTACCTAATTTTATTCATTCTAGGGTATTTTTGGCATGTGCTTTCTTCTTTGTTGGCGATAGATATATCTCTAATCTATATACCAAATGCTTTTGTTTAACAATGTGCAGGGTTTGCTTGTAATACACAAAATTCATCCATGTAATATGTGTGAAAGTAGAAATCAAAGCATCTGTTTCTTTAACTCGAATTAGAGACATTGCTCAAAACACCTGTTTCTTTTACCAGGTTGGATTTGGATACTATAGTACTGGTTTTCACATGCTTTAATCTTTGTATTGTTATTGTTAAATTTAAAGATTAGGTATCTTTAAGTATCTTAGTTTAATAAGAAAACGAGTTTTCTTATAAAGTTTTACATCTTCTGTTATTGTAGTATGCATTGAATTTGGAAGAGTATGATATTGCAAAGCAATTCAGAACAAACTCAATGAGGTTTGATAATCTTATTCTGTTACCTTATCCATTTCATTTCATTCTAATTCTTTTGTTATTTAATTCCATTCCATTCAACCAAACAAAACCTTAAGGATTTGTGTCACTATGTCGAATATATCAAAAGCATCCATTCATAGCGACAAATTTAATCAAAATTTTGGATCCAAATCAATATTATCAATTTGTTTCTAATGATGATCACAATCAAATATGTAAAACTTTATAAACTTTTGAAAAAAAAACCTTTGCAATTTTTCATGAGCATATGAATGACATACATTGACTTACTGTTCTAATTATTTTCTATAAAAGGTTGAAGTTGAAGTGATTAAGCAATAGGAAATAAAAATGGGATTATCTAATAAAAGTGAAGCTCAAGATAGCGGATTAAGCTTGCTGTGTATGCGGTTATTTTCTTATAATGTCATCTTTTTTTTAAATCTTCATTGGCGTTTATCTGATACAAAATTCTAAAGTTTTTGTACTTTTTGTTGTTATTTATTATTCATTTTCGTTTTTTATATTTCTTATCCTACAGAGGGGACTTGTAAAATGCAATTAAGAATAAATTTATTCGTTGGCATCTGAATTACATGACCAAATTTCAAAGCTTGAGGCTCATTCAATGGCTACATCTTGAAGCTTTTCAAAATGCTCAATTTGTATTTTGTTTAGGCCACAAAGTCAGACACAAAAAGTTTGGTATATCATATATCTCTCATTTCTACTCAATTACAGCAGTGACACTTGCTTTGCATTTGGATCATTGTTCTAACTGGGTAGATTTTTTTAAAAGCTTTTGATGTTCTGAAAAATTAGTGTGGTGGTGATAGGACACATAGTTGTGGTTTGTGGAATGGATCAGGTATGCTGTGAAACAAGGTCGTGGACGGAAAATGCAAATGTTGACCAGTTGACTCGTGGTTCTGGTCAACCATATTATTAGGTTGTGAAATTAAAAGCCCCATTTTATATATTTTTACTTTTATTTTTCAAGAAATGATTCAGCTTAAAAAAATTAAGCTATTATTTGTTACTTCTTATTTTAGCTATCTATTTGTATGGTTAGAAAGAGTTTTTTTCTTTGCTTATTTCTTGCAGATCTTAAAAAAATGAAGATCCAAATCTATATATGGTAAGTAACAGATTCTTGATAATCTCTTTTTAGAAAGATGGAGTTTTGTTTCTTTACTTATTTCTTCCGGGATTGCATTTTTGGTGATGATCAGATTATAAGTAGCGGATAACATGTGCTTCTAATGGTGTAATGCTTCAAAATTTATTGAAAATTTAATGTTTTCATTAATAATTATTATTTTTATAGCTTATATGTTATATTAGGGAAACTTGAAGCTGCACAGGTTACATGTACGCCAAAATGCTTAAGTGAAATACTTAAGTTTTGTCAAAATGCTTAAGTGAAATACACCTTTCTGCTAGATCATAATATGTATCTTATCACTGCTTGTATATTCTTATTTAATACGTTTATTTAAGTTTTTAACATGCTCTCATGTTGATTCAGATGCCATTTCTACATACATTAGAATGGAGAAGTTTTGTTCGGCGGTTCTGGAAAAGAAAACTTGTATGGAAAGTCAAAACTTAAAGTTGGGTTCTCTTAAAAGGTTTATATTGGTTTCTTTATTTCATTAATATAAAGTTTATATATGTTATGTAAAATGTATAATTTTCTTTTAATTGTAGAGGTTTCTTTTATGTCATCAATAGATTCAACGATTCCACCAGTGAATTCATTATTTGCCAAACACTACCTAAATATATGCAATATGTATATGGTTCCAAGAAGCTTAATTATTGTTGCATACAGATTCAGCCGCTTGAAGTCGTAAAACAAGATTGTAAGGTCTAAACAATAGATCAGTCAAGTCTTTTTGTTTTTTTAGTAACTTAATTCACATATGTTGAAACTTTTATTGTCTAAAATATAAAGTAAATGTGAATGATAATTTCATTTGATATAAAGTAAACCGGTAAGATGACTATTTCTAAACGGTAATAACAACCATATTGGTCTAATACGCACAAAAAAAAACTTAGTGACCTAATACGGACAAACTGGAAACCTTATTACCCTCCTAAGTCATTAACCCTAATTTTAAAAACATTGAGAATATATGACCATCAACAGTAAACTACTTCGTTTAGAACTCGCGTCGTCCCATATAACCTGCTACTCCTCTATATGACGAAGGTCTTCATCTATAGTCGTCCCTTTGGGGACATTCGATAAAATTGGAACGATACAGAGAAGATTAGCATAGCCCCTGCACAAGGATGACACACACAAATTGAGAAATGGTCCAAAAAATTTTTAACCCTCCGTCGTCTTCTCTGGAACCCTAATTCCCTTTTCAAATGCTAATAGAGTTCAATTGCAATTCTTACGTTTCAGTAGTTCATCTACTGAAGTCATGATCAGACAACATGTGGATTCTATGGTCATATTGATCTTCTTGTTGATGTCTTAAACTATTTGAGGCAAGTAAGGGTGATCTTTCTTTCTATAAAGTCTCCTTTAAGTTTTTTATTTTTCCTGTCATTAAGTTTCATGCTTTATAAAATTCAGTTTATGTGTTGTATATAGTCTGTATGTGTTTGTTTATGTGCTGATTTTTTTATTCATTTTGCAAATTCAGTTTCTTAGTTCATGTTGTGGTTTACTTTTTATAAAATAATTGATAATAGACATCCTTTGCAAGTCCCTGTTGGTTTTACATTTCCATTTGTTATCAAATGTAGACATTGATGGGAGGTATCAAAATGAGATTGTTTTTGTACATATGGATGTGTTCATGTAAACATTTAAATGACAAAAAAGAAGTTATTGATAAAATGTTGCATATTTATGTAATGGAGACCATCAATCATATGAGTTTTTGGACTTAGAAGTTCTGAAAGGGTTGTGAGATAAGTTTAAATGGAAGCAACTATTTTCAGTTAAACAAATCAGTCACATTGATTAGCAAGCATGTTTTCTAAATAATTAGGGTTAATAACTTAGGAGGGTAATAAGGTTTCCGGTTTGTCCATATTATGTCACTAAGGTTATTTTTGTGCGTATTAGACCAATATGGTTGTTATTACCGTTTAGAAATAGTCATTTTTACCGTTAAAACCGGTAACATGACTATTTCTAAACGGTAATAACAATCATATTGGTCTAATATGCACAAAAAAAAACCTTAGTGACCAAATACGGACAAACTGAAAACCTTATTACCCTCCTAAGTCATTATCCCGATTTTATATTGTATTTACAACTATAAATAATACAAAAATTTATATAATAGCTCTTTTACTATATATATATATATATATATATATATATATATATATATATATATATATATAAACAAGTAAAAGTACTATTTCTAAACGGTAATAACAACCATATTGGTCTAATACGCATAAAAAAAATCTTAGTGACCAAATACGTACAAACTGAAAACCTTATTACCCTCCTAAGTCATCATCCCGGTTTTACATTGTATTTACAACTATAAATAATACAAAATTTTATATACTAGCTCTTTTACTATATATATATATATATATATATATATATATATATATATATATATATATATATATATATATATATATATATATATAATATGAAATGTAAACTAAATTATACAATATGCTTTGATGGTTCCAACTGCGCTGCTATGGTTTGTGGAATAATTCTCGTTATGATTTGTATTTCATTAACAACTATAAATAATACAAATATTTACATACATGCCCTTATACTATGTATATAATATGAAAAATAAATTAAAACAGACAATATGTTTTAACAGTTTCAAACATAATTTAAGATGTTTTTGTTTTATTCCGTCTAGTCTAATTCCATGTACCAAACACTACCTAAATGGCAAAGAGATATACATACAACTATACAAGGGACTTTAGTAACATTGAGGACGATGATTAAGGTGTATGTATATGCATATCTTTTTTAAGGCCATGCGCTAATTTGTACATTCGTATGTAGGAGTTGTAAGGCAGTAAGGCTGTGTATCAAAGTTGTAAAGGTGGTCAGAGACTTGACAAAAAGATTTGGGGGAGATTTTTATTTGAGAGTGCATCCTCATACTTGATTTTTTTTTTTTTTTTTTTTTTTTTTTTTTTTTGTGAGTTTGTGCATGAAGGAGAACCTTATGCAATATGGTTATATGTTCAAATAGATTAGGGGTGTGTATGGTTGTGCATCAACCTTGTACCCTTTTATAATTTTTTTTTCAAGGTCGTATGAGCCCATTAATTGGGAAATTTATAAGTAGATTTACTTGTAGAGTTTCATGGGTGTCATACTTTATTTTTATGACTTATAGGAGATCAAGGGGCATTTTAAAGAAGTCAAGAAGCTTCATTCACAAGCTACTGATGTAAGTACATGATATTTTAGTAAATATCACTTGTTATTATATCCCTATTTTAATAAATAAATAAGTTTATTTTCCTATTTTCAAGTGTCACGATATTAGAAATCTTCAACAATATTATATGTTACCTATCATGCCATATGTCAACCTATTAATTCTTCATTTAAAATTCAAAATTTTAAATTTCCTACTCTAATTACATTAAATTAAAAATAATTAATTTTTCATTTTAAATTTCACACTCTAATTACATTAAATTAATAACATTAGAATAAAAAATAAAATAAAATTAATATGTATTATAAGGTGATGTAATTTCATGTATTTATTTAAATCAACGATTATAGTTTTATATAACTAAAAAAATACATCTTAATTAATAATTTATTTAAAATAATTTATTCGAAAGAATTGAGTAATAAATTTAAGTTTTTACTATGAAAGTTTAATTAATTTTATAACTTAGGTTCTCACGGGTTATTAATTAGTGTATTTATAACTTTTTACTCTACATATTTATCTTTGTATTTTTAGAAGTAATGAGATTTTAAATATGAAAAGATTTTCGAGGAGATGTATGTTATGTATCACTTGTTATTATATGTATTTATAACTTGTTACTATATGTACTTATCTTTGCATTTTTAAAAGTAACGAGATTTTAAATATGAAAAGATTTTTGAGGGACATTTTTAAAAAACTATTATCATTTTCTAATGACATTGATGTTACATAAATCATGACCATGTTGCATAGGTAAAGAGATCAATATGGCTCGAAACATAGAGATGACATGGAAATCAAATTATGGTGACAAGTTGTAACGCCCCGATTCTCAGGTATTGTTTAAATAAGATTTATTGGGTTAAGCTCTACTCGACGAGTTGGTTGACCTACTCGTCGAGTAGCAGCAAGGTGGGATCGCGTGTTAAGTGACCTACTCGACGAGTCCATATTGGGACTCGGCGAGTAGGAGTTGGCAGATGAAACCCTAAATCTCGGGGTTGCACCTCTATTTAAAGGAGCCTCAGCCTCCTTTTGCCTCTTTGCAGTCTTTGAGAGCTCCTTAAAACCCTAATTCATGTGGTATTCCATTTTGGTGTGTCTTAAGCTTGGAAAGAAGGTTAGCAATAAGAGAAAAGCTAGAAGTGCTAAGGAATTGAAGCAAGGAAGGTGTGGGAAGCAGAAATTACCACAACTAGCATCCCTTGGAGGTATCAAGTTGACATCCTTACTTCCCTTTTTCCTTTTTGTTGAGTTTTGGGGGTTTTCATGGATTTTGAGGTTGATAAGGTGGGCTATGGGCTAGATCTAAAGTTGTAACTTCAGATCTGGACCCTCCTTAAATTTTAGAATCATAAAGTTGTTGTGTTGGTCGTGATTGAGGTCCCTCTTGGGCATGAAGCCCCATTAAGAGCTTAAATTTGGCATTTAGAACCTTTGTAGCTATGCATGCACGTAAAGTTTACAACTTTACGTGAAAAGAATGCCCTAGAAGCTTGGATCTGTGATTTAGAGCCGCTGCATGGCTCAAAATAGGCCTGTATGGAAAAAGGACTGAATGGACTCGGTGAGTCGCAAGGTTGACTCGGTGAGTCACATGAAGATGGTCGTGAACTCGACGAGTTGGATGAACAACTCGGCGAGTCGGATGAGTTTTCCCTAGGATGTGTATGCGTGTGTATCCGTCGAGTAGTAAGGAGGGAACTCGACGGGTGTCCTTAAAGTTTGAACGAGAATCGAAGGAACTTGACGAGTCACCCTGATGACTCAACGAGTTGGAATGTGCTTCAAGGAACTCGGCGAGTAGCCGAGGGTACTCGCCGAGTTGGGGTTAAATGGAATGTAGACCTTGACTGCGGACTCTGACTTTGATCAGGGGTTGACTAGTGGGTTATGGAGTACCTTATAAGCTTAAGGACTTATGAGTATATTGTACTATGATCATAGGTGGTGGAGCCTGTGTCAAGTGATCCGAGAGAGTTGGAGTTTATCTTCCGAGTCGACATCTGCAAGGTGAGTTATCCTCACTATATCGATAGGGTCTACGACACCAAGGCCGACCCTTTAGTTGTTATTGTTATGGTATGCTACATGTGGTTATGATCTGTTAGATCGGAATCAAGGTAGACAGTATGTTATGCTCTTATGATCCGTAAGGATTGGTATGTTAGTGACTTGCTAGGTCGGTACTCTAGTTACGAGAGAATTCTATGATTGATGATTAGTGAGATAGATATGTTTGATGTTTGTATATGCCAGTATATGATAGTTACGCACACATGGTTATTTTCTTGCTGGTTGGGTTGAGGCGGTCCTGCTTTGTGATGAAGGCCAGCATACCCTATGAGCGGTATGGGGAGGTTGCAGGCCCACGTGGCGGACCAGTCATGCCGAAGGCTCAGGATAGATTCAAATAGATTGTAGGCCCAGTAGGGCGGTCCAGTCAGGCCAATGGCCCAGTATGTATGTTGATTGATTGATTGTTACTGATATGGCATTGTCAGTATGGTATTGGTATTTTGGAGGTAGCTCACTAAGCCCTCGGCTTACAGTTTTCAGTTTATTGTTTCAGGTGCTTCAGGAGATCATGGCAAGGCGAAGGCGTGACCGTACCACTCGTCATCCTTATGTTATGATTTTGGGACACTCTGATGGTTATTGATTTGAAAACATTTTTGTAAACGATACTATTTGATTTTTATTTATGATTGAAAAGTTTAAATTTGACGTAAAATTTATGGATGTTACAAGTTGGTATTAGAGCCTTGGTTTGAGTGAATTGGAGGAACACTCGTGTGAATCCAGTCTCAAATCAAGGAGATTTTCGGAAAGTAAGTTTTAAAAATGGTTTTCAAAATAAAGGATGGAGGATGCAGAGGGTACGATCAGCCGAAGCCTGTAAGTAAACCCCAAAATACCATACAGTTATTTGATATTCTGATATGTTAGAACAACATGCTAGTGCTAGGCTAGGGATCTTCAGGAATCGCATGATAGATTTGCCTGATTATATGATACATATTAGCCTAGGGTTTCTTGTATATGGAATTGACATCATAACTGTAGATGTTTAGTATATGCATCACGACTGTGTATGCTCAAGATCTTATAGTCTGAGAATGTCAGATTCGACCTTAGGGTAGGATTGGATATTCGAAAGTCTATCAAGTCCAGCGTTATGTGCGGCTAGCATACACTAGCGCTGCAGGGGCTGATGGAAGTTCCATGGATGTGTGAGTTGTGCAGAGATGTGGGATCAGTTGTGAGATAAGCGATGTCCCCTAGTAGTGAAGGTTGAGTGCACATTATGTTGAGTATAGTATTAGGGCGTTGTGGTGATACTTGAGACAAATATGGGTAGGTGTGGAAGGCAGTATGGGCCCATACTACTGAAAGCACAAAACCCATACGCGTAGCAAGGAAGTCACAACCCCTAGGATTTGTGGGTTTTGGTCTCCCGATATTATGTTGTTTATATGATGTCTTGAGTGTACCTTTCAGTATGGTGGTGACGAGACGTTTTGTTGCTGGGTCCGGATCAGGATCGGGATCCGGATCAGGGTCAGGGTCGGGAGACGGAGGGTTAGAGGTGTCGGTAGCACTTGAGCCTGTGGTTCAAATAGGGAATGAGGAGCTAGATGCCAGGATCCGGGAGATTCTGCACGATGAGGTCGCTGCGACTTTCCGAGCGCAGATACTAGAGATGTTTGGGTCGATCAAGACCGCGATGGTTGAATATTTTGATGAGCGATATGCAGCTCTGGCAGAGACAGCAGCCGCTGCAACCACTTCGGTTGTAACTGCGACAAGGGTTGGAGGAGGAGCCGGCAGGGCTTTCTAGTACCGGGACTTCGATAATACGAAGCCCCCGACATTTGATGGTACACAGGATGCGATCAGAGCAATGCGGTGGTTGTCTGACGTGGAGGATTGTTTCTTCACGTGCTCATGTCCTGCTAACCAGAAGGTCGGGTGTGCTCTGAACCTGCTTAGGCTCGGGGCAAAGGACTGGTGGAGATTGACGACATGTTCATTTTCTGATGATTAGCGGGCTGCTATTACTTGGGAGCAGTTCTGGGATATGTTTCGCACCCGCTACGTTCCGCGCGTGGAACGGGAGCGGCTTGCTCAGGAGTTTTTGACATTAAGACAGGATGGGGAGTCTGTGATGGAGATTACTCGGATGTTCACTGAGATGGCTATGTTTTTCCCGGAGTTTGTGTCAGAGCAGTCTCAGATGACTCGTTATCTGAGTATGCTCAAGACGGATATACGGCCGTTTGTGGCTACACAGCGTTGTGATACCCTCCTGGATCTACAGGAAGTTGCGAGGCGGCGTGAGTTGGAGATAGAGCTGCAGCTGAAGGAGCAGCGTCAGGCACCGGCACAGTCTCAGCCAGCGCCTAAGCGGTCTAAGACCGCTGATACATGGTCTAGGGGTCAGCAGAGCCGAACTTGTGGAAAGTGTGGCATGGTTCATTCGGGAGTTTGTAGAGCAGGTGGTGGGTGCCACAAATGTGGCAAGGAGGGGCACTATGTTAGGGACTGCCGTCAGTCCGCCCCTCCCGCAGATATGAGGATTTGTTACCATTGTCATTAGGTTGGTCACGTGAAGACCAACTGTCTGCAGCTCACCGCCAAGTCGGCGCCGGGTTCCGCGCCAGCTACTGTAAGGATTGGATATGGGAGGCCAATCAAGGTGGAGCCTCCGAAGGCTCAGGGTTGTGCCTTCCAGCTCACGGCCGAGGAGGCCAAGGTAGCACCGGATGTGGTTGCTGGTATGTTTTTATTCTCTGTCTCAATTATTGTATTTGTGTTATGTTTATGGATTGTACCTGTGATTAGGTACGTTTCTAGTAAATTATTTGCCTGCTTTGGTTTTATTTGACTCGGGGGCGAGTCGGTCGTTCGTATCTCAGACTTTCAATAGGGGGTTTAGTGTCCCGATAGATGATCTTGAGTGTTCGCTGCGAGTTTCGATCGCCAACGAGCACGGGGTTTCTGCTTCTTCGGTCTACCGGGGATGCAAGTTGGAGATTTTCAGGGTGTCCTTCCCAATAGATTTGATTCCTATCCCCATGGGGGATGTATGCGTGATTGTAGGGATGGATTGGCTTAGCCGTTTTGGCGCCATGATCAACTGTGAGGGACAGCGGGTGGTGGTTCGAACCCCAAGTGGGGGAGAACTGGTAGTATATAGTGAGGGCACCAGGTTGGGATCAGGGTTTTCTTCGGCAGCCAGGGCTCGACAGTATATTCAACACCGGTGTGCCGGTTATTTGGCGTATGTGGTAGATACGCGGGTTAAAGAGCAGCTCTCAGTTTCAGAGGTCCCGGTGGTTAGAGAGTTTGCTGATGTGTTTCCGGAGGAGTTACCTGGAGTGCCTCCGGTGAGGCAGGTTGAGTTCAGGATTGATCTAGTGCCAGGTGCGGCCCCTATCGCCAAGGCGTCGTACCGTTTGGCACCGCCTGAGATGCAGGAGCTATCATCTCAGTTGCAGGAGTTGCTGGGTAAGCAGTTTATTCGTCCGAGTAGTTCACCCTGGGGAGCACCGATCCTTTTCATCAGGAAGAAGGACGGTTCGCGTAGGATGTGCATTGACTATAGGGAACTGAACAAGTTAACGGTGAAGAACCGTTATCCGCTCCCGAAGATAGACGATCTTTTCGATCAGCTGCAGGGTGCATCTTGGTTTTCCAAGATTAATTTGAGATCAGGATACCACCAGGTCAGGGTGAGGGAGGAAGACGTGGAGAAGACCGCGTTTCGGACTCATTATGGTCATTACAAGTTCGTAGTGATGCCGTTTGGACTCACCAACGCGCCAACGATGTTCATGGATCTGATGAACCGAGTCTGTAGACCGATGCTCGATCGCTCGGTTATTGTGTTCATAGATGATATCTTGGTATATTCCAAGACCCGAGAATAGCATGAGGAGCATCTCAAGGAGCTGCTCGAGGTTCTGCGGCGAGAACGACTATATGCCAAGTTCTCGAAGTGTGAGATTTGGTTGCGAGAGGTCTAGTTCCTCGGACATCTTGTTAACCAGGAGGGGATTTTGGTCGATCTGGCCAAGGTGGAGGCGGTTGTGCAGTGGGAGATTCCGAAATCCCCCGCAAACATCAGGAGTTTCTTGGGTTTAGCAAGGTATTATCGGAGATTCATTCGTGATTTCTCCAAGATTGTTGTACCTCTCACTCATCTAACAAGGAAGGGGGTGGATTTCTGGTGGGGCCCTGAGCAGCAGAGGGCATTTGACACCCTTCGTCGATGTTTATGAGAGGCGCCGGTGTTGACACTCCCCGAGGGAGTTGAGGATTTTGTGGTATTTTATGATGCGTCCATCACAGGCTTAGGGGCAGTCCTCATGCAGAGGGGATGAGTGATAGCCTATGCATCGAGGCAGTTGAAGCCGCATGAGACGAGATACCCCACGCACGATCTTGAGTTGGGAGCGGTGGTCTTCGCTCTCAAGATTTGGAGGCACTACCTGTACGGGGTCCGTTGCACTATATACACGGATCACAAGAGTTTGAGACACATCATGGATCAGCCGAACCTGAACATGAGGCAGCGTAGGTGGCTGGATGTGGTCAAGGACTATGATTGCGAGATCCTTTACCATCCTGGTAAAGCGAACGTGGTTGCGGATGCTCTGAGCCGCAAGTCAGTTGGGTCCTCAACCCCAGCCAGGTGTATGAGGATGGCGGTGGATTCCCCGCTGGTGGGTTTGGTCAGGGATGCTCAGATTGAGGGTATGAGACCAGAGAACTGGAAGTTAGAGAGGATTAAGGGCGAAAGCGCCCGGTTCGTTCAGGATAGCCGTGGATTGTTGTCCCGTTACGGTCGGGTTTGGGTTCCGATGTCCGGAGGGGTTCAGCAGACAGTGATGGAGGAGGCTCATAAGTCTCGTTTTTCTATTCACCAAGGAGCCACCAAGATGTACCGTGATTTGAGTTCGAGTTATTGGTGGCCTGGCATGAAGCGAGATATCGCTTGGTTTGTTGAGAGGTGCTTGACCTATAGGATGGTCAAGGCCGAGCATCAGAGGCCGCATGGTAAGCTGCAGCCTCTGGAGATTCCCATGTGGAAATGAGAACGGATCGCGATGGATTTCATCACGAAGTTGCCAAAGACGAGAAAGGGGTTCGATGCTATATGGGTCATCGTGGATCGATTGACCAAAAGTGCCCATTTCCTAGCCATACGGGAGAGTTCGTCGGCAGAGAAGTTGGCCGACTTGTACGTCCACGAGATTGTCTCTCGCCATGGGGTTCCAGTTTCCATTGTTTCCGATCGGGATGTCCAAATTACTTCCCGTTTATGGCAGAAGTTCCACGAGGAACTGGGTACGAGGCTGCATTTTAGTACGGCGTTCAATCCGCAGACTGTTTGGCAGAGTGAGCGGACCATCCAGACCCTCGAGGATATGTTGAGGGCGTGCGCCATTGATTTCAGTGGGAGTTGGGATTCCCACCTACCGCTTGTAGAGTTCGCCTACAACAACAGCTATCATTCCAGTATTGGCGCCCCGCCTTTCGAGCTGTTGTATGGGTGGAAGTGTAGGACCCCAGTCTGCTGGGCGAGGTTGGGCACAGGGTGATGGGTCGGACAGAGGTAGTTTTGTAAACTACCGAGATGATACATCAGATTAGATAGCGACTGCAGACCGCTCAGAGTCGACAGAAAAGTTATGCCGACCGACGCCGATCTGAGTTGGAATTTCAGGAGGGTGACATGGTTCTCCTGAAGGTCTCACCCTGGAAGGGAGTGATCCGCTTCAGGAAGAGGGGAAAATTGGGTCCCCGTTACATTGGGCCGTTCAGGATTGTTGCCAGGGTTGGCAGGGTGGCTTATAGGCTAGAGCTTCCGGAGTAGCTTAGCCGGATCCACAACACATTTCATGTTTCGCAATTGCGAAAATGCATTATGGACCAGGAGGCAGTGGTATCGTTGGATGATATTCAGGTCGATGAGCGCCTGAACTATGTGGAGAGGCTTGTGGCTATTTTGGAAAGGAAGAAGAAGATTCTACGGAACAAGGAAATACCTTTAGTAAAGGTAAAGTGGGAACATTGGAGGGGATCCGAGAGGACATGGGAGCCGGAGGCGGAGATGCGTGAGCATTACCCGACATTGTTTATTCCAACGGACTTCGAGGGCGAAGTCTAGTTCAAGTGGGGGAGAGTTGTAATGCCCCGATTCTCAGGTATTTTTTAAATAAGATTTATTGGGTTAAGCTCTACTCGACGAGTTGGTTGACCTACTCGTCGAGTAGCAGCGGGGTGGGATCACGTGTTAAGTGACCTACTCGACGAGTCCATATTGGGAGTCGGCGAGTAGGAACTGGCAGATGAAACCCTAAATCCCGGGGTTTGCACCTCTATTTAAAGGAGCCTCAGCCTCCTTTGGCCTCTTTGCAGTCTTTGAGAGCTCCTTAAAACCCTAATTCGTGTGGTATTCAATTTTGGTGTGTCTTAAGCTTGGAAAGAAGGTTGGCTAGAAAAGAAAAGCTAGAAGTGCTAAGGAATTGAAGCAAGGAAGGTGTGGGAAGCAGAAATTACCTCAGATAGCATCCCTTAGAGGTATCAAGTTGCCATCCTTACTTCCCTTTTTCCTTTTTGTTTAGTTTTGGGGGTTTTCATGGATTTTGAGGTTGATAAGGTGGGCTATGGGCTAGATCTAAAGTTGTAACTTCAGATCTGGACCCTCCTTAAGTTTTAGATTCATAAAGTTGTTGTATTGGTCGTGATTGAGGTCCCTCTTGGGCATGAAGCCCCATTAAGAGCTTAGATTTGGCATTTAGAACCTTTGTAGCTATGCATGCACGTAAAGTTTACAACTTTACGTGAAAAGAATGCCCTGGAAGCTTGGATCTGTGATTTAGAGCCGCTGCATGGCTCAAAATAGGCCTGTATAGAAAAAGGACTGAATGGACTCGGTGAGTCGCAAGGTTGACTCGGCGAGTCACATGAAGATGGCCGTGAACTCGACGAGTTGGATGAACAACTTGGCGAGTCCGATGAAGATTACCATAAGACTCGATGAGTTGAAGAACAACTCGGCGAGTCGGATGAGTTTTCCCTAGGATGTGTATGCGTGTGTATCTGTCGAGTTGTAAGGAGGGAACTCGACGGGTGTCCTTAAAGTTTGAACGAGAATCGAAGGAACTTGACGAGTCACCCCGATGACTCGGCGAGTTGGAATGTGCTTCAAGGAACTCGACGAGTAGCTGAGGGTACTCGACGAGTTGGGGTCAAATGGAATGTTGACCTTGACTGCGGACTTTGACTTTGATCAGGGGTTGACTACTGGGTTATGGAGTACCTTATAAGCTCAAGGACTTATGAGTATATTGTACTATGATCATAGGTGGTGGAGCCTGTGTCAAGTGATCCGAGAGTTCGAGTTTATCTTCCGAGTCGACATTTGCAAGGTGAGTTATCCTCACTATATCGATAGGGTCTACGACACCAAGGCCAACCCTTTAGTTGTTATTGTTATGGTATGCTACATGTGGTTATGATCTGTTAGATCGGAATCAGGGTAAACAGTATGTTATGCTCTTATGATCCGTAAGGATTGGTATGTTAGTGACCTGCTAGGTCGGTACTCTAGTTACGAGAGAATTCTATGATTGATGATTAGTGAGATAGATATGTTTGATGTTTGTATATGCCAATGTATGATAGTTAGGCGCACATGGTTATTTGCTTGTTGGTTGGGTTGAGGCGGTCCTACTTTTTGTTGAAGGCCAACATACCCTATGAGCGGTCCAGGAGGCTGCGGGCCCATGTGGCGGACCAGTCATGCCGAAGGCTCAAGATAGATTCAGATAGACTGTAGGCCCAGTAGGGCGGTCCAGTCAGACCGATGCCCAGTATGCATGTTGATTGATTGATTGTTACTGATATGGCATTGTCAGTGTGGTATTGGTATTTTGGGGGTAGCTCACTAAGCCCTCGGCTTACAGTTTTCAGTTTATTGTTTCAGGTGCTTCAAGAGATCATGGCAAGGCGAAGGCGTGACCGTACCGCTCCTCATCCTTATGTTATGATTTTGGGACACTCTGACGGTTATTGATTTGAAAACATTTTTGTAAACGATGCTATTTGATTTTTATTTATGATTGAAAAGTTTAAATTTGGCGTAAAATTTATGGATGTTACACAAGTGTTGGTCTTGAAATTTTAATAGGCCTTCACGACACGTTGGGTATTGAAAATCCTATGTGTGGTATATATGTAACGGTTCACATGTTACATACCTTATGAAGTTTGAAGTTTTGTTTATTAAGTATCTTTTGTGCTAACTGGTATAAAAAGTTCTACATAACTCGTTGAGGAGAAAAAAAAAGTTAATCCTCTTTAGATGTCGAGGGTATTAAGATGAGACATATCCAAACCTAGGTGGCGTTTGTACATGAAGATGTGGGTTTGGATTTGTGGTTCTATATCATGTAAAAAGTTAATCTTACATTTTTTAGGACAATTGCTCAGGCCTCTTTAAACATATTTTTAGGGAAAAAAGTTGTACACTAAATTTAGAACATCATCCGCCACCTTAGCCGAGGTAATACACACCTTGTTGTAAAGCATATCAATTCGCGATTTCCAGGTACACCAAATAAAACCATAAATAATGACAATAAGCACCTTGCGTTTTTAGGACAATTGCCCAAGTTGGCCGCAAAAGTAATAATCTCCTGACAGTATCAAAGTGTTGATAGGTAATGTTGCACCACCTCAGAATTCGACCCAACACATCACAGCTGAAAGAGCATTTTGCAAAAATGTGGCTGCATCATCGACACCTCGAACACACCATTGACAATTGGAGTTGTTGATATTAATCCGCTGACACGAGAGGGCACGCATAGTGGGGATTCTACCAATACTAGCCCTCCAAATAAAACAATTGACATTAAAGGGCACTATGTGAAGCCAAAGAGTGACATTAGTCACATTGGAGTCAATTAACAATCTCATGCCACAAACATAAAAGATACCATCTTTAGACAATGTTGAGCACCAAAAGTTGGCCTCATCAGTGAGAGAAAATTGAAGATACCATACCTTTCAACAACTCAAACTCAGTAATCTCTACCCGTGTCTTCGGTTGTCTTTTCCAAGCCTAGCCCCCGTTTGAGTTATATAACCTATCAACAATAAAACATGATTTTCTCCGTTCCAGCTCAACAATATGGAGAAATTTGGAGGCAAAATCCCCATTGCCCATCCAGTTGTCAAGCCAGAAAAGAGTATTTCTACTGAACCTAATTTTCGATACAAAAGTAGCCGATAAATGGATACCTATGCCGTTGAGGGCAGAAATTGTCTTGGTGATATTCAACCACACGTTTGGAATGGATTTTTTTTTGAAAGATTCGAAACCGGCTTCCTGTCAAGGTTGTGAGTCCCACAAATAACCTTACGCCAAAGGGCATTTGTATCGTATTTAAAGCGTCATATCCACTTAAATAACAAAGCCCAATTAAGAGCAATCAACGATCCGATTCCAACCCGTCCCTTCTCCTTTGGCCCTGAAGTAATCTTCCAAGCCACCCAATCGATCTTATTTTTTCTTCATTGCCTCCCCGAATAAATCTTCTTCGTAGCTTCTTAAATAGATTAACAACGGAAATGGGCGCCTTGAAAACCGAGAAAAAAAATAAAGGGGCGATGAACTTCAACCCCAAGTAGCGAATATCGAACTTTTTAGCAAACATAGCATTGCAAATCTAAAAACCTTTATATTTTGGCTTGGCGGGAAAAGAAGGAGCTTTTATTGTATTTTCCAAATCCAATTTTTCTCTTTGTAGCAGGGTAATACCTGAATCAATGGAAGATGATGCAAAATCCTTTTGAAGGCAAACTTCTAGCATCATGTGAGCAACACATCCATGGAAAAAAAGTTGCATTCAAGATATCACTACCAACGACCAAAATAGATGGGAGTCACCTCGATGAAGGAATTATATTTATATTCAGAATTCGAAGATGACGAAGATTTAGTTGACTAATAAAAGTTGTATTTTATTTTCTAGTTTCCTTTTATTGTATTTTTACCCTATCTTTAATATAATAAAAATATATATTGGGCTGGAGTTAAATTTCAATTGCAAAAAATAATAATAATAAATTAAAAAAAAAATACAAAAACCGGACAATCTGGTTTGGAAACACTGGTTTATATCCGATCATAATCGGGTTACACCGAATCCTAAATGACCCATGTAGTCATGTGGACCTCTAGGAATGATAAGAGTAACCATTTCATAACTTCTGTAAACTAGGAATTACATGTTTATTGTTAGTCTGTCGTCAAATTGGCTAATGGAGTTTAATCTAAAGTACACTGGACATGCTAAATGATATCGTCATTGTTTTTTATCTTCAATCAAATCATCTTTCAAGTGTTTACACCCCTCCAACCATTCCAATAAATTGCAAAAATGGAGACTCCATTAAATCCTAAGAAAACTACATCCAAATGAAACATGAATACCGAAATATTGATATGACATTTAACATGCTGTATATATAGATCAGACTTACCAGTTATCAATGTGCAGACGCTACTTTTGCACAATGTGCGACACAATCCAATAGATCTGTTAACCACAAGATTTAGATAATACTATATGTAGTAAAAATTGAGGAGAAAATAAAAGACTTACAATGTTATTGTGAGGAGATTTCCAGTAGAAACCTTGAACCATAATGACAACCAAGTTTGATGTGACAAGAATAAAAATGCTTAAAGAATGTTTTCCCATCCATTCAAACAAAAACGTTGTACGCCTCCATCTGTATACATCCACCTGTAAATGATTTACACGTGTTAAAATAACTACACCAAACCAATGGGGAGGTTTATTTTGATATTTTGATTTACCAGTAAATATAATGCACAAAATGTGAGTCCTGATGCTGCTGAAGTTACCAGAAGGTAACTCAATGTGTACAAGCCCTTGTTCAAAGGAATACCTGAGATTGACAAAAAGTAAAAAGGTTATAATAATATTGTAAAATATTATTTGGAAATTGAAAACTAAAAGCATATATATATATATATATATATATATATATATATATATATATATATATATATATATATATATATATATATATATATATGTACCTATGAGAGCAAGTATGAATCCAAGAATTAGAAATGAAACTGAGAGGAGGGACCAGTTGCAAAGTCGATCTTTATGCCCCTGCAACAAATTCGGTCAACCAAGATTTGACCAAGGAAAATACTCTAAAATATAAATAAAATTCACACCTGTAATTCGATCAAAATATGACCATATTGAAGACCAATTATGCAGGCGAAAGAAGCTGTTAAGGAACTGCATTCCAACTATGTCATCATTAGCTGTACAAGATTCAATAAAATTAAACAACTGATTTTGAATTCACAAGTTTAAATAATTAGATATATTAATTACATTCCTGTATGCAATTTCATGTAAATGTTAAAATTGAAAGATAAATAACTTACCTTAAGATGCCTTCGGGTTCAAAAGGGGCATAGCACCATGAAGGTGAAGATTCAGAAACTTGTCCACTCTTAGATATATTACATTCCTGTATGCAAATTATATAATATTATATACAATACATAAAAAATAACCAACTGCATATATGATATATGAATTTAGTATTATATACCTTGAGGTTTCTGTAAGCAGGCTTTTGATATAAATGATCAATTCCAAGTATATATCTGTCTATCATTCCAGCAGCATTGCAAGCAGGCCCAAGATCACCTCTAACAGAACATGTCACCTATAGTCAAGATAGATGTGATTTATTTGAAGAAAATAATAATTTATATAATAGGTATAAGAGAGTGGGGTCATACAGTACGGATTGTACTTCCATTTTCAGAAATTAAAGAAGATAATGAATGCAAGTCCTTGAATTGCCAATCTGCAACGTACAACCCATATGTCAATCCCATGTAGATGGCCAACAACAAAATTACACCACACCTACACCAATAACATACTTAGTTTCAAAGGGTAATTACTTGCTAATAGACTTCTTTTTTATTGACCAAGTCAACATGTCTATTTGCTTACCATTAAGCTGGGAGGAAAAAAGAAGGGTAAATAGGTAAAGGGATGGTGTCTTAATACAAGAAGCATTCAAGTTATTTGGCTTAACCCATTTAGTTGTTTTGTCCATATTAAGTCAGAAAGAAGCATTCATGTATAACTGTCCAGATTAAGTGCTAAACTCATAAACCCCATTAAGTAAAAAAGAAACATCCCCTTAGCTGGTTTATCAGAGGTCAGATTATTACAAGTTAAATAATCATCAAATCTAACAAAAGATTGAGAGTATCAGTTCTCACCAGTGCCAAATATAAACACCGAAGAATGGCTCTTTCTTGTAGGTTTGACGGGGAATCCAAATTTCAAACAGTGCTGCAACAATGTATCCAATTGCTATCCTCTGAAATGATGACAATAATTGGAAAAGATACATTAGTGAATTGATGAGAAGAATTAGATGAAAAATGATAAGACATTGTAGTGTGTTAAGGTATTGACTGTTGATTGGTCAAAGTCAATGACACCTGTAGGATGCCAAGCAGGCGTATTTTCTCAACATCAACTCCATATGTTAATGAAGTAATCCCATGTAGGTAACCACCTTGAAGAAAAGCACCAAGAAAAAAAAGTTTCATTGCTCTTACTATTGCTTTCCACGTGGCTTCATATCTATTTGGAATTTTCTGATGTTTAAGAAAGATAAAAGAGCGCTTCAGTTTCAAGTTTTCAGTTATTTGACTTACTTCCATTATAAAATCAAAGACACACATACATATATTGCTTAATCTAAACATTGTGTAATAAATAATTTACAGGTCAATGGCAATGATTAATCATGTGATATGATTGTCTTTCAACCAACCCCTCACAGACTACCTAAAGTTTGGTGAAGGTTGGAGTAACTTTGAGGTCAAGCATTATACAGCTAAAGCTAGTTAATAATTATAGAGTTGAATATATTTATCATAAGAATTACAGTTCTACATGATATGTTTATTCACCACCTTGTATACAATCGCAAGAGATACTCCAGCAGTGAAAAGGAACATAGGCATGACAAAATCTGCTAAGTGTAAGCCATTCCATGGGGCATGAGCAATAACTGGTAAACTAGAGCCAGCATAATCCACAAGCACCATAAGCTGAAAACAAGTAACAAACCATATTTAACTGGTAGCATATATGATTCAGGACACACACACACACAAAAAGAAGAAGAGAAGGATGTAATAAATAAGATCGAATGCTCTTTTTTAAGCATTATTCTAACATCTAATTTCAAGGTTGCTACTCGTCAACCAGTTAAAGTCTAAAACCGGTAAGGCAATCTGTATCTTGGATTTGTAATGGATATATTTGAGAACTCTATCTAGGCAATACCAGTTAATTAAAACTTTGAGCTGAAATGAGATCCACATATCCGAAATTTCAAATATAGTATTTATCTGAAAGACTGTTATGGCTCTAGGTATTTCATCTCAGTTGAGTTATTCCGTGTTTCAATTTGTTTGTTTCTAAGAGAACACATGGTCCGTATATAAGTGCAAATGCATTGTCCTATAACGAACTCAAATTCAAGCGAATTAACTAAAAAATAAAGAAAAATCAAGCTATTAATCTCGCTAATCGCTATCAAGTAAATTATCAAGTAAAATAGCATCAGTCGAGTTGAACTTAACAGGCGATCATAGGTCTTTACTTAATGGTCAAGTAAAATTCGAAAATCCAGAGAGAACCGAATCAAACAAGATCGATATATGGAAAAACTTACGAAGATCGACAGTCCGCGAAAAACATCAAGTGAAGCGATTCTACAACCAATTTTCTTCTCTGCAGCGATCAGGTGTTGTTGGTGCTGCAATTCTTCATCATCTTGTTGATGATCGTTCAGTAACGGTTGAAAATCTGCCATTTTGCGTCTGCAATTTAGAGAAGATTTTGAAAAAAATGCCGACATATGAGCTACTGAATGATTAAATGAAAGAAATCCAAAATTGAACATGAGATCTATTTGGCATTATTTGACCAATTATTTGGTAAAGATATTGGTGATTCGATTCGAGTACAAATGAAATGGAGGGTTATTATGGAAGGATGTGTTCTTACGTGGACCAATCAGCGGTTTCCGTTCGCTTCCCGAGTAAACGGTCCGGTTTTTATTGGCCTCACGAATCATTTCGGTTCAAACATGAACCGATTTTGATGTATCCTTTTTTGCCGTTGGTTTTTGTTTTGTTTTGCTTCATATTGATACTTTTGAATAATAATAATAACTACTGTGCTAACCTGTGGGAACCACGAGTCACGTTAATTGTTGATTTTTTACCGTATATGGTAATTGCATTAATTAAGTTATTGTATGATTTACTTATGTTGGAATTACATGTGTTGTTCAGAATCTGGGACAAAAAGAATTTATTCATAATCATTATGTATAACAAAAATATTAAAACAATTTATAAAATACTCAATAACTCTAAATTAATAATTCTAACGGTCCATCATTTAACAAACTCTGCAAAAGTAAGGTATGTTCGGTAAAAAGCTTTTTAAGAGTTTTTAAACGTTTTTCTGGAATTAAAAAACAAAGAATTGTTTATTAGTAGGAACTTAAAATTTTTATTTTAAACAAAAAAAAATTTCAAAATCTATTTCAAATAGCTTTTAACGGTTATGTTGCTTACAACAACTTTTAATTAACATTTTTTCTCTTAATTTATGTTTTATTTGATGACCTACAGGTAGTATATTCATGCTTTTATACACCTAATTTCTTTCTTGGAACATTTGTCTTTAGTTTTACTCTATTATTGTAATCAACAATTTTAACTTTGTTGATAACATTCTTTTGGTGACAATGGAGAGAAATATGGAATTTATCTAGTTTGTCCGGCCCTTTTTTGTTTTATTGTAGGTTTTCCATTTATAATGCTGGACAGCTATATCAATAAATATTTTTAATATTTTTTCTACAGTTGCTATGGTGGATGCATCAAATGCATGTATGTATCAATTCATGTCTATGCTTGCCTTTACCAAGTCAAAATTTTCATTGAGCTTTTGTTCTTTCATATTCGATTCATATTCCTAGATATCTAGGGGCATTTTGGAAAGTTTTTTATTTTAACTGTTTACAGGAGGAAGAGCTTTGGATGAAAAAAGTTGCAAAAAATTATATGTCTAAGAGTAAAGTAGTAAGAATCTGAGATGGTTAAGGGTAAAATAGTAAAAAAAAAAAGGGGTCTGAATGATAAAAAATTATTGTTTGGGTCATCAATTGTCATATGGTCATTCCACTTTTTCATCAGATATGGCATCATGAAGTTTCTGAAGTGCATAATGTTCTGATTACTATGTAAGATTTAACAAAGTAATATGTGGGGATGAGGGGAACGGGTTTGAAAGAGTTTGCAATCAAACTAACAGAGAAAGAGATTGCAATTAAGAGAGAGAAAGAGATGCATGTTAAACCTAATTGATAAAAGTGGACAAAAACAGAACGAAGAGCAATTATAGAGAAAATCAAAATCAGTTAGAGACAATGTATGACATACCGATATTTGAAACAATAACGGAGCACAGTTTATTGGTGGCGGAAATTGAGCGCAGAGGTGGTTGGCGACAAAAATGCGAAATCCTTATTTCTTGGACGGCAATTTGTCTATCCTCAAACCCATAAAGTTAGAGACATCACTCAAAAACAGGATAGGATTAGAAAGAAGTGCAATTGAATGAAAATCATTAGAAAATTGAAACAACCAACAACATACCGAAATTCCTAACACAACAGGGTGCAAGCACTTGTTTACAGGCATTCAATGGCGGCAATAGAGTGCAGGAGGTTTTTGGTGAGAAAAATCGAATTTCTATATATTCTTGGATGAGAAGTTGTCGCGAAACCTAAACGAAAACAGTCAGAGAAGAATGGAGAAGAATGTGGTGGAAATTTTTAAAATTGATGTCGATGGTTTTGTGGATTAGGATATTACGATGTTCATGAAAAGTCGTTGGGAGACTCGAAGACAATTGGAGACAAAAGAAAAAGAAAGGTTTGGAGGAATTTACAATGTAGTTGGTTTTTTGTATTACCAAATGATGTAAACGTAGCAGGGCATGTTCCAAAAGTAGAAGGACGAAACAGTAATAATGTACAAATTGATGTGGTCAAAGTCTGAAACTATACAAATTTACTGTTTACAGACGTGTTAGTTTTTAATATATATGTATAATATAATAATAATAAACTATATATTTTAATTTATTACTATCACTTTTTATATAACGGTGTCAAAATTGTCAATATCCTTGATCTATGAGAGTATTCATGTAAAACGTTAATATCATAAATTAAACCTTTTTTTTCTGAATAATTCAAGTGTGTTATGCCTTCATATATGAAGCTATCTTGGCACCCATTTGAACCAAGCCAGGTGCGATCTCCACTAAGTTCACCTCCCATCACGTACGTAGACATGACTCATGTATATTATACAGATCATAATGTATTTTTCGCAACGTAGTCCCCTTTGTTATTTTGGGTCACCATACCAAATATTAATAAAGGATGTAGCCTTATGTGCTTTCCATCGTGCTTCCATGTCATTTTTTTTAATAAAGACGTGATCGTAATTTAGGAGGGGTATGAAATTGTTTTTCAAAACAACTTATTAATTTAAATAAATAAAAAAATTGTTTGGTAAACTCAAAAATACTTTTTAAAATAACTTTTCGTTAAGTTAAAAAAAAAATATAAAAAAAAGTATAAAACCTGACTTTTTAAACTACTTTTAATAATTTAACCACAATAGCTTAAAAAAAATTATAACGAGATTTTAAACCAATCGGCACAACAATTTTTTAAGAATTTTTTTTATCACCACCATTCAATAAGCACTTTGCCTAAAACGCTTTTGTAGTCGAGCAAAATCCAAAACACTCTTTTGATAGCATCAAGGGGGTTTTGATAGTTGCCTCTCTTTTTGTTCCAAAAATATTAATGCTTTTACACCAAATGCAACCATTAGCAATATACTAAATTATTGCATATGAAAAGGTTCCTTACTTGACAACATCAGGAAGATACTTTGTTGATAAACAAAAACCTTAGATGTTTAACAAGGTCATTAAGAAGAACAACCACCAAAACTTAGATCACATAACCACATGAGAAAAAGAAATATTCAACATTGGTAAAAGAAAAGGTCAAGGGTTGCCATTAGAACCAAAAAGAAGATATCAAGAGACTTCTAGTTTTTGTAGCTTCCAAACCAAAACATCTAAAGACAAAATTCAGACCCCCAAAAAAAAAGTAAAGAAGCAAATTAAAAGGTGTTCACAACCTTTTTAATAAAAAAAACAAAGACACCCAACTTTATATACCACTACGCTATCGACAGTTGAGACCTACATGATTTACTCAAAAGCCCAGGCATTCTCCCTGCGGACTTCTTCTTCTTCTTCTGGAGTGTAATCGTTCTTGATGTGGAAGATCTTGCGTATTTCTTCAGGAGACTTGCCTTTCATCATGTCAGCAACAGTTTGACAGGTCAGATCCAGTAAGCCCTTGATGTTTAAATAGTTGGCAGCCTGAAACATTAACAAAAATCATTAAACACCAAACCACAACACTCAGAATTTTATACATCATCTCTCTCAACAAGCATTATATATAATACATAGATGTAATTGTTTTTTAAGCTATTGGTGTACAACAGTAGACACGGGTGAGGCAAAAAAAAATTACTGTAAAAAGTTATGTCTAGTTATAGAGTGTTCTTGGTATGTACCAAGTCAAGAAGTATCAAATCAAAAAGATCATAAATGCTATTAAAATCAGAAACGAAGCAAAACCCTAGAACTATCCCCAAAACTATATCGAAACTACTTACATAAAATTCGAGCATAAGCATAACGAAACAGCAATAAGAGATAATAACATTGACGTTAACAAAAAGAATCACGCACCAGAATAAGATCAAACAAAGTGCCCTGATCGACTTTCACGAATTCGGTATCAAACGCCTTCAGATCATCCTCGGCTGTCTTATCGTCGGTTTTCGGTGTATCGACGTGCTTCTTACAGTATTCAATCACCTTCGAGAGGATCTTACTTGTGACGTTGGGTACAGGGATGCTGCTGCCAGCGCAGTTATCTTCGATCATGTGCTTGATCGTCTGAGACTCCACCGCCACCGCCTCATCAACTTCGAACGTCTCACCGTCGGAACTTTTCAGAACGATCTTCTTTGAAGACGACGTGGCCATAATTTAGAACGACGGGAAGAGATTGAGAACCGAAAGAAAAACCCTAACTTAGAGTTTTAAGAAAACTAGAAACCTTTTGATTTACGTGAATAGTTGGGTTACTCTATTTATAGGGAGATGAGACCTTGCGAGTGTAGGACTCTATTTTTTTTTTTTTTTTTTTTTTTTTTTTTAATTTTACGAAAATGCTCCTTCTCTAAAATGTTTTTATCGAATTATGTCCTTTAACTTTACGTTGCAAAAAGAATTTAGATTAAAAATCAAACTAATTGTCAAAGTCATAAGTTCATATAACTTATTCTTGATTTTATTAGTTATACCATACTTTTCTCAAGTTTTTTATTTTTATTTATATTTATTATTATTTTTTTTTAATGTCTCCTCCAATTAAAAAAAATATTATAAAAGTTTTTAGTTAAATTTTGAGGAGATATCAAAAACATTTTAGATAACTAAAATGTTTTTAGTTAATTGATGTCTTCCTTAATTAACCGACGCGTCAACACCCCAATTAAGTGACACATCATTAGCCTTGGCCCAAAGAGAACCAAGACAAGTTTTTTTTTTTTTTTTTTTCCTAATATTCTTCTATGTTTATATTGTAGTATACGTAAGAATGGAAAATGAAACAAATTATGTTTATCAAAGGAAACTTAAAAATGCCTCACATCAAGCCACAAACATATAGTGGGTGAATGTGACTTTTGAAATTATATTGGAATTTTACATTGTTATTTTCATAAATTTTGAATCCGTCACTAAGAACCGAGTATATGTAGACAATTTTTACCCAACCGATCATATGCCTCATCATTAGTGCCCCCAACAAATACAATTCCTGGATCAGCCACTAATAAATCATATTAGCAAACCCATTATTAATAAAATATTGTGATTTGGGTTAAATCGTGCTAATACAACATATACCACACCCAACTAATTTTTACATATCCTAATTAATCAAATTTGATACTAACTTTTTTTTTCCATAATTAAAACATTCTCTACTTGATAACATAACTTTAATTTTATTGAAACTAAAAAAAAAGTCTTATTTTTGTGACCAAAATTATAAGTATAACTCATTTTATTATAAAGTTATAATGGTAAAATTAAAAATAATAACTTTATGGTTGTTTGCCTTTAATATAATAATTGATAAAGTTGATTTTAAGAGCTCTTTAAATAATTTAAAGGTGACCAAAACGCAATTCAATTAAGTAATAAATCATAACATCCTTAATCATGTTTTAACATCAACGAACCATCCAAGATAAGTACATGTTTAAAACTAATATTTTAGCAAACTTGATATACAACATTTTATACAATACATATAAACAATTGTTTATATTGGTAAATACGTAAGTTTAAGGATCGGTTAGTACTTTTTGAAACATTGGTGGGCATTTCTGAAAATTTGTAGATACGCATTAAAAATATGTAGATATCAGTTGAGAATTTTGTTATTTAGCATTTAACTATGCATTCA